>NC_080723.1:12669176-13032510 GCF_019097595.1 Hemibagrus wyckioides | reverse complement strand
TGTATGTGTGAGTGCATGTGAGTGTGTGTGCATGTGTTTGTGTGTGTGAGAGTGGGTGTGTATGTGTGAGAGCATGTGAGTGTGTGTGTGCATGTGTTTGTGTGTGTGAGAGTGAGAGTGGGTGTGTATGTGTGAGAGCATGTGAGTGTGTGTGTGCATGTGTTTGTGTGTGTGAGAGTGAGAGTGGGTGTGTATGTGTGAGAGCATGTGAGTGTGTGTGTGCATGTGTTTGTGTGTGTGAGAGAGTGGGTGTGTATGTGTGAGAGCATGTGAGTGTGTGTGTGCATGTGTTTGTGTGTGTGAGAGAGTGGGTGTGTATGTGTGAGTGCATGTGAGTGTGTGTGTGCATGTGTTTGTGTGTGTGAGAGTGAGAGTGGGTGTGTATGTGTGAGAGCATGTGAGTGTGTGTGTGCATGTGTTTGTGTGTGTGAGAGTGAGAGTGGGTGTGTATGTGTGAGAGCATGTGAGTGTGTGTGTGCATGTGTTTGTGTGTGTGAGAGTGAGAGTGGGTGTGTATGTGTGAGAGCATGTGAGTGTGTGTGTGCATGTGTTTGTGTGTGTGAGAGTGAGAGTGGGTGTGTATGTGTGAGAGCATGTGAGTGTGTGTGTGCATGTGTTTGTGTGTGTGAGAGTGAGAGTGGGTGTGTATGTGTGAGAGCATGTGAGTGTGTGTGTGCATGTGTTTGTGTGTGTGAGAGAGTGGGTGTGTATGTGTGAGAGCATGTGAGTGTGTGTGTGCATGTGTTTGTGTGTGTGAGAGAGTGGGTGTGTATGTGTGAGTGCATGTGAGTGTGTGTGTGCATGTGTTTGTGTGTGTGAGAGTGAGAGTGGGTGTGTATGTGTGAGAGCATGTGAGTGTGTGTGTGCATGTGTTTGTGTGTGTGAGAGTGAGAGTGGGTGTGTATGTGTGAGAGCATGTGAGTGTGTGTGTGCATGTGTTTGTGTGTGTGAGAGTGAGAGTGGGTGTGTATGTGTGAGAGCATGTGAGTGTGTGTGTGCATGTGTTTGTGTGTGTGAGAGAGTGGGTGTGTATGTGTGAGAGCATGTGAGTGTGTGTGTGCATGTGTTTGTGTGTGTGAGAGAGTGGGTGTGTATGTGTGAGTGCATGTGAGTGTGTGTGTGCATGTGTTTGTGTGTGTGAGAGTGAGAGTGGGTGTGTATGTGTGAGAGCATGTGAGTGTGTGTGTGCATGTGTTTGTGTGTGTGAGAGTGAGAGTGGGTGTGTATGTGTGAGAGCATGTGAGTGTGTGTGTGCATGTGTTTGTGTGTGTGAGAGTGAGAGTGGGTGTGTATGTGTGAGAGCATGTGAGTGTGTGTGTGCATGTGTTTGTGTGTGTGAGAGTGAGAGTGGGTGTGTATGTGTGAGAGCATGTGAGTGTGTGTGTGCATGTGTTTGTGTGTGTGAGAGTGAGAGTGGGTGTGTATGTGTGAGAGCATGTGAGAGGTGTGTGTGCATGTGTTTGTGTGTGTGAGAGTGAGAGTGGGTGTGTATGTGTGAGAGCATGTGAGTGTGTGTGTGCATGTGTTTGTGTGTGTGAGAGTGAGAGTGGGTGTGTATGTGTGAGAGCATGTGAGTGTGTGTGTGCATGTGTTTGTGTGTGTGAGAGAGTGGGTGTGTATGTGTGAGAGCATGTGAGTGTGTGTGTGCATGTGTTTGTGTGTGTGAGAGAGTGGGTGTGTATGTGTGAGAGCATGTGAGTGTGTGTGTGCATGTGTTTGTGTGTGTGAGAGAGTGGGTGTGTATGTGTGAGAGCATGTGAGTGTGTGTGTGCATGTGTTTGTGTGTGTGAGAGAGTGGGTGTGTATGTGTGAGAGCATGTGAGTGTGTGTGTGCATGTGTTTGTGTGTGTGAGAGTGAGAGTGGGTGTGTATGTGTGAGAGCATGTGAGTGTGTGTGTGCATGTGTTTGTGTGTGTGAGAGAGTGGGTGTGTATGTGTGAGAGCATGTGAGTGTGTGTGTGCATGTGTTTGTGTGTGTGAGAGTGGGTGTGTATGTGTGAGAGCATGTGAGTGTGTGTGTGCATGTGCGTGTATCACTACAGTTACAATCTGTTTAGTGCATTGTGCTTTTTAGCATTTTCCAAGTCATCTGAGTGTGACTGGGACATTATTGTTCTTGGACTTAAACACCAGTTCTGTTACTTATCCATTTTTAAGGCATCTGTCATGGCATGTTGCCGCAATAATCTCACTGGTGGCTGAAGCTGTATTAAAAATTTGAACTTGGTTATGAGCCAGAGTTCTGTGGCCAAATGCTTCAACTTAGTTTCTCTGCATATGGTATATACATCTGTGTATGATGTGCAGTATGATATGTTGTTTGTGTGATAGGGATTGTGTTTGTGTGTGGCACTGCGAATTTGCATTTACTGTGTGTGTTTGTGGGCTAATTTAGCCACTGTGGGCTGATAACCTGTGTTTATTTGCCTTGTTTGCTTCAGGGTGGTGTGATAAAGAGTCCTCATCTGGTTTACTTCTTCCTCCAGACAGGCATTACTGTCTCCATACCTGAGGGAAGAGAAGAGAACAGAGAGGGAGGGAGGGAGGGAGGGAGTGAGGGAAGGAGGGAAGGACTGCTGGGCTCTCTGTTCACTCTCTAGGCACTTGACTTTACGCGTTTAAAGTTCTTGCCTGGGGACCTGTCCAGCCTACCTCCTATATCAATAGTGTGCTTCTTATGATGGCAGTAAAAGGAACCTCACCCTGCACAGTGGGGAGAAGAGGGAGAGAGAGAGAGGAAGAAAGAAAAGACTGCTTCACTTGACTGGCTCCAGACTCCATCCTCCGCTCTCACCCGAATTAGACGCCTTCCTGCTGAGATCATGTGGCAGAGTCGAGAGAATGTGGAACGGCATGGGCAACCACAAAAACCCAGGCCTCGGACACACTCACGCACACACACTCACACACACAAGTGGCAAAAACACAGCTGTATACTGTAGTGTGTGCATGTGTGAGAAAGACGGAGAGCAAACCATAAGAGCTCGACAAGGACAGACTGTCAACCTCTCTGACATTACAGCAGACATCTAGACATTTTTCATTGCTTTCACTTGACCAGGTCTATTATTTAAAAAAAAAAAAAAACCTCTAATGTTAAGCATTATGTCCCAAACCAGATTTTCCAAACCTCAGTCAGCTAGGCTCTTCTCTAGTATCTGAGCTATGGCTAGTCACTGCAACTCAGATCAATGTCCAGTACTTAGCCAGATGACTAAGGAATAAATCACTAAGGAGTCTCCTCCTAAACAGCTGCAGCTCTGAGGGGGTTTGCTGTCTTTCATGCACTTTCAACATCAGTGAGTTATGTAGAAATCTCTGTCCTACGTAATATTAAACACCTCTGTGGAGTTACACAGGAACACGCAACCTTAGTGTAACTATGAAGGATGCATGTACTCTTGCTGATGTATTACGTTAGAATTCTGTCTTATGCTTTTACACAACTTTAATGTGGCTCATGTGAGATTTATCTCGACAGTTCTTTTATCTTCTATAAAAGATAACAGCACTGAACTGCTGATTTCTTCAAAACTTTTTCCCGATATAATGCACCACCATTTTACACCACCTACATACTACAGAAACCGTCTCTGTTGTAATGGACAATAGTGAATATTTAATCCTGCATATATATTTTCCGCCCAGTAATTACTTACATACTTATATAGTCAGAATGTTTACCTGAGAAAGACACTGTCAGTATACACGTGTTGAAGTTGCTACACATGTATATGCTTAAGAGGTACACATGTTGTCCATCTGTAAGATTGCATACAGTAGTAGTTTTTTAGTTGAACTTGAAAGTACTGTAACTGCAAGGCCAATTCTTTTGTTATATATACATCGAGACATGTTAACCTCTTTTGCATGAATGGCAAGCTTTCTAGTAAAAAAAGCCTGTTTATTATTCAGGTACTGTATGCAGATGTCACTGTTTGGTTAGACTCAAAAGAAAAAAATCTGCCATTGATCTGTATGAGAAAGGGGCCAGAAAAGTTGACTTATTTCCAAGCGTTAGGACTAAAAGGGTTAAACGCCATGGTGCCATTTATTTGAAACCACCCAAAAATGTTGAAACATGTGACTGACAGGTGTCTCTTGTTGCCCAGGTATGTCCTGTTAGGTTGACTGTTAACAACGGATAGCTGTGAACGTCTGCTCTTGTGGTTTGCCTGGGAAGACTGCATTCGTTGTTAAAAAAGAATAAGCAGCATGTGGGAGAAGAGCAAGCCATGTTAAAGCCGAACGTTTTCACAAAGGGTTGAACAGAGCCGTTGCACAAGCATTGGGCACAGCCAGTACAACAATTTGGAATGTCCTGAAAAATAAAGAAATCATTGGTGTACTAACAAGCAGAACTCAGACAGCTCACGCCAAGGAAAACAAGAACAGTTGATGACAGAAACATTGTGAGAGCTGTGAAGAAAAACCCAAAAACAACAGTCTGTGACATCAACAACAACCCCCACAGGGCAGGGGTGAAGGTATCATGATCAACGACTTCAGAAGCAGAAATATAAAAACCATACCACAAGACGCAAACCACTCATTAGCAGCAAGAATCTGAAGGTCAGACTGGAATATGCAAAGAAATCTGGATATGAGACACAAAAGTTCTGGAACGAAGATGAACCACTTTGAAAGTGTTGGAAAGGACAAAGTGTGGAGAAAGAAAGGATCTGCTCATGATCCAAAACATACTGGTGCATGGTGAAGGTAGTGTCATGACTTGGGCTTGCATGGCTGCTTCTGGTACAGACTCGTGAATCATTATTAATGATGTAACTCGTGATGGTAGCAACAGAATTAATTCTGAAGTCGACAGAAATGTTCGGTCTGCCAATTTACAGAGAAATACATCCAATATAATTGAGAGGAACGTCATGCAGCGAGAAAATGACCCAAAATACACAGACAACACACTGACTTGATTGGGGGGAGGGGGGAGTTGGGGTTAGACTGGCCAAGTCAAATCACCAGACCTTAACCCAACTGAGCAGCATTTCACCTTCTGAAGAGCAGAAGGGAGAACCCCACCCCCCATCCCTCCCCCCAAAACAAACAACAACTGAAAGAAGCTGCAGTTCGAGCCTGGAAAAGCATCACGCGTGTTGCGTAAAGATGTGCTATTACTTCATGCAGTTCTTAAAAGCAAGCGATATGCAACCAAATATTAAGTGTAATTCTATCTCTTCCAATACTTTTACTCACCTACAGATCAGGGGATCTTCCACTTTAGGTGCCGAGTTGTTTAACACATCTAGATGTAAATATCAGGATGAAATCCTGATCTCATATTCGTCTTTTGATCTCAAGCCCAAATGTCTTCAGTCTATAGCCAAAACAAAAGCCTTGTCGTTCCGCTATGTTGAAGGGGCTGTAGATATTTAATATATGCTCTATTAAAGTTGATAAATAGTATCATTTTCTCCCAACAAACCAGAGCCAGCCAACCAGCTGAATAGTAATCACTAGTTAAAGACCTGTATTTGGAAAAAGAGCTGTCTTGCTACAGTGAAAGTGATTCTAAACAACTCTGATTAAACTCCCCTGAGCTCTGGGCCTGGTTGTATTCCTGCAGCTTGTCAGGCCAGATGAACACTGCATCACCCAGGGGTGAGTCCCTCCTGGCAGCTCACCAAGTGTGTCACCCGCCCACACTTATACACTCAAACACACACACATAAACTTTAACTTGCATGCTCAGACACTGAGAATGATGGAAATGAGTGATTATGGAGTGGAAACAGGACATGCAGCTGATGCTGTTTGGCAGGGATGTGTGTGTGCATGTCGGTTTATTGCCTGGATAAGTCCATGACCTCTCAGGTGTAGCTGTAGATCACATTGTGTTCTATCCCCCTGCTGATGTTTCATTATTTTGGTTTGATTGAAAGACAAGATGCTTGTAGTTTGTTCTCGAGCTCAGTCCAGCTGTTCAGACTTTCAGTAGGGTATGGGATATGTAGAGGAGAGCACTTAATCACTGTGGAAAAATAAAAGAGCTGGCTTATACAGATAGCATTTGTTCTTATTGCGTGAGTTTCTGTATTTACTGTTTTCGGTCTGCTTGTGTTACACTCGGGTGCAGGGGTGTGTGGAGTGGTGGTTTGCTGCCGTAAGTAGTAGCCCTTTCACATGCGTACACTTTAAATCGTCTGACGCTGAACATGAGCGCAACCTGACATTGTTTGGCCTTTCCTGAAATTATGCGTAGATTGGTATTACTTATTTTAAGTGGTTTGTTTTCATCCAGTGGTGAGACTGGCATGTGACTTTTTCCACACTGACATTTTGTTACAGCCAGACTAAGATTCTGCAAAATGCCCAAAAAAAGTTGCAACAAAGAGTCCAGATAGATGAGGTTCACATTTTTTATCTCATGTAAATGTGAACTAGAATGTTAATTATCACTTTACATCATACATTTCAGCTTCTATTATGGCCAGCATTGGTCAAGTTTCTTCTAGGGGATCAGAGCTACCCTTGGCTGCCCCATAATTTAAACAATGTGTGTAGACATGTGAAGGCACATGTAAATACTTTTGTGTGAGAATGTGCTTTTGTGTAGGAGTGTGCTCATATGACTGTGCGACTGTTCCTGCCTCTCCTCTCTCAGCATGTCTGATTAAATGTGAGCGGCGCAAAATGTGAGACCGTAAGCTTTGTGCATCCGTGTGTGTGTGTGTGTGTGTGTGTGTGCGTGCATGTGTGTCTGTGTGTGGTGTAGATCCGTATGTTTGACTGTAGCGCTCAGGATCCAGACCTCAAAGCATAGATGATGAAGCAAATTGAAAAGCGAGGAAGTGACCTCTGATCTACATAGCTTTGCAGAGACACTGCTGCAATTTGTCTCATTTAGCCAATGTCAAACATGATCAGGATTAATGATAGGAACTGGTTCTGAACCAACATGCATGAGATCGTGGAGGTTTTCTGATGGCTTCAGGAAAGTGTTGGTTGCTTGACTGGAAAGTTATTCAGAGTGTGCATATGCTTGTGTGTTTGGAGTGTGCAGTGAACGGGCAGGACAGGACACCGACCATTTAAAGGGTTCAAAAATGAGTGTGCTGATGGGAGTTGGAGATTAACAGTGAAAAGTTTGAGTGATGACTTGGATTAGACCCGAAACACGTGTGTGGGTTTGTGCTGAGGATGAGTGACACGTGTTTTTGTTGGGGCAGAAGGAGTGTGGTGGCTTTGCAAAATCAGCACTGATATGCAAAAGAACAATGAGAGAAAGAGAAAACAAAGAAGAAGAAGAAAGCGAAGAAGAGCATGATGCCACCATCTGCTTGCCACATGCAAGGCCTGCAGCACCTCTATAAATCTCAGATGCGCTCAGCAATGCAGGGTCACATTCCGCCAGGCTAGAACTGAGCTGGATACCGCCACCCAAATGTGGGGCTCAACTGCCATACGTATAGGGATAACGGACATCAGTAGGGCGTTTAACTGCATGGAGAACAAATTACATAAATCTCTGTTTAATGGGCAAATTGTGTCTTGGCTTAAATGTGTCATAAACGTACTGTATACAAACCCTTTCCAAATATCCTTTGAAAAATAAAACCTCTTTTCACTACAAAGCTTCTCCCGTCATCATCCCCTGATTCACTACCTCACTCCACACTGGCTAACGGCTCTTCAAGCTGTCACCTCTTGCTGCCTTTCACAGGTCAGGGTCAGAGAGGTCATTAGAGAGCCAGTAGAGGAGAATGTGCAGATGATTTGGGATTTCCTGTAGTGTACACATGGCCCAGAGTGGTTGTTATGGAGATCCTCCTGCTAACCCTTCTGTTTTGACAGTACAGAATTAACACTGCTTGTTGCTTTTCCTCCCTCCTGGCTTATCACAGACAGCTCAAGTTGCCTGCCATTCATGTGGACTCTGACACCTTCCCAGTTGGCATGCGCGTAGAGAAATGTGCGGCCGTAATGGTAACGTGACAGCAGACTCCTCCATCTGCATGGGCTGCATCTGGCGTCTCAGGCAGAAGATCAAATCTCCAGTTCGTAGAAATGTGCTGCCTTTTGAGTTTATGTGCTTGTTCTATAGTAGCCCAGATCAGTTAGTTCAAAGCAGGGTCAGTGATTTTTTCTTTTTTCTTTATGAGCATACCTTTTGAATTCTCAAGTTCTGGCAGCTGTCAATAAAATATCTGCTTAAAGGAAAAATGCATATCTCTGTGGCACCCCAGACTCGGGAGATGTGGATCACCAACATGCAGCTAATCAGTACAAGGAGATTTCTCTAGTTTTCTGTCAGTCATGTTTCTATTGAATCAGGAAGCTCCCCTTTAGGCATTCAAGCCCAGGCAGTGTGGGTTCAAGTGCTCTGGGGATGTGGCTTTGAGGAAAAAAAAAAAAAAAACACTGAACAGAGAGACTATATTTGCTTAAAGTTCCAACTGCTGCAATACATGTATAATATTGTCATATGCACATAATAAGCATTAAAAAGATCCAGGTGGATTTAGTGTGTATGAGCACTTAGATGAAATACAAGGTAGACATTGTCTATTAGTTTATCTATTAGTCTAATTTCTTCATTGTCTAGTATAAATCCTCTTAAACACTCACTATTAATAGTCTATCACTGTTAATAATGCCTTCTAGTGTCAGTATTTTCTTCTCAGGTAGTATCTAATACATACCATGGCCATTAGATGCTTTAATAGAATAATATGTCAAGAATTGATTATAACGTTCTAGGATAATACACTATATTGCCAAAAGTATTCGCTCACCTGCCTTGACTCGCATATGAACTTAAGTGACATCCCATTCCTAATCCATAGGGTTCAATATGATGTCGGTCCACCCTTTGCAGCTATAACAGCTTCAACTCTTCTGAGAAGGCTGTCCACAAGGTTTAGGAGTGTGTTTATGGGAATTTTTGACCATTCTTCCAGAAGCGCATTTGTGAGGTCACACACTGATGTTGGACGAGAAGGACTGGCTCTCAGTCTCCGCTCTAATTCATCCCAAAGGTGTTCTATCGGGTTGAGGTCAGGACTCTGTGCAGGCCAGTCAAGTTCATCCACACCAGACTCTGTCATCCATGTCTTTATGGACCTTGCTTTGTGCACTGGTGCACAGTCATGTTGGAAGAGGAAGGGGCCAGCTCCAAACTGTTCCCACAAAGTTGGGAGCATGGAATTGTCCAAAATGTCTTGGTATGCTGAAGCATTCAGAGTTCCTTTCACTGGAACTAAGGGGCCAAGCCCAGCTCCTGAAAAACAACCCCACACCATAATCCCCCCTCCACCAAACTTTACACTTGGCACAATGCAGTCAGACAAGTACCGTTCTCCTGGCAACCGCCAAACCCAGACTCGTCCATCAGATTGCCAGATGGAGAAGCGCGATTCATCACTCCAGAGAACGCGTCTCCACTGCTCTAGAGTCCAGTGGCGGCGTGCTTTACACCACTGCATCCGACGCTTTGCATTGCACTTGGTGATGTATGGCTTGGATGCAGCTGCTCGGCCATGGAAACCCATTCCATGAAGCTCTCTGCGCACTGTTCTTGAGCTAATCTGAAGGCCACATGAAGTTTGGAGGTCTGTAGCGATTGACTCTGCAGAAAGTTGGTGACCTCTTCGCACATGCGCCTCAGCATCCGCTGACCCCGCTCCGTCAGTTTACGTGGCCTACCACTTCGTGACTGAGTTGCTGTCGTTCCCAAACACTTCCACGTTCTTATAATACAGCTGACAGTTGACTGTGGAATATTTAGGAGCGAGTTTCATGACTGGATTTGTTGCACAGGTGGCATCCTATCACAGTTCCACGCTGGAATTCACTGAGCTCCTGAGAGCGACCCATTCTTTCACAAATGTTTGTAAAAACAGTCTGCATGCCTAGGTGCTGGATTTTATACACCTGTGGCCATGGAAGTGATTGGAACACCTGATTCTGATTATTTGGATGGGTGAGCGAATACTTTTGGCAATATAGTGTATATCTTAATGATAGAGTATAATTTTCTAGAATAATATCGTGAGGTAAGCATTTCAAAGCATTAAGTATTTAAACTGTCAACTGAGACAGTTGTTTGAGATCTAGGCTTTCTGTTTTGTGCTGTATACATAAATATAAATCCAAATAATGCTGGAAAATCCCGTTTGTATTATTTTTTATTTTCTTTGATTATAGTCATTTCTAGATTTAAATATGGTTGAATACTTGATCTGACAACCAAATTATGGAAACATTACTTTGTCTAGTTCGGGACGAAAATTTGGAAACTTAAAGCTACAAGACAGGCAGAAAAATGGCCCTCAATTAAGGTTAGTTGGTTAGATAACTATCCTTAAGATGTGGAGCCATTTATTCTAGGCTTGGGTTTGATTTCCTGGAAATTTTGATAAATCGAAATCATCTTGGTGAAAAGTAAAAGAAATGATATAATAACATGGTCGGCAGAGATGATTCACCACTAATTTCATGTTCCCTCTTAAAAGAAAAGTACACTGGGGTGCATTTTGCCCCACTCGAGTGGTGGATGAGAGCTTGCAGCCAGTAGCATGGCCCAAATGTTACATCACTGTGCTGCTATGTGGTCAGTGAATAAAGGGGAAAGTTCCAGAAAAAGCACATGAAAAAACGAAGCTGATGGAGAACCGGCGAAAATTGCGTCTTATTATTATTCATTTATCACAGCCAGAGAGTGGGACAGCCCGAGTTCTGGCCCAAAACCGTGCTGACTGAGCGGGAAGAGGGCGACACAGGCCAGTTAGCTCTCCATTAGAGATTCCGAAACCCCGCAGTGCTGGAAAAGACTGAAAAACACACTGTGATCAGCAACGCTGCCCGCAACCGTTAATGTGGCCTGCTGTTGGAGAGCCAGAGAGGCGGCACACTTCTTCCACTAAAGAGGAAGCGATTGGAAATGATGGCTGGAGTGATTAGCTGAGGGGATGTGGAGAGCCCAAACAGAAAAGATCTGTGTTAAAAGATCATTAGCGGAATTAATAGTTGAAAAACACGAAGTTAGCGACATAATAATTCAGAAACTTTTATTCCATTAAAATCTATACACTATAATACATTGAGAACAATTTAATGACAACTGAAAACATTGAAATAAAGTATGCTAATTCTGCTCTAACAATAAACATGAAGCAAAGCATTTAAGTCTCTTCACCATTGTACACTATGGTTAAATGACTGTGTAGTGTTTCGCTGGTCTATAGAGGATCTCTATGTAGATCTCCAGAGGTTTCTTGATTAAAATGCCTAAAAATTAGGCTGGATCATATTCTCTGACATATTTTTCGCAGTCTACAGCGCACAGAACATTGTGTCATGCTATCTCAGCCATGCAATCCATTTGATCACATAGAGTATAAAGAGTAAGAACCGGGTTTATGAACAATGTTTACCATGAAAGTTCATGGCCGAGACTTCACACGCTCAGATTTCTTGATCTTGGTAATGCAATGACAGCATATGGGGTGTTCTGTCAAGTGTTTATTTCTCCTCTATCTGACGTTCTCTCTTCGTCTAAGAGTTTCTCTCCCTCTTTTTGTCTTTGATCCTGTGCCAAAAAAGTCTTTTGTACATATAAGATGGTGAGAGGTGGGGGGTCGACTCATATAAAGGAGAGAGAAAATCGAAAGAAAGCTGGATAATTTTTGGAACAATATGGCTTCTATTAATGCGAGAATATTGCTTTAGCTCACCTGAATTAAATTACACAATTGAACTCTGTGTCCTCACTGCCTGGGCTGACAGCCACACTTGTCCCAGATGGACAAGCATCTGCTGATCTGTCATATCTGTCACTTTGTCAACAGCAGCACAGAACCAAGAGTTAGAGAGAGCTCTAAATTTGTCTGTGATTTTATTTCTTTGTGAAAGATCAAAAAGATAAACTGGCAATAATATTTGGTCGTTATCTTTTAACATGGTCTATGTTCACAACACCAATAACATTTGGCAGATTCCACAATGTTCTAGAAAAGTTCTTATCTCCTTAGTCCATCATTCTCTGTTCCCATATCCTATGAATCTGTCCTTGAATCAAAGGCCTTATAATAAACAAGACAAAAAACAGAGGTCATGCATTGATTGCAAAGCTTATAAGTGTATCAGTATGTCTGTACTGAATTATACTATATTATGGGGCCGAAAGCCAATCCGATAGAAAGCAATGATTGCACAAACCTAATAACTTTGTTGACAGAATTCTGCTCAGATCTCGGAGTTTTACGTTTGTATCTTAAACAAATTTATTGGGCTTCCAAACTTCAACCACAGTTAGGATTACTGCTGCAGTTAGTAGTGAATCTTCACTGAAGCAGCACACATGCTTGGCAGGAACTGCGTCTTTTTATTGATTGAGTGTGAGAGTGCGGTCATGTTAGTCTTACGTAATTAATAGGCAATTTACAAATGATAACACAAACTAACCACACTACGTAGGGCAATTTAGATCTGGTGATATGCATAAAATGTCTACAACTACACCAGAGGTTGTAAGAGACTTCTTTATGTCTTTCCATCACAGGCATCTGTGCACTTTACGAGACAGACAGCATCCATGATATATTTCAACCCATTACTCCTCACGAAAAACAAGCATAAATTACAGAGGTGTTACTGAGGGGCAGATGGGGAATTCGGGGCATGGATCATGCCGCTTAAGGTTGATTTGAAATTGAAACTTCTGTATCGCTTGTGGATATGAAGTAGAAGGGTGTCCTGTTCGTACATGTAGCAGAGAAAGTGGACTGGGATCCTCTCTTCTTGTGCCTGTGAAAATAAATATCTTTCTGCAGGAATGGAAAATTTCAGATGAAGACAAATGACTTTGAGTACAGGCAGTGGACATTTTATTGCAAATAACAGCCTACAGTATCAGCTGTTATGTTGTGAGTGAAGCAACTACCAGAGGATCTACTTAGAGAAAGACAATGGTTTTATTAAAACAAGATAAGCTTCAGTACAGGACTGGAGCAGGTCTGATTCAAAGGCAGAACTTCCTGCCTGCTTTCTGTCTGAGATACAGTTCTGACCTGTTCTGTCTCACTATGGCCGTGGGAGAGGAGAGCGTACCACAGATGGGGGCACCTCAGGGCGGATACACGTGGTTTTACATGCAGACTGGCATTATCTGTGTGTCTCTTGTCCCCAATCAAAGGACGGGACACTAAATATACACCGTGAAGCCTTCCCAGGCTCCTATGGGCTCCAGCAATGTAGCCACCGCTTGGGCCTTTGGCCAATGACATTGCCTCCGACCTCTTCAGAAAGTATTTTAAGGTCAATTACAGGGTGCACTGACTTCTGATGGCCTACTGCATTTTAAAAGGCCTTATATTAAAGGTTTATGTGGAAGTCTCAGACAGAGTTGCCTTCACTAAGCCACGAACCATTGTTACCGCATACCCACACACAGATCCACTGAAGGCAGTGTGTGGGTGTGTGTTCAGGAGCCCGTGCACATACCGTATGAAGTTGAAAGAAAGACAATGTGTCTAGCATATGGTTTTATGTTGTGTTCATCCTGGCAAGAATGTACATGGTGCATACTGTGAGATTTTTTCCCAATCATTCCATATAAACCATGCATCAGCTTATGAGAACAGATGCATCTCTTTACCTAGTGAGCATCATGACCATATTCAGTAATGGCCACACATTCAAATGCTAAACTACATTTAGTGAATAAACTCAGATTATAGACTGATCATAGACAATTTTGCAGTTGATCTAGTTTCACTACACTAGCTTTACACCAGCTTTGTTTGGGTATGGCCTATACCATTAACATTAGGTTTTGTGTTTTATAATAAACATTAATTTCACTTTGCTCAGTCTAAAAGCCACTGGTCATTTACTCTTTCACTTCTTATGAAGCACAAGAGTGATGTAGAGGAGGTGAAGCGAGTCGATGTGGATAAATCAAAAGATGAATGATGACAGTAGGAAGTCCATGATATTCATGCTCCATTGCATATAAACAGCCCCACCACAAAACACATGAGAGCTCCAACCCTCCTGGTTGCAGGGAACACTCAACACAGCCTCCAAAGCCTAGGGTTTGCCCTACACCTCCATCCTGAGAAGATGCATTGCCCAGTCATCAGGTATGAGGGTTCTCGTCTCAGCGCTTGTGACTTTAAAACAAATAATGAAAACAGCACACAGAACATCATCAGAGATTCTTCCTTCCTATCACAAACACTGCATCTGCATAGCCACCAGAGTTGTAGATCATCCCCCACATTTCTTATAAAGAAAGACTGTACCAAGTAGACGTGTGGTTTTATGTGTACACATACGTGCAGTTTGTGTGCATTGGACTTGTTTGTACATGACGTTATATCAACTCCCATACCTGTAATTATTACATCAAGTCAGAAGGATTACTGGTGTCAGCTCTGCTCCACTCCCTCATCTTCATTTTCTCTCCATCTCTTTTTTCTCTGTATGGTAAGGCCACACGCATCAGGATTGTACCACATGCCACAGTGTAGCAGCTGCAAAAAGTTAAATATACTCTGCAACCTGCTAAACTGCCTCCTCCTAACCCTCTAAGCTCTCCAGTAAGAAGATGTTACCGCTGACTCCAGGTTTAGATTACATTAGGCTTTCCTTTAGCCTGGAGGAACTCAGGGAGGAGATGAGGTCATTCAGGGCATGGGGCAGTAGTCACCTTGCTTCACTTCCTCTGGGAAAAGCCATTCCAAATGTGTTTTTAAAATGGATATAAAAAGTCTACCCACCCCTGTAAAAAAATATATAAAATAAACCAAGATAAATCATGTCAGAACAAAGTGAAAAACAAACAGCTATTTTATGGGGTGAAAAAAACTAAAACATCCTAGTTCTATAAGTGTGCACATCCCTAAACTAATACTGTGTTGAAGCACCTTTTGATTTTATCAAACCACTCAGTCTTTTTCAGTAAGAGTCTATCAGCATGGCATATCTTGACTTATTATTTTCCCACTCTTTCTTGCAAAAACATTCCATCAAATCGAAGGGAATCTTCTCGGCACGGCCCACTTCTTTTGTCGAAGCCATTCCTTTGTTGATTTGGATGTACGCTTTGGGTCAGTGGCATGCTGAAATGTGAAATTTCTTTTCGTTTCAGCTTACTGGCGGACATCTTCGCTCAAATCTACTGGTATTTGTAGCTATTCGTGATTCCCTCTACCTTTTTAAAAGCCCCAGTTCTGTCTGAAGAAAAGCAAGAGTAACGCATCCTGCCACCACCATGCTGCACCGTGGGTGAGGTGTTCTTTTGGTGACGTGCTTTTCTTTGTACCAAACATATGTTTTAGAATGCATGCTCTCCCCATGGAGAGGTCCTCAGATTTCCTCCAGATACTTCAGTTTCCTCCTCGAGTCCAAAGAAATGATTTGTAGGCTGATTAGCATCTCTGAATTGTCTGGAATGTGTGAATGGGGGTATGAGTGTGTGCAGGTATACCCTGCAATGAGTTAAAAACTGGCATTTTATAAGAGGTGTGTTAAAATATACGCAACTTTTTTTTTTTTTTAATGCATTGTACTTTCAAATTAAGGTTTGACGTTTAACATTAATCATCTGTATTAAAATGTGCACGGAAACATTCAGATGGTCGTCAGACATGTCAATTAGACATCCGAGTTTATTCAGATCTGTACTGAAGTTGCATTAGATCCAGGTGCTTTGCGACTGGCAGCTGTAACAGCTGCAGTTCAAACTAGCATGTCTCTTGAGATTCTATACATTCAAAGCCTTTTTCCACTCAGAGAAATGAGAGCCTTGGCAAGCAGCTCCTAGCAATATCTCACAATTTCACCACTGTTCCTATTTTAGTGAGCTGGGCCAATATTGGCTCTACAAAAGGGAATTGAGATTAAACAGAAATGAGTCCAGTTCTCTTGATGCTCTGAAATTGTTCACCTTCAGTCTAATCAGAGTACTGACACAGTTGAGTGGCTTTAAATCCCCCCCATCACCGCCTCCATCTGTCTGTCTCTATTTGCTTGCTGTCTCTCTTTTGCTTGATGTACGCTTGTGTTGCAGTAAATAACAGAAGAATGCAGGTTGCTCAAATGTGAGGATGCCTATGAATAGGCTCTTTGAGAAGGATAATGTTTGCATTGCCTCTCCTGTTTTTTTCTCTCTTTGGTTCTCTCTCTCTCTCTCTCTCTCTCTTACTCTTTCTGTCTCTGTCTCTCTTTCTCGCTCCCTCTTGTTTGTATAGTCTAATCTAACGATTATATAAAATGCTAGTGGTGGAGTTTATAGTTTAAGAAACACAGCATAGAGAAGGAGAAGTGTGAATCAGTCTTCCCAAGTAGGAAAGTAATTATTCTAGCCAGTTAGGCGTGTACACTGGTGTGTGTGCTTCAGTCAGTGTCTTTAAATTATTAGCAGTATTCATTAATTCTGTGTGTGCTGTTTTTTTCTTCTGTGAACCTGGGAATGTCTTCACCGAGGACCATCACTGTGGAGAGAACAAACATCGCTCTGATGCTATGTCTACAGCAGGCCTCCCGGCTAGTGTTTGCCCTGGGTTCAGTGACGAATAGCAGCCACTCAGCCCCGCTGTGCACTCAAATGGCACACCATTGTGCGAGGGGTCACTCTAAGAGATTTAGGCTTTGTGAACCAAAGGGAAGGTCTGATACAGACAGCTGTATAATTATTAACACTCTTTGTTAAAAAAATATTTATTTATACAATATAACCTGTAATTAATCTGTAATAAACAATCATAAAATGTTATCAAGATATCCACAAGTCATATTTTATTTGATTTCTGATTTTCTGGAGAGAAAAGCAGCACTGAGCCTAGGTTAGAGGCACATCTTGGACCTTCCATTATACAGAAAATTTCTCTTCTATAGACTTATAGTAGTGTATGTACTGTAAACCTTGCAAATCTTTGTGTTCGTCATTGCCTCGCTGTGTGGGAGGCTTTAAAAGAAAACTTTTTTATTATTATTATGGCACTGCTTGTGCTTAATGTAATTATTTTAATTGCCTTTGTCATTTTTTTAATCCATGAACTGATTTTGTGTAGGTCACCAAGCATCAGTCTCTTTTTTTGTTGAAAGTTCTCTGATTTGTCCCATGGTGCTGGATGACAAAAGAATTTCAAATATCATATTTGGCAAAAGCCGGTTCGGACGTCTGAGAGCAATCAGAAATGATTTAATAAATTACATTCCTTTTCAAGCATGATTGAAAGTATTTGCATTTGTTTTAAAAGTTCTTTAAGGAGTAATAATGTGGACACATGTTTCAGAGTTGTCATGGGTATTTTCTTCTGTTGTCCGATTGTTTCTCTGCTTTATCGATCACTATGGCTGTTATTTTCTCCCTGTTTAATTCAGGTGGCTTGGCTGTATTGGGGAAAGCATTGAGGTATTGCCCAAAACAAACAGTTAAATTCTGAAATATACCTAAAACAGTAACAATAATAGGGATGTGGTTGGTCTAGTTTATGTCTCTTTCTCTCTACTTTTCTCGCTCCAGTTCTTTCTTTCCTCTACTTCTGTCAGTTTACTGGTTCCCAGACTCTGTCCAAACCTTGTGCTATAAAATGCACTCTTAAATACGTACACAGTCATTTCCACAAATGCAAACAAGCTCATTCACACAGAAACACACACACACACATATCTCCAACCTAAGATTTCAGATCAAACTTGTACCCTGCAGGTGTTATTTGTCACCCCATGCTGTCGGTGTGTCATATATTTGCCCCACAGTGCCAACATCTTTAATTTGGTGTGGATTTATTTTATGACTCTTCACACATATACATACACACTGCCAGCATCAACATGGCCCAGAACAACATGACCCTCTCAGCGCACACACGCCGGCCACTGGCAGTTGTTTCCCTGGTGACAGCCAGCTAAACCTAGCCAACAGGCTGCAGTAAATGCCATGGATAGCATGTGGTATTCTGCTACTGGCTCAGGTAGCTCCTGGATGAATGACTACTGAATAATCTGTGCAATAAAGTCCATTTCTCTCGCCACTGTTCATGGCATAGATGACATGTTGGGTTGGTGACACTATCCTGTAGCGCCGTCGCTTCTCTCAGCTCCGTCATGTAACCCTAGTCTCCACTTGCCTTTGGAATTTTCCCTGTTTACTTGCATCTAAATTCTACCTGAAGACAACCAACTAATCTTTTTCAAATTGCTGCTTGGGCAAAGCCACATATCTTGGAGCAGAGTGTGAAGTCACGTATTCTCTATGTATCTGTGTCTTTTTTTTTTTTTTCGTCTCAAATGCGTTCAGTATGGTTCAGGTCAAGGCTGTGTGCAGGACATTCAAGATCTTACTCTCTAACCTAGATGAAGCATTTCTTCACGAAGCTTGCTTCGTGCACGAAGCTTGCTACTGTGCACAGTAGCATCATCATGATGGAACAGGTTTAGGCCTCTTAGTTCCATATAAATATAAAGACATCCTAAACAATTGTGTGCTTAAATATGGTTTTGATGGTCTGTCCACAGACTTTTGGCCATGTATTTTACTAATGAAATTATTCTTTTTTTGGAGAGGCCAGAAGATACACTATATTGCCAAAAGTATTCGCTCACCTGCCTTGACTCGAATATGAACTTAAGTGACATCCCATTCCTAATCCATAGGGTTCAATATAACATCGGTCCACCCTTTGCAGCTATAACAGCTTCAACTCTTCTGGGAAGGCTGTCCACAAGGTTTAGGAGTGTGTTTATGGGAACTTTTGACCATTCTTCCAGAAGCGCATTTGTGAGGTCACACACTGATGTTGGACGAGAAGGCCTGGCTCTCAGTCTCCGCTCTAATTCATCCCAAAGGTGTTCTATCGGGTTGAGGTCAGGACTCTGTGCAGGCCAGTCAAGTTCATCCACACCAGACTCTGTCATCCATGTCTTTATGGACCTTGCTTTGTGCACTGGTGCACAGTCATGTTGGAAGAGGAAGGGGCCAGCTCCAAACTGTTCCCACAAAGTTGGGAGCATGGAATTGTCCAAAATGTCTTGGTATGCTGAAGCATTCAGAGTTCCTTTCACTGGAACTAAGGGGCCAAGCCCAGCTCCTGAAAAACAACCCCACACCATAATCCCCCCTCCACCAAACTTTACACTTGGCACAATGCAGTCAGACAAGTACCGTTCTCCTGGCAACCGCCAAACCCAGACTCGTCCATCAGATTGCCAGATGGAGAAGCGCGATTCGTCACTCCAGAGAACGCGTCTCCACTGCTCTAGAGTCCAGTGGCGGCGTGCTTTACACCACTGCATCCGACGCTTTGCATTGCACTTGGTGATGTATGGCTTGGATGCAGCTGCTCGGCCATGGAAACCCATTCCATGAAGCTCTCTGCGCACTGTTCTTGAGCTAATCTGAAGGCCACATGAAGTTTGGAGGTCTGTAGCGATTGACTCTGCAGAAAGTTGGCGACCTCTTCACACTGTGCGCCTCAGCATCCGCTGACCCCGCTCCGTCAGTTTACGTGGCCTACCACTTCGTGGCTGAGTTGCTGTCGTTCCCAAACACTTCCACGTTCTTATAATACAGCTGACAGTTGACTGTGGAATATTTAGGAGCGAGGAAATTTCATGACTGGATTTGTTGCACAGGCGGCATCCTATCACAGTTCCACGCTGGAATTCACTGAGCTCCTGAGAGCGACCCATTCTTTCACAAATGTTTGTAAAAACAGTCTGCATGCCTAGGTGCTTGATTTTATACACCTGTGGCCATGGAAGTGATTGGAACACCTGATTCTGATTATTTGGATGGGTGAGCGAATACTTTTGGCAATATAGTGTATCTGATGCACACGATATGCACCAATGTTAACTTGTTTCATTTGTCTAGTGCTTACCTTTTGGGGGTGTGTGTGTGTTTTTGTGTTGTATCTCGAATCTCCACATGAAATTAAAAGCCTTGCGTGATTTTATTTTTTTGATCCTGCAGTATCCCAGTACTGATGCACAAATCTAGTCTCAAAGTTAAGCTTTCTGGCAAACAATCTAAAAGAAATAAAGTGTACAGTAGTAAAGTGTGCTTCCTGGTTATATCTGTATTTGTATTTGTTTGGAGTTCTTTTTTGTTAGTTATGTGATCATTAATATAGTTTATTTCTTAATAGATGCATTATTTGTATTATATTCATTGTGGTGTTATTGTATTACTGGTGGATTGTGGTACTTAATACTGTACTTCTCACACGTACTCAGTGTTTCTACTTAAATGTCAGCAGCCAGATCACTTAAATATGTGTGTTTTTTAAATCAACATTCGTGTATCTGATCTATAATGTGCATTTCTAGTCTTCTGCGGTTAGTGCCGTTATTATAAACCTGATATACAGTGTTGACTGTCTAATCACCAGCTCTTTTGATCTATAATCAATAAAATCAAGAAGATATGGTGTCCAGCTCACGTGCATTTTTTAGAGAAATAGAAAAATGCTCCCTTTCCATTCATAATAGACTTCATTTGGGTATAATGGCAGAAGTTTTTAATCTTTAAAGTGTTTGAATGTTTATTGGTGTGGAAGATAACATAGAAACTAAAGCATATGTGAAAGCATTTTGTTTATTATTGTGACCAGTGTCTGATTTTTCTTTGAAGTCTTTTTGAATCAACGACTGATGCCTCCGCACATTAAGCCAAATATTTGGTTTGAAATGCTCAGACAGCTCATTGGATCCCCTAGTGGTTGAAATAGGTATCACTCTGGAATCTCAGTACAGTACTTTCCCTTCCTTTGTCCCTGAGCTTTCAGTGACAGCCTCCATATAATCACACTGTTTTCTTCTTGCTCTTTCTACACTCACTGTTTTGGATGTATTTATCAGCTATGTTATCACAGCAAAGTGAAATTACACCCCTGGAGCTTGTGGGATTTGACTCATGAGACCGCATTTAAGATGGCGTGTTTTTCTCTGGCTCGAGGAGATTATCGTCCATAAACAATAAAGAGGGCAGCGAATTAAAGGATTCTTTTCTCCTTTCTTTCTTTCTTTCTTCCTAAGTCCAGGCGTGTGTCTTTCCTTTCTCCGCATGTGGAAAGGAGGCTGATGATGATGACAGTCTGGAACTGTAAATGCTCCTTTTGTGGTGTTGTGTTAATTTGACACCATTATGCCATTGAGAAGACTGTGTGTCTGTGAGGAGCTGTTAATGAGCTGGTGCAGGGGCCTCCACTGAGCCATAATGCTCTTTGTATATTTGCTCATTTGCTCATGCTCGGGCATTTTCTCTCATCCCCGTCTCATCTTCATCCTTTCACTTTTCCCACTTTCGGCCAGTTTGATTCGGTCATATGGGTGGATTCCAATTTTCCAATTAACAGATTAATCAGGGAACATATTCAGATTATTAGTAAACATATCCTAGTCAGTGTGTGTGAACCAGCTACGATTCAAAGGCCAGCTCAACATCTGTGTCCACCTAATTGTTTTGTGATTAACTGCCTGTTTACACAATATGCAGTATCACAATAGTGTATGTGATATGTTTACTTTATCTGGGATTGAGTAATTATTGGGTATTTATAAATCCATTTTAGAGAGCTAAATACACTCAGTAACATATTGCTTTAGCCAGCTGTTGAATACCTTTTTTATATATATATATATATATATATATATATATATATATATATATATATATATATATTTTCCTATCATTCATCATGCTTTAAAAAAATATTATTATTAATTTTTGGTACAAACACTAGACAAAGAGTCCAATAACAAAATATAAACTTTAATAGAATTTTTTTTTTTTAAATCCCTTTAGTACAATTCCATTTGACTCCTTTAAAAGTCTCTCTAGTGAAGCATTAACTGCCTCACATTTCACACTCTCAGTCATTTTCTCTGGCTGTGCGACAGTGAAACGTCTTCTCTGTACAGTAGTTAATTGTTCGGGGTTATGCAAACACACATGATGGTGGTGGAGTTTACGGAGAACAAAAAGAAAAAAGCTCTTTCTAGTCGTGCTTTAATTTTAGCCGTCATTTACATACCATGAGAGCAAAGCTAAATCCCAAAGAAATGACTGCAGCTTTAAACGGCCAGGTAATGAACTTCAGAGCGTTTCAACAAAAGGTGCACGTGCAATTTTTTATGCGCAACAAGGAAAATGAATTAACTTTTTGCTATTAAGCAGATTGTTGTTGTTGTCATAATGCATTCATTTTCCATTTCGGTGTATGATCCATAATTGTATCTTTTCAAGGAACACATCATTTCTCCAATGCTTCAGTGCTTCAGTCTGCCTGAATAAATATGGCCTTTGAAAAAAAAGAAAAAGAAAAAAGATTAAAGTCTCAACTGTCTCTTCATGACAGTGTGTGTGTGCCCTGGTTTGGCTTGGCCTTGGCTGGAGAGAGAGAGAGAGAGAGAGAGTGAGTGTGAGTGTGTGTGTGTGTGTGTGTGTATACACATATATGTGCAAATGTGTGTGCGTGTATGTGTTTGTGTGCGTGTGTGTGGTGCCATTGGGGGTAGGGCTCCAAGCCTTTCTCCATGCACAACCCCACTCATAATTACAGGCAGTATGCAGTTCTCTTTAAAGAGCAATTTTCTCCTCCAAAAGGGACAACACTCACTTTGGCAGGGGTGAGAGAAAGAGAAAGTGAGCAAGGAAGGAATGATCAGTCAGTATGTGGTAGCAGAGAAAGGCAGATGTGGATGATGAGTAAGTCAACCAATTATATTTCTAATGTAAATACACACAGAGGGCATACTGACACATACAGATTGAGAGAGAGAGAGAGAGACATCTGATTCATGTCACCAAGGCAAGCTAAACAGACCGTTTGATCTGGTGTTTTCTAAAGCACGAGTTAATTAAAGAGCTCAGCAACAATGATTAAAAGTGTTTCTGACCTTCCCTTGCTCTACTTTTTCTTTCCCCTGTGTGTTTGTCACTTTATCTGTCATAGCTCCTTTCTCTCTCTCTCCCTTCACTCGTATTCTCTCTCACTCTGCACTGTGCTGGCAGTGAACTGTACTTGGAGGTTTTTTTTGGCAGATGGTTGGCCCTCTTTTGGCTGGGGCTGGCCCTGGAGTGTGCTACTGGCTGGGAGAGAGAGGGAGAGAGAGGGAGGGAGGAAGAGCGGGAGGGAGGGAAGGAGAGAGGGGGTGGAGGCGTGGTCTCCAGCTGGTAATGAAGACTTCTCTTTTCATCCTCAGACTGTAGAGTTGGAGTGGCCGGGGCTGGGGGCTGCAGTGTTCCAGTACACTCTCTCTCTCACTCTTTCTCTCTTTCTCTCTCTCCCTCTCTCTATCTCTCCCTCTCTCTACACCTCTCTCTCTCTCTCTCTCTCTCTCTTTCTCTCTCTCTCTCTCTTCCTCTCCCTCCCTCTCCCCACCTCTCCCCCTTCTCTCTCTCCTCACATGAGCCCTGGGTCTAAATGCAAAGCTGTGGAACTGCTACAGCAGATATGAAGCTCTCACACACGGACTCCACACACACAGGTAAGAGCTGTGAACTTCACTGAACTGGTCAGAGTTGTGTCTGTCTGTGTGTCTGTTTATCTGTCTGTGTGTCTGTCTGACTGTCTGGGTGGGTGGTGGTAGGGTTTGTCACCTCCAGTACCTGAGCACACACTTTCATTTACACACACACACACACAGAGGGATGACAGTTGGCAATGTTTCCACAGTCGGGACTCTATAAAGGTCTCTGTGAGACTGGACTAGACTAAGGCAGTATTTAGGATTCACAATGAATGTGTGCAGTGTGTTGGAGCTGTTACGCTGGCATTCACATCTCCCTGCTGAACTCTTGTACCCTTTCTGTATACATCCAGAGGGATGGTGTGGATCTGAGTAAGATTGCCAGTTTGTTTTGTATGGCTGTTCAGGTAGAGTTGGTAACTTCAGTGAAGTACCTGAGATTTCGCATGGAAGTTGAAAGTTGCATAGGCATGAACTTATCTGTATGTTAGTTTTTTTGACAGGGTTATGTGTATGCTTGATCCAAAACCGTTTAGTGTGTGTGTGTGTGTGTGTGTCTGGCCTGGTGTTTATTGCCAAAAGGATGCCGAGAGCTGTTTGGACTCATCTGTGTAAATATGATGGGGACAGAGGGAGGGTGGAGACGACTTTGCTCCTCTCATCTGTCTCTCAGCCACTGCAGCTTTGATGTGAGGCCTCTGGATCTGTCCCTTCTCCCTGTGGCCCTCTGCAGATCCGGACCAGTCGACTTTCATCTGCATTCTTAGGGATATCCGTCCATCCGTGCACTCGTTCACCCCACCTCCTTCTACTCTGGCCATTCACCTTTTATTTGCTTTATATCTCACTCCCTGCCACTGTGCAACAATTGATCTGATCATCTATCCATCCATTCATCATTTTTACCTCCCACCCACCTATGCAACCTCCCACATACCCAACCAAGTCAATCGATTCAGCCATACACCTACCAATCTGCCTGTCCATCCATGCATTCACTGGTCCATCCATCCATCCATCCATCCATCCATCCATGCATCCATCCAATTAACCATTTATCATTTTTTCCCACTCACCTATCCATTGAACCAACCACTTATCCATCCATCCAGCCATTCATCCATTCATCCACTGATCTATAAATGTATTCTTCCATCAATCCATCCATGAAGGTTCATATACACCCACCTGCAGAATTCATCTACCCACCCATCTAGTCACTCATCCATCTATTTCACCCTCTATCTAATTCTCACCTGTTCCTATAGGGACATGTAAGTGCTCTCCCTTTGAGAGAGTAACGGGTCTTTCCAAAACTCCTACCGGAAAAATCTTAAGTGACTTTCCGTTAGTTTTTGTGTTGGGCCATGAGAATTATGGTTTCCCAAAAGTTCCTCTGAATAGTATACAGGAGCCGCGGCTAATTGAAAAAACACAAGCAGGAATCTGCCATGGAGGAGACGGACCTGCTCTTACTGGGAGCTGTGTAAATGGACTTTCCAGAAGTGGCTGCAGTGGAGGAGGAAGGAAAGAGCAAAAGAGAGACAGACAAACAGACAGAGAGAAAGAAATGGTAAAGAAAAGATGCAAAGGAACGTCAAAGAAATGAAGCTACGTCTGAAATGAAGGGCTGACCATTTAGAGCTACAAACCTAAGCTGCTATTAAATTAACAGGAACACACAGTAATAGCAATAGGAATATTCCATGTTATTCCAAGTTAGAAAAGACATAGTATTGCTTTAGTTGGCCAGTAGGTATGTGTATTTTAGTACCACACTGTAATGTCTCTTGCATGCCACCTTAACAGTGTCAGTGTTTGTGTGAGAGTTTCTGAAGGTATGAGTGATGCATCTTAGTCAGGTTACATGAATTCCAGTCCAGGAGAGAATAGCTCACTGTGAAGGGTGCAGCAAGGCCTGTCTTTTCTACAGTCTACCATTCTTCATCACTAGCCAGTGCTGGAATCTTCCCAGTTTGCCATTTGCCAGGCTGCTGTAGGGTGAAAGCTCTGAGCTTCACTGCTAAGCCTGCCTGCCTGATTCTTTTGGCAGGTTTATTGAGGATTTGCAGCATCTCAAATGCAAAATGCAGAAGCGTCTCCGAGTGTGTGTATATGTGTGTGTGTGTTTTGCATGTGTGCACGTGCGTGAGCATTCTTCCTAAACAGTGTCACCAGGTAACAAGACATTGCACACAAACAGGAAGTGAGCTTTTGTTTATATCCTCTTAGGTGGGCTGGCACACACACACACACAGACACACACTCATATTGTTTGTCTTACAGTTCTTACCAATCTAATCCTAATCTCAGAGATTTAAAACTGTTTCCTTGTGAGGACCAGTCAAACATCCCAACAAGGTCAAAGCAGTCAAATCTTCCTATCCTTGTGGTTTCCAACATGATAAACCACACACACACACACACTTTTGGTTGCTATCAGTTACCTTACCTTACATAGTAAAGCAATGCTTTGAGTGCTATGACTGATTCAGAATGGTCCAATTTTTCTGTGGTCAGTTGAGCTGATGAAAATACCAAGCATGAAAAACACTTTGGTAGAAGAGGATACATATTTGTGATTCCTCTAGAGACTTGCAGAGTGTAATGAATTAAAATCTATATTCAGTGATTCTATGGGCATACAACACAAATATCTGGTGACCGTCCGGTGTCTACATTTACTTACTCCACAATTTAACACATTTGATGCTGTCAGGGTAAATATTAGGGCCATTCTACATTTAGGCAGATCAGTGACCTTAACAGCAATGCTTAGCTTTTCTGAATCCTGGATCATATTTCAGTCCTGTTTGCATATATACCACACACACACACACACACACACACATACATACATTGTGTGACTTTAAAGACACACAGCAGTAAGGCATGTGGCTACTCTCTGCTTTCATGTATGTTTGTGCGTCATGCATGTTTGGCCATGTTTTGCTCCATTTATACTGAAAATGCCTCTGAAATGAACTCTGCAAATGACCTATGTTTAGTATACAGCATTCACGATTAATTACACACACACACAAGCTAACACATACACACATTATTTACATCTGTTGCTGCATATATGATTTTCAATCACACGCCATTCTAGAGCCACTTGTGGGAGCAGAACACCCCACAAACAGACACACACACACACACCGCTGCATTACCATGTTGGGGTTGTGGACACCTAATGTAAAAACACATGAGTCACAAGAGATATCTCACATTATTCTTCCGGCATTCTGGACGTCCTCTTTATGTCAAGTTGCACTTTTAGCATTAGAGCCAAACACAGCTCCCCCACAGCATTCTGGCATAGAGGGTGAAAGCTGCTGATAGAAAAGTGGAATGAAATGGAGGGAGAGGCGAAGAATGATGGAGCAGGAGACAGATGCTGTTAGCCTGCATCCTGATATCACACATTTTTGGCTCAGAATGTGTTTTGAGAGAGACAGTACCCATCTTTGTGGAACAGACAGATAATTAAACTGAACATTTGATCCGTTTCTCTTACTCTCTCCTACTGCTTCCTTAAGTCAGACACTTCTCGGTACTCTTCTTAGCCTGGACCACAGGAGCTGGGTGCCAGCACAGAAGGAGACTGGCTTTAACCTTCTATCAAACTGTCACAGAAAGCTTTCAGCCATCATGCTTCACTGGACAGACGATATGCTCTATAAGCATGAAAGAGAGCACCTTGGGTCCAGCATGAGTCACATTCTGTTAGCTTTAGCACAGCATAGTTTATTTCAGGTTATGTGTTGTTTGTGCAGGCACACTGCTGAGAGAGTGATGCTAGTCTAGGTGATTCAGGCTCAAGTCTTAAGCCATGTAGAGTTATAGCTGCAGAGGGATTGTGCTGTAGTGGGTTGGGAATCTTCAGTAATGGCAGACTGCATTCCAAGCTGTTGGAGTGATGAGACTAGTTTAGTGTAGCATGTTATGTCCTGTCTGTTGGGCGCTGTGCTTAGAAACCGAGTATGAGTGACTTAAAGGCCACAGTGGACGATAGAGTCTCTCACTTTCTCTTCCTCTCTCTCTCTCTCTCTCTCTCTCTCTTTCTCTCTCCCTCTCTCTTTGGCTGAGGGCTGGATTTGGCTGAGAGAGGGGAATCGCCCATAAATAAGAGCTCTGCACATCCGCAGACACTCTGGCACTTGTCCTAAACAGCTGGCTGCTTCCCCTTTTTTCATCTCTGCTCTCTTCCGCTGCATTCCTGCTCTCTCTCCCTCTCCCTCTCTCTTTGGCTCCGAGTCATTTTCTATCCCTAGTGTGTCTTGATCCAGATGCGGCATTGTTTAGACACATTAGTGTTGTTCAGGCACTTGGTCAACCTAGCCATGGCTGATGTCATGCTTTCTTTTAAAGAGAAAAAACCTCTCTGGGCTTTGTTGAACTTTGTGAGCTGAGTCTTTCATGGGAAGAGAAAGAAGAACTCATGATTTTTTTTTCTACAATGCTGTGATGATTTTTGTGCTGTGTAGCTTTTGGGAAATGTAGTCTTAGTATGTAAACAGAGACCTGTTTCAGACCTGCTTCAGTCAGAAACCTATATTCTACAAATGGGGGTGTTTGCACCTGTAGACTTACAAGAGCATGTCCTCTACAATTAAATTCTTGAGCGAAGGATTGAGAATGTGTCCTTGAAGATACCGCACCAGTGACATTTGTTTGTAGCTTCAATCACAAGTTTAATACCTGTCTCTGAGCCTTGTGTGTTTGTGTGAGGTCATGTACTTTTGCTTGTCTTCCTTGGTATCAACACAACCAGCACTTAATGCCATCCAGGAATGTGGGTGTGTGCGTTTAAGAGTGTGTAAATACACTTTTGATGGCAGGCAAAGCGAAAAAGTTAGTGATATCAGTGTTGTTTGCACAGATCTCAATAGTCATGGATTTGGGGTGATGGTGCATTTGTATAAATAACCATTTCAATCATTTCCCTTGTCCTCCCTTTGTGGGAAACATCTCTGTTAGTGTCATTCAGCCAAAATTGTTGATTCTGCCCTTTCCAAGTGCAGCAATAATCGTGTTATTTAAGCTGAGTGTTCTGCTAGAAAGCCAGCTGCCGATACTCAGGGTCCGTTGTCGCATTCCACATGTAGCTGATTCATCCGCTCCATGTTTGGCCCTCAAACATTCATGTTTGCCAGGTCTGATTGAGTAGCGCTGGTTCAAATGGTCAGTATAAGGGAGTGACCCCTTGTGAATGTTTCCGGTTCAAATGTTCATGTTTGCCATAGGGGACTGGGGAAGGATGAAGTTACAAGAGGCTGAAGTGGACACTGCCATAGACTGTTGTCAAGCCCTAGCCGGACTTGGTAAAGAACATTTGAGACAATAGTACCTTATGTCACCAAAGCAAGGAAAATAGAGAATCAGGTGAAGCAAGCAGGGGCATGTGCAGCTATCAGTGGCCAATCAGTTCACCTGCTCAGTGGATGTGAATAAGCAGCCCAGTCTAGTTATGATTCTTCTTGAAAGGTCAATCTTTTCTAACCCTTCATTCATAAATGATTGTAAGGTTCTCCAGTTCACAGTACCAGTCAGCAAGCTTTACTCATTTACACTGGTCATCTCTGAGGCATTCAATGAAAACCTTGATTTTAGGAAAAGCTCAGGTTCTCATTCTCATAGAAAAATAAAAATCAGAACACATCAGAAGAACTGCCTCCACAGACCCAAACACAATTATTCCAACCCTGCCACATATTTCTCTTACTGCATGCCTTCTTTCACAATTAGGAATGCAAACATTTACCCTCAGTGTCAGTACCAAATAAAAACGGATCCAGGCTAAGTGTATTAAATGTCTTATGTGAAATGCTAGCTGAATGGAGGACTTGTTTTATTTGCTGATGCATATCTAATCCATGTTGTATGTGACACCAAATCCCAGTTAATCAATATCCCAGTTGTCAGCATGAAAGGCACAAACAGAAAATCAAATCATCAACACATATACACACGGACAGATGCTGTGGCTTTGTTCCAGAAAGCTGGACTCAATATTACACAAAAAAGCTAATAGATTAGTGATGCATATCAAGAGGTCAAACACATTTAGAGAATCTTTACATGTCTGCTTCCTCTGTTTATAAAAAGGAATAAACAGGCCATCTGGCAACACAGGAGTACATGTGAAGTAGGCCAGAATTTTATATAATACACACCCAGGTCAGATGCTATAGAGCAACCATCATCAAACACGCTCGGGTTCATCGTAAGTCAAGAGTTGGGTAGGGTGTGATCACACTTATGTGTGATTAAAAAAGAAAGAAAGTAAGTAGAAGCTCAGATACCCAGGCGCAGAAGTCTACAGACACCACAGACGCATGCACATGGACCTGTGAGCTCTGAGGGAAAACCATTGTGGTTGTTCCACAATTCTTTCATTCATAAATGGATTCTTAGACAGGCTGATTCATCTGTCTAGGACTTGGGTGACAAATTCACAGTAACGGTGCAGCATGCTTCATATGTCAGTGCCAGTTATTCTGTGGGAACGACTTTGGCCTGGCCCTCTTCATCCTGATTTTATTATTTTTTTCACCTCCCTCTCAAATGTCCGCTCACATCTCCTTCATTCCCTTGTTCTCTCACAGATTGTTTATCTTTCTGTCTGTCTTACTGTCCTTCTCTTTCATCTGATTCAAATACTTCATTTTTTACCCCTCTCTTTTCCCTGTGGTTTTTGCCTCCCTGTCTTTGGTTTTGCCATGGCTATTGTCCCTGCTTTTGCTATAAGTGTGTTATGGGAACCAAGAACAAATTAGAATGGTGAAAATGGAGCTGGATGGAAAGGCTGTAATGACATCAAGGACACAGAGATGTGACTCATAAAGCGCCAGCTGTGTGCCAGCTGGAGGAGAGATAGATGGAAGACAGGAGGGAGAGATTTTTATGGCACTGCAGGTGGAGCGATGGAACAGGTGCTCAAAGAATAAGGGAAAGCGATGGTTGGTCAGAGGGAGGAGTGGGGTTATAAAAAGGGGAGGAAAGACGTAAGAAAGGGAGGGGTAGTCATCCAGTTCAGGCTGAGTGGAACTCTTATTTCTCCACCTTCTTCTACTTTCACCCTGGGTACAGTAGATGTTATGTTCCTCCAGCTTTGTGCCATGGTAAACATACACCATAGCAAGCATTAAGTATACTTATATGTCTTAAAAGGCAAATCACAACAAATTACAGTTTTTAGAGATTTTTCATACTTTGGGTTTTGCCAGCTGAAGCAGAATGAATGGCTATGTGGTGAAATAAATATATGCCAGCAAAAATGACATCAGCCAATATCCATTTCCCCACACAGCCATTCATCCTCTCTCAACTGGCAAACAACTCTACTTTCTAAAAGTTTCAAATAACAGTAAATTGTTATATAATAGTAAATTTAGCAATAGTATTATAACTAATTACTAGTCACTCTATTGTGTTTTATTTAGTCCAGCATTTTGCATTTTTACTGTATGACATTTAAGCAATTTGTGCGTAACTGATTTGAGTGCATCCTGGACATCGTGTAGCAGGTACAAACAAATTTTTCTAATGAATAAAACTCCCATAAAGAGGCCCAGACCCTGAGGTGTCCTAGCCAGATTAGTGGGTCATTAAAAGTGTGCTATAAATATACAGTTTTAGCTCCTCTTATAAAAGCAATATAAGGACAAACACACATATATAAATAAAGTTATGGTTAAGTTAACATGTGTCATTGGAGGCATTTTATCCCGTCCTAGATCTCGTTCCAGATTAGTTGGACTGTGAGCTGAGTCAGCGAGTCAAATTTTTAGTTTCAGCTTCTGTATGACCCCTATTTCCTTTTTTTGTTTTCAATAATTCAAACCTGCCAAGAATAAAAAGCTTTACAGTATTACATAAACCATGTGGGACTCCGATGCAGATAGGACTCGTAAACTCCAGAATCTTTGGGAGCGTATTCCTCTGTCATATGATGCTGGCATGGAACAAGTGCTTTTTGGCTGTTGAGTGTGCAGGAAGTCTGGACTGAAGTAGCACACTCGCTGTGATGCTTTGTTTCACCTCATATGATCCTTACCTTGCAATTTTCATTCCACTATCTGACACAAAGTGGTAGTGAAACATGAGATGAGAGGATAACTTAACCTTAACCTCCCCTCAGTCACAGAGCCAAGTGTGTGTGCGGTTGTCATGCTTGTGTGTCTAAACCTCACTGTGATTGGAGACAGCGTGGTAAGATAGTCAAAGATTGACTCCCTGGACTCCGTTCAGAAGATTCCTAGGTTGGATGATCACTACTGGGTTATGCCATGTTTTTGCAGCCGTAGAAGGCAGGCATGTAAGATATGAACAATATACGATCGATACTTGTCGACAACAGTTACATTACAAAAAGAAATGTTGATGCTGGTTAGTAGTTATTCTGTGTCTTATGAAGCTATTATTTAACACTGTAGATAGTTTAGTTCTATAGTTTAGTCATAACACAGAAATATAACATTTATTTCCATTGTTTACTGCAGAACTAAAACCAGGTCAATGATTTTAATGTCAATGTTCATGTCTATTTAAGTAGACCAAGATAAAGCTACTAATAGAAGAGTTTATTAAACACAGTAAGTTATAAATAAATAAATAATAGCATTTTTGCTAATAATTCTTGCTGTAATTGTAATTCCATTAGAACGTCCCTGTTTCCTGTTTCTTGGAAAACCACAAGTAAAAGAAATCCTGTATTAGGTGATCAAGTCTAGTGTTTTTAATATATGTCCTGGAATTGTATTTATTCTTAATTTATGATAGGTTAGTTTAAATATTTGTACAATTTATGTATCCAGAGTTCATCAACATTATCCAGGTATTCTGGGCAAACTTTCTCGCCAAGCTGGAAGTGACTGTAAGGATATTCTGAGCAATAATGATGAGAACTCCTTGTCTTTCAGAGTATTCAGACTCTGTGTGTGGTGTAAGAGCTCCAGGTTTACTACAGAAATGACTTAGTCCTGCGGCTTTCTAATAGAACCCCTGAGAAGGAAAGCACCGGATTTTAGACTTGTTTCCTTAAACAATGAAAAACCCATTTGGATAATCAGTCCCTGGCCAAGCCTTGTCTTTCTATACAATCATGCCTGATGTGCTAAAACAACTTCTAAACATCTGGAAGAGGAGTGGGATTTAACCTTTTCTCTCTTTCTATATATGTATAAACATTATTTTTGGCATTTCATGTATTTTGTTTCTTTTCTGCTTGTCCTTCTCAACTTACCGATCACACTATCTGTATTCGCTCTCCATCTCTCCCACACACACATACACATGTGTGTATTCTGACACACGTATCTCTCTAAGAGTCTTGATGACAGACTAAACGCTTTCACTCCTGAGACAGAAGGAGCTGAGGAGCAGAATTGCTTGTCTCAGGTTTCCCCTGCAGTGTGTGCTGGGAGGTGAGCCAGCTCCGTTATATCATTCTCTGTGTTTCCAGTGGGTTTTCTTCCCCCCTCCCCATCCCCCCCAACTCTGATTATTAAATAACATGGTTTCCTCTCTGCTACTGTGTCTCACCCCCATCATTGTGGCTGATATTCACTGGTACTGCTGAGGCGGTGTTTTCCATTCTCTCCCACAGAGAGTTCTGGAAGAACTGTGCTTTTCTGTTTGTACCATGCTGATTGCCTAATAATTGCCTTGTAAAAAAAAAAGTGAGTTTTTTAAATAATTATTTTGCGATAAGTCTAGACTTATAGGCCTAATACTCAGGGTAAATTCGATTTTGTTTGTCAGGTTTTAATTCCAAGTCATGCCACAGTTTTAGACAGGAAAAAATACAGCAAAGGCCTGCTGCAGTAAACGGAGCAGCGGCAGCTACAGCCCATTTTCCAAAATCTGGTCCGGGTCAGGTGCAGTGGCTCCTGTAAAAGCTGCAGCATGGTGGCTCCCTAACTCATTGTTTTACCATCAGGCCAGGAATCACGTGATCCACTTTGAAGTGACAGAAGCAGTGTCTCTAGATGTGTCTGGTCTGCAGAAAAAAAAACCCAGACCAACAGTACTTCCCAGTTTTACACCAGCCTTACTACACACACACACACACACACGCATATACAGAGCAATGTTATTTATTTATTTATTCTTTTACACTTGGTTGAGATGGCTGTTTAATGTGAACTAGGTTTACTGAGGGTGTCTCTCACAGCAAGGTCACCTGAGGTAAACAGTGAGGGGATGTCATTATGCATTAGCGTTGTTTTCTTGCCGCTTTTTGACAGCTTACTTTGGCGCTGCCATTTATGGTGTGTGTGACAGGAGTTTTTAAAGCACCTCCACAGACTTTCACTTAGCATGACTTCAGTTTTCATTTCAGGAAGAAAAAAAAAAAAGGCGGGGCAAAAGAAAGAGAGAAACGTGAGAAACTCTGCACCAGAGAGACTGATGTAAATGACAGAAAGAAGAAGTCTCGCTTTTATGGGGATGAGGAAATAAGTTCCACTTTTAATCTGCGTGCAGTCTAAAAATAGGCTCCTCTTCTCTGTTGGCTGCCCACTGGGTCATTCAAGTTAAACGAGTCTGGTCTTCTCTAAGAGGGAGAGACTATATGCATGTGTGTGAGTGACTATGAGTGTGTTCACTCACTCGGAGACAGTAGGAGGAAACAAAGCAGCCAGGGAGAAGCTGAAAGGCAAAAAGCAAGTGTTTGTAACATCTTGTTAGTGGTGATTGCTGTCAGAGCAAGCTTTTCATACAGAAAGATGGATGTTCATTTTGGAGTTTCTCCAGAGCTTAGTAGCTTGATAAAACACCTTTTGCCCTGAAGTCCTAAAGGCTTTTGTGAGCCTACAGCAGCAATAAAAACAGCTAGTGCTTAGAAACATGCAATAACACAGAGAGGTTTACTGGACCATTGGTGTGGCAGAGCACTTTTTCTCACTTTCTTTGACTATCTCTTTCTCTCTCTCTGTCAGACACACACAGAGAGAGAGAGAGAGAGACACACACACACATCTCTATTACTGTCAGCTTTTTTCAAGGTTTTCTCTGTTGTTCTTGTCTCCTTTTTTCATTTATAGACTTTCCTGGTGTTCTCTTTTTCAACAAGTGGATAAATGGAAAAGACAGGAGTGCCATTGTTTATTTTCAGAATGGGTGGAGCAGCCATATGCCACAGGATTTCACATGGCATTAATGGAAAAGGCCTGAGGTCTGAGACATACTTCTAACCCCCAACCCCCCCCCGCCCAAAAAAAAGGTTCGAGGGAAACATACCTTTGAAAGAATCTATAGCAAGGCTTCCTGGCCCCTGGCAACTTCACCTCAGAAAGTTGCAGAGACCCTGATGACCCTTAGAGCTCAGTCTCCATGTACAGACATGAGCAGCTCTGGGAAGATAATGGGCTTTAATGGCCTTTCTCCATTCCTCTTCTTTCCACTGAACTGCACAGTAGCAATGCTAACCACTTTTCCTCTGAGCCCAGAAATTCCATCATCAGCAGGAGCTGCTGAAGACAACACCACACCTCCTCATTTCTTTCTTTTCCACTTTCACCTTTTCTTTTACTCCATCCTTCTTGTAGTTCCAGCAATTACATTCCACTCAGATATTTGTTCAGACAACCTAAAATGCAGTGGGTTACCTGCCAAGGACACAATTACGCAGTACACCATTACTTTACATAGAATCAGATAAGCACTGCTGATAAATGGGTTTAAGAGCTTTCAGGCAGTAGTATAGAATACCAGAGGTATGCTAACACAAAACCCACCCACCCCCACCACCTATATCCTCTCCAGAAGGTCAGCGGTGCCTCTTTAATTCCAGCATGACATCACTTTTCCCACTCCGACCAGAGGCTGTGTTCTTTTACAAGGAAAGATCAGCTGGAGTGGCTGGATAGAGGGATTGCATCACCAATTGGCACTGATTATACAACTTCATGGGCTGGCAGCAAGTATGCAGCTCACAAGTCATACATTTGTCAACACAGTCTTAGACAATGAAACAAGTCCTTGTCTGGCAAAAGCACACACCTAGAACCCTTCAGCACAGCCATCATCTGCAACATCTGAGTTTCTTTTCAAAGCAACGACTTTTTAGAGTTTATCAAGCGGATAGGTTTTGTCTTGAGAAATTCTTTCCATCCACTTTGCACTAACCCCTTTAAGGGCCACAGAGGAGATGTCATTTTTATGTTTTCTGAGGTGCTTTTGCTTTTTTCACATTTTAGAAAGCTTTTATAGGCTTGTATATCATTTTCATCTCCTTCAGAAAAACCTCTCTAAACAGATTCTTAAAAAGACAACCTCTTCACCTTGAAAATCTAAAGAAATGCAAAACAATAACAGAAAACCCTTAATAAGGGTGCTATTAGAAGTCAAATCCATGCTATACTTAATATCCATTCTAAATGCTACAGCATGCCTGAAAGTACAGTTAGCAGCTGGTCGAGCCAGTGCGAGAGAACAATAATTCAGAGACTTAAAAGCTTGGCAACCCTAAGGAATTTGTTCTGCGTGTTTGTGTTTATGAGTTTGTGTCTTTTAGTTTATTTGTGAGTGTGTGCTTGTGAGAAAGCAGCTCATTCAGAGTGCGTGCCCAACCGTGGGCAAACCCAGGCTCCACCCTTGTCCAGTTAACAGTAGCCTGCCTCAGCGCTTTATGGTCATGGGATTTAAACTCTGCCAACCTAAATGGAAGGGCATGCAGCAAACCATGGGTGAGGCTGCACTGTAGCCACTAGCAGGGGTAAGAATGGTTTTTCAGCAAGGCGGAGAGCAGCGGTAGAAGAAGAAGAAGCTGAGATGGAAAGGAGCACAGACCCTGGCTTTTCACTACAGCTAGTCCCTCTAATGGCCTATGACAGCGTTTCCGATCTCAGGAGGCCCACAGCCAAATGGTTTATTCATCAGAGGCTCTCTCGGGTGCTACAGTGGTATGGTCGGTTCACATGCATGAGAGAGAGGCGTAAATTACACCTTATATTCCCCATCTCATGCTCTCATTCCTAGCTTTGTTTGGATGAATGAGTGAGCTGGCTTTCTTTTGCAAAGGTCTCTACAGGAAATCACTGAGGTAGCACAGTCGATGAAACCACACCAAGTTTTATTTTGGTCCCTTAAGAAAGTTTGTAAAGACAAGGTCAAATTCAGATTTAGGGTTTTGATAACGTTAGTGATGAAAGATGAAACAGTCATATGGAGTCATATTTTCAGACCTTTTTTTTTTTTTTTGTCTACAAGCCATTGCTGCAGCTTTACATTTGTTTGCCTTGGTTATGATATTCCTGTAACCTTTGGAAAACGTGACCTCTACTCTCCTATATTTCAAACTTTCCTTTCCGCTTTCTTACTTACCAAGGCCTCTCTCTTTTCTTTCTTTACTATTCCTGGTGTGGTAGATGGAGAGATTACAGAGGAATGTAGGGGTACTGTTTCCTCATTTTAAACATAGACAGGCTCTTCACAGCAAACACGCAGACACAAAGCTTCTTTTCACCAACATTTCCTTTTTGTTGTATACCTACCACGGTGAACTGAGTCTAAGTTGATGGACATTCGATCACATGATCTTGTAGTACCAGTGCTATTGAACAACACATACAAACAGTACAGTATAGTATTACCCGGCAGCTGAGTGGGATAGCTTGGTACACAAAAAGAATACTTTTTAATATGGCTTGCAAGTCAAGAATTTGAAATTTTCTCTGGGTTCTCTTTTTGGCAAGTGGCTCAAAGCAACCATTTGAATATTGGTATCTTTGTAAATGTTTTTGTTTTAGCATTTATTATTCTATTTTGTATATCTAAACAGGAAATCTACCATGGACCTTATATTTGCACCACAAGATCATTTAATTAGGTAGATATTCTACGATTTGCACGGTTTATGAACATAGAACAGATGGTCTGACTCTGTCAGAGGTAATCAGAGTTGTGTGCCATTTTCCAACTGTCTGCTGGAGACAAGTGCTCGAGCAGATCTGCTTGTGTCCAGCTGTAAAAATAGGAATGGAGAAAAGGGAAAGTATGATTCATGAGCAGAGGGATAGAGTTAAAGTATGCATTACAGATTTTTTTTGGTTGTTGTTGTTGTAGAAGTAATCAGACTTCTTTCTCTGAAGCCCCAATCTTTATCACTAAATGATACCTAGACAGACTTTCTCTCTGGTGCTGTCCCATGAACTGGAGTATCTACAAAGCATCCATGTTGCAGGCTGGTAAAGACAGGTGATATGAGATGCTGCTGTTATTTCAAGATTTTGATCTTATTTTGGATATAACTGGCTGAATTAGGAATGTGAATACAAAACATATAAACCAGTTAAGAACCAGTACCACATGATGCGATCTGTGAGAATTATACAATATATGAAATGTGTTGCACATTCTAAATGTTATGAAGGTTGACATCTGCAATTATATGAGGTTTGCTATCCTGTTATCCACATATGAGAAACTGTCACTCAGGCTTGATCTCTACTTGTTTCAGAAGGGGGCAGTATTTTGTGGGCAAGAGTTTGTTTTCTCTGTCAGTTCTATATAAACCTTCTATTAAGTACCCTTGAAAGGCTACATTTTCTATAAGACCCAGATTAGTAAAAAAGCAAAGCTTCCAAGGTACACAGCCCTGTGTGCCATACTTTGGCTTGGCAGAGCATTTCACCCCACACACAGGCCACAGAGGCCAGCCGGACAGAGGACACTTTCTCCAGCCGGTCATCAGGTCCATGCTCACTGTTCCCAAACAGAGATGCACCCACAGGGGGCACAGACCACGTCTCGCCCCTGGGCACCTAGACACACATTCAGTACAGGCTCCTGTTTGTCATCAACCAAATGGTCCTGAAGGAATGCAGAAAGATGTCCAGCAGGGCTAACAGTGGAATATGTGGAGGGTAAACAAGAGATGTGCTGAATTAATTTACTCTTGATCTGAGTTTTGTGGCTCTATTTGTACTACAGTGACCCCAATGAAATGTGGTTCAGGTTTCTTGATTTTGTGAGTATGGTTACTGATGATCTAAAAACCACAGTCAATTCAAATTGAATGAGCCACTTTTAAAATGTGCCTAATGAGGATCTGGAAGTAATGGGAGTCATGTCTTTATGGGGCATGAGTAATGCAAGGGCAATGTCAAGGCAGACCTAGAGTGAGCTCTGGTTCACTGTGGCTATGGCCAGTCCCTTCTGAATACAGTTTCGAATGTGAAGGGCTGTCAGGATGGATAATCAATAAAGTGGATTAGTACCAGTTCTGTGTCAGACAGTCAGAGTTGGTTCTCTGTAGCAGGGCTTGAAGCTATGAATGGCCCTTGCAATGGCCCGTACAGAGCGTCATTCTTCTCACGCTGATGCAGGACTGACGTTCGAGGGGAGTTGGGTGTAGGCTGGATGTTTTCCCATTCCCCCAGGTAGCAGCAGCCGTATCAGGTGCTCTTTTAATGAGTTTAAAGCTGAATGAGGGAGTGTCCAGTGATCATTAAAAGTGTCATAGGACAGTAGTGAAAACAAAAGTGCAGGTAGAAGTTCTTACACTACTTTCATAAGATGAATGAAAGAGAGATGAAAAATAGGTCCAGACCTCAGTCTATCCTGTCATTAATGCACCAAGGTTTGTTTGTCTTTGTAGTTATTCACCCACTTTGCCATTTCCCCAGGAATCTTAAATAGCCCTGGCTTCTTGTCCCACGTTGAAAAGGGCCTCTGCATAAATACAGCTCTTGATGGTGCCTCAATCTCACATGCCTTGTCCCATGCACTGTGGTCAGCACCATGTGGTGATCCTGGATTCCAGGAATAGCACCTTAATACCTTCATCCTCCCCCCATATCTGCCACTTTGCCCCTCTGTTTATGTGTCCTTTTCAAATGTTACTGGGATAGCCGCAGTCCACCATCGAAGCTAACTTTGTGACATTGTCCCAGTCATTAGTTCCTCCGAGATCCTGCTCTTCACAGGAATCTGCTGGCAGCTCTAGGCATCTAATGAGCCTAGTAATACAGCTTATTAACTCTGTAGGATCTCTAAAACACACACACATGCACGCATCTACACATGAGTGTGTGAATGAGAGGCCTTAGATGTCCAGCAGGATAGAGAAAAGCAAGCATTAGCTCTCTCATTGATCTCAGGCTTTTCACAGGGGGATATTTGTGAATTTGAAAAATAAAGTCATCCTGGAGCAGCAGAGGAAGATGAATAGGGTTCTGTGCTGGGCTGCTGGGTGGACTGAACCCCTCTGTTTTGGGTTGTTTTTCCCCTCCATCAGAGCGGGTACACTAGGCTGCCTGTGCAGAGAGGGGGCGGAAGCAGGACGTGGATGTGTAAAGTGATCTGCAGACCCGCACAGAGCCCCTTTTCAGCGCCGGCTGTTCGCCACGCTGCTGCGACACATCAGGCAGTCCTTCGTCCACATAAACAGCAGCTCACATCAGGGACATCCCAGCATGCACCAGCACCCCGCCGCCAGCCTCAAAGCCTCACCATAAGAGTGAAAGCTATTCACCAGAGGGACTGGCAAACTCACTGACCAAATTTTAGACCACTGAAATACAGCAATTCAGTGTAAAAACAACCCTCAGGCATTTTCCAAATGCTGAAATGATTACATTAATTATGCTTATTATTTTCATTCATCATAATTCCTCAGGTGGGAGGGTGAATTAAGAAAGCTGAGCTTCAAGCTGTTTCTCACTCAGGACGATATCTGCGTTCTCTCCAGGTCTGACAGCTCCTTCCTCTTCTGAAGGCTCCCTTCTGCTACTGTCATTCCCTTGATCAAAATCTTTCAGCATTCTGGGTGTCAGGGCAATGTGAAATCATTACATTTCAGCAGAGGGGGACTCTTCCAGGTACAGTAGTAGGCTATTATCCTGGGGTTGTTTAAAAATGCTTCTACAGAGAGGTGACCATGGGTTGGGTAATTAGTCTGTGCCACAGTGGAATCCACAGCACTGCCTCCATCAGTTTCCCTTCATTTTTGTTTTAATTGCTTTAGATATTTCCAAACCATTACCATAAAGTGGTTTGAACAGGATGCATACCACGTGGGCTCCCACAGCACAATATAAACAATCACAATAAAAGGATATAGTTAGAATCAGAGAGCAGTGGGTGCAGAAAAGGCACTGGCTTGGTGCTGAATGTGTGAGCCCTTTGTGAGAGTGAGTCTACTTGTTATTGTTTCCACTGGTGACTGTAGGTTCTTGTCTGAGGTGCCTTTATGCTGCCTCTGTGAGAAATATGCTAAACGCACACGTACGTGAAAATATGTGGGTTTGGTTTGTTGTTAAAGAACTATAGAGTTCAGTGAAGTTTAAAGTTTTGAGTAGAAATAAGAATTGAATTTTTCTGTCTCGGGTTCCTCTCAGGCAGAAGAATCATTGATTTACATTTTGGGTTTTTTGTTCTTTTTTTTTGTGCCAATAGCAGTGTTAAGAGACTGTACACTTGTATTTTACTGTCTGACTCACAAATAGCACATTATGTACTGATAGACTTAAAAAGGCTGAGTTATAATTGAGTCATTTGGACATTTCCTTAGACTATTTAAAGTTACTGTGATTTAGGAAAATGCTAGTACAACGTGACTCACGCATTCAGTGCCTGGAATTCCCTTCTGCTTTTGGCTGGCCAACTACTGCTTTTGGCCTTGCAGGAAAAACTTAAATAGAATGTGCCAAATAAATGAAATAATGATGTGACTGCAGTGAACCACTCATCGTATTGATGGCCAAAGGCTGTTTTGAAACAACAAAAATTACATTAATACCAATTTATTCCAGAAAAGTTAATATCCAGTCCTCCTTTATTTATATATATATATATATATATATATATATATATATATATATATATATATATATATATATATATATATATATATATTCTTAATTGCCTTTAAACTGCACACATATACTTAATGACTTAATGTGTCCTCTTTTTAAACTTTGCACTCTTGCCCCTGGTTTTTAACCTTGCACCATTGATGAGATCACTGCTTTCAGAGTCTTCTTTTCACCTCGTAGTTCTGCTTACTTTTACAGTTGCAATAGCAGAGACCTGACCTGTCTGAGCCCATTCGCCCCTCCCCAAGCCCATTCCAGCTCTCGCTGCTCTGCCCGATGCTATCACCTCACTGTGAATAAGGAAACAAGAGAGAATGGGGATTAAAGTATCCCTGTTCATGCATTATATTTAAGCAGCAATTCTTTTGGGACTGGAACATATGAGAGAGCCTGAAAGAAAGAGAGGTAAGAGGTTAGGTAGACAGGCTGAGCATTAATCAGATGATCCTGTCAACTTAATGGGAAATGTCTGACTTCCAGCCCATCATTCCTTTCATCTCTGCTTTTGACAGAATATCACAGGGCCTCTTTGTGTGGGTTTGAAAGTGTGTGCATGTGTTTACATTAATCACAGTAAAGCTTCCCAGTAAAGCCCTGATGAGTTTGGTATTAGAAGCTACATTAGCAAATGTGTACAGATATTGAAACATATGCAAAAACAATTGAAATGTAGCAATATAATGTTTTTAAAATCTACATGTGAAGGTAATTACTTATGTTGACAGACATTTGTGAAATATAAAGAAAGGAACTGGAAGTAGAGTGCAAGGCCAGAGTTCTTCAACCTGCAGGCAGGAAGTCCATAAGAGTGAGCCCAGGGTGCCTCCTCCCCATATATCACCATATACCTGCCACTCAAGCCGACATCGTCACACCAACACCCCCCACACACATTCAGTATAGAACTAAATTAAACCAATATTTCATGTGATTTTCCTTTGTCTTTAAAATAGTTCTGTCTGTCTCTGTGTGCTTGGTCCTCAGAGCTAAGTTAATCAGATATAACTTCTAATCACAATTCAGAAATAATTCCTGAGTGACATAATTGGCCTTTGCTGAGCTCTTTCTCAGATGATACGCGCAAACAGCAAAGCCATATGGACAGGGACGCTAGGGCGCAGTTTGGCAGTGAGACTTAGGCCATCATTTTAGCTTAGACTATCCCTAAATGAACTCCATAGTACGCTTTTAGTGAAACAGAGTGAGAGAATCAGCGTTCTTCCTTCACACAGTGCTGGACTGATGTCGGCTTTGGAGGCTGCTGAGAGGATATGGAAAGAAATGGAAGTAAACACCGGCCTTAGCCAAGCTCCTAGAACCCACATATCATCGATCAGAGCCAAGCTTCTAGAACTTTTTCATGTCCTATGACAGATGGTGCCTCTTTTTTTCTCTCTCTCTCTCACACAGAAAGTCTCTTACTGAGAGCAAATAAATGCAAATCAGGGGCCAAGATCCAGGTCCTGCAATGGATGAGTCTGATTTTAACTTTGAATTAAAGGCCTATGGCAAGATAAATTGTCAGCTATTAAGATGGATTTCAGCGAAGAAAAGGCTTGCATATAAAATATTACTGAACAGAAGATGATGAACATATGAAAGTGATGAATGAGCTAGTTAGGTAATGTAATAAATTGCACTTAGTACAAGGCAAAAAATCTGATTCATTCTGCTTGTTTCAGCTGACTGGCCTCATTGTCTGCGTCCAACACATTCTGGACCATATATGGGTTGAAGAAAAGATTTTCCGTCCATACATTTGTACTGTTTGAAATCGCAACTAACAGTCTGCTCCAGGCTAGAGCATGTATATGATACTAAGCTTTTCGTGGAAAAACATTACACAGAAGACTAATTACTTAAACTAAGATAATCATAGTTATTAAGAGGTTAAAACAAAACAACTGCCATTTCTTTAAAATATCCTGTCAATTGAGTCATCCCTTGTTATAAGATCATTTTCTTCCTGCTTGCTCAGGTCCTGAGTAATATTCCATGAGCCTGTAGGCATTTGGGAAATTGTGTCAAAAGTGGGAAAAAATTACTTTTTAAATGCCCCGAAACAAAGATTCCATCATGTTTGTGGAATGAGGTGGTTAGCAATATGGAAACAGACTGGGTCAAAAATGTACTGGTAATAAAAACTGTCTGAAGGAAAGGAAAAGGGGAAACTTAGGAGGGGGTACGGGGAGCTTCTGGAATTACACACCCCCATCCCACACACACACACATACACACACACACACACACACACACATACACACACACACGCACACATACACACACACACGCACACATACACATTCATTTTGTCTTACTATACTAACTCTCCTGGTGAGGACCCTCTACTGCCAAATTATAATTATTAATGTAAATGATTCTATTCTCATATCTTACTCAAACACAAACTTTAAACTCTGTAACCAAATGGAAAGCTTTGGCTTTGTTTGTTGTTGTTCTTGTTTTTTTAATAAAAGCTACAGTTTTCATTAAAAAAATAAGTTTTCATTGAAAGCCAAATGTCCTCACAAAAGTAAAAAAATATCAGATATTTGGTCCCCAAAGGGATATAGAAGCATGCCCACACACACACACACACACACACAAACACACACACATTCTAACCACATTTTTGGGAAGGAGGGTGTTTCTACCCTGTGGTGGCATGTGGATTACCATCCAGGTTCCTTAAATTGCATCCCAAAATAGGCCTATAACCTCTGATAAAAACCTCATTCAGAGGTCCGGCAGAAAGCTAAGTAAACTTCTCATGCACATTTTGCGCAAAGTGATATAAATGGACTGCTTTGCCACTTCAGCTCTTTTTAATATCTATATATCAAAAATGGCAGATTAGACAAATTTCTTTCCACTGCCCCAGAATTAATCTTTTATTTTCACTTTTAGAAGAATTGGCTGAGGCCAGGCACAGTTTGCCACCCGCTGCTGACATTTCTCAAGTCAAATATTCTTGAAAGGCAATTTGCTTGGATAATAGATGTTTCCTAAAATAAAATGAAGTTCGGTCTTCAGAAGGTTGGTTTGGCCATAGGTCTGCTGTCAACGTGCCAGGTATTTCAGGGGGTGAAATCCCTTCCCTTGGCCCATAGCGGTGTTTGGGAGTGTGAGGGACGCAGTTTGAGAGATTTAAACTGTTACCTGACCCATTCTGTCTGAGGATTGGGACACAATCTGGACACAATGTAGGCAACTTTAACCCTTCCAGTTTTACTAATCCACACACACACACTTTTTTGCTCTCATCTTTAACTTTCATCAAGGCAAATGGCATGAGAAGATAGCTCAGTGTACCAGGTGTTTGGAAATGCTGACGATGTCAGCAAGGTTACCCAGCATTCCTTACAGGTTTACAGTCGGATGAAGAGGGCCATTGTGTGTAAAGGTTTAGGCATCTTAAAGATGCAGCCTTGGTATTTGGTTGAGCTCCCATAAGTGGACAACGTTTTGCTTTTCTTCTTAATGTGGAGTCTTGTGGCACATACTGTATCCAACAAAAAACACACGTGCTTACATGTGCACTACATGTGTGTGTGAGTACTGACGGTGTATAAATGTGTAGAATTCTGTGGGTATTAGAAATGGATGCTTTAGTGTTTCAGTGTGTCAGATAAACAGGTGGGGTTATTTTTTTCTTTTTCACTGGCATTTGTGTGGTTTTGTCTCTCAATGGAAACTAAAGGATGGATCTAAATGCTTATTATTTATATTTTATAAATGCCAAGTAGTGTGTTTCAGCACTGGGTTAAACTAAACCCATATTTATCAGCACTTAGGCTGATGTAGCTACTTAAACAGAGTGAAATCACGTTCATTAGCTAATAACAAATCATTTGGGGCCCCAGGAGTTCACACCTCAAAGCTATAAAGACAATTTATGCTTCATTTAAGCCTGAATAATGGAAAAGTAAGTGCTCGGATGCCATATGCAGCATTAGATAAACAGACTGCCTGCAGAAAGATCCTTAGAAATGATGGTAGGATGATCTCAGTTGATAAATGGCAAGAGAGTCTCTAAGCATAACAAAAGCACATTTTTTGCTTTAGCTTACACTACATACAATGGGAGGGAGGGGGGTCGGGGGGTTGGTTAAGGAAAGCTCAGGAAATTGGCTTTTCACTTTAGTTCTGCTTTTTTAACTGTGAGAAAGAATAAGCAAGGGAATATGATTTAAACAGACTCACAAAACACTAACTAACACAAAGACTAGAGGGCAAAGACAGATGAAACAAGATTGCATTCACACACAGAGCTTGTTTACATTTCAGTTTGTGTACACACATATGCTCGAAAAGGAACCCCCCGTTGGCCCAGAATGGCGTCTGGGTGGTGTGTTTGGTGTGGCCATATGGAGCTGATGGTGGTGTGTGGTGCAGGCTGACTTGACACTAAGCCTGAGGAACACACAGCTTTGCCTTAATTGACTTATAAAAGTGCTTAAAATTCTATTTTATGGCACCATTTTAAGACAACGTGCATAGAGTGTGATATCAAGTCATACTTAGTAATCAAATGTGTCACAGGCACAGGCCTTTATTTGCTAGCCAAACTTCCATAAACTTTAATCTGGCTTGCGGAAAAGCAAAAACAAAAAAGATCTGACTGGCTAGATATTTAAATTTACACCAAATAGGCAGTTAGATAGAATGACAGACCTAAAGCTTTAAGATAACCTAGCTGGCAGGAAACCTGGCAGCCATGTGCTTATAGATTTGGATTAAGAAAGTCAAACTGACAGTTGTGAAGATATAAATGAGCCTGCACTCGTTGTGCTCTGACAGCTGTGGATTTGGTGCTACTTCTGATAGGCCTCTGCGATCACAGCACTGTAAGAACTCTGTGCTTTGTTGTTAGAGACAGCTTGCATCCTCTCCACCACTTTTCCAAGGGGCTGGCTGACCTGGACAAACAGTGAATGGGGTATGATATATGGATTAAGCAGGACTGTCCAGGGAGTTCCCACAGGGGAACTTGCACGCTTTCATTCTGCTTTCAGAGAAGAGCAGACATACTGCCTTTGACTGCAGCTGGAGCTGGAGAGAGGATGTGACTTTTCACAGATTGATCCAAACCCAGGCAGAGCTTAGTCTCCAAACCAATATGCTAAATACCAGAGCCGAGCTGAGGACAGGGTCCTGGAAATAGGGCTCTTTCAGAAATGCTATAAAAATCAATACAGCTTAACTTGCGGGATCTTTGCTGAAGCCATTGTCCCTGGAAGAAGTGAAATGATCTGTTTGTATTAAAATGGTTTTCACTGCTCAGGTATGTCCTTTGTATCTGTAATAATAAGGTCTTTTCTAAGCCACCGTACAGGACTGAAATCACAGCCGCTAGGATAATGGGCCATAGTTGCACATTTCAGATGCTATCTGAGCTTTACTGACAGCATTCACAGGAATTCGGCATCATACAGCAAGGTCATAATGTGAATAAAAAACTGTTTAGTAGTTTTCAGGGTTACATAATTCTTAAAAAGGGCATCTCAATAGCAGAGGTATTAATTAAATCGTTTGCCAAAATTCCCATCATTAAAGATTTTATGGCACATTTTTATACCGTTATAATCTAATTTATAAAGTCATTTACGCATCATGATATGAATTTGCAGATGCATCACATTCGTCACCATTAAAAGCATGTGCTTGTGAGAGTTGTTTAAAATTACTTCATGATTTTTGGAGAGTGGAGAGGAACAGATAAGTTTTATAACACAGAAATTTGGCTGTTTCACTACTTTGAAAGTAACCTCAGGGCTGAACTTTTTTTCCATGGCAAAAGGAGGATTTGACTAATATTGATGACATTACTTTTGAGTCAAGTACGGTCATGCTATCGTTTCTTGTAGCATCTTCCCAAATGACTCTAAAGTGTTTAAACTGTTCCTTGCTACGAACAGATTCAATTAAAATTTGATTATATTAAACATTAGCCATTTTAAATATATTTTAGACCTGAGAAGACAGGTAATATATGACACATAACACATCATTTAGGTTGAGATCTACCTAGTAGATTGATCTATCTATCTATCTATCTATCTATCTATCTATCTATCTATCTATCTATCTATCTATCTATCTATCTATCTATCTGTCTATCTATCTATCTATCTATCTATCTATCTATCTATCTATCTATCTATCTATCTATCTGTCTATCTGTCTATCTATCTGTCTATCTGTCTATCTATCTAGCGTATTCCTGCCTTGTGCCATAGTTCCCGGGGTGCACTCCAGATCCACCGTCACAATAATAAATTTATTACTGGAAAAAGAATGCTTGAGTGATATGAATGTGGAAGATGTGTGCTGCCCTATGGTCTTTTTCATCTCTGTTGTGAAATAGTCTTGATTTCTGCCTTATGTGTGCAGTCAGCTTCTTGGACCTTGGTAACTTGCCAGAAACTCACACGAATAGACCATTATACTTAACTTTATCACTAATTTAAACTTCAGCAAAAGCTGAGCCAGACAGCAGTAAGGTGGGCTTTTGGTTAACCATCATATAAATTCTGCTGCTAAATACTTATAGCATAAGCACAAACTAAGCTGCAGGAGGCCAAAGTAAACTTGGATAGAAGCAGTGTCTGAGATGTCTTAAGAATGACAAACACCTGTCCCATCTCAAAACTCACAACTTATGAGTATCACGCAATCATTCACTGCAAATGAAAATAATAAGCCTGAGATATTTTCTATGGCAAGCTAATGATTGACATGGAATGTAATGAATTCCTAGTGTTTGGCAGAGGAGCAGAAGAACAAACAGAACTAAGCCCTGGTTTAAGAAGCAGTATATTGAATCACAACAAGAGAAGAAAAAAAAAAATCACAGCATTTCACAGTTTACATTTAAAGTAAATAAAGATGGGGTCATTTTCACACCAGAATAGTTATCTGACAGTTCAAATCACTGTTGTCAGTATAAGTAAATTATTACATATACTGTCAAGAACAACTGGCAACTTTTTGAACAGCTTTCGAAGAATACCTGGCAGCATATTTTGAATAGTCGTGCTTATTGACAAGTATAGGTTTGGTGAATTATTTTTATTTTATTTTTTTGTATTTTTATTTTTTTTTTTTCAAAACTGATATAATACTGCCCTCTTATGGTGAGATATGGTTATATGGAAATATGGCTGTAGCTCCACAATTCTTGACTTTTAAAGTAAATGTTCAAGTGGCAAACACTACACATGTGTAGTACCTTTTTTTTTAGTCAAACATGTCATGTAAATTTGGTCTTAAATTTTTATTATTATTAATTTCAGTTTAATTCTGGATCAGTGTATTGTGGGTGCAACGAGAATTGACAGTCCTGACATCCTGTTTCTTTATCTTCTCTCCTCTCCCTCCAGGGGTTCAAGATGATGACAGATGATCAATTGCTTATTGATGAAATGAGGAGATAAGAGAAGATAATATAATCTCGTTCTTGCTGCTCATTGCCACTGGAGATTGTTCCAGACTACAGCAGAATGTCATTGTGTGACAGACTCCATAGATAAGGAGCAGCCTGCTGAATCAGCCACGTCGGCATCATGGCAGGAGAGGCTAAACGGACATATGCCACCAAAGAGCTGGATGCAGAGAATAACCCGGAAGAAAAGAAGCTTGCAAGTGAGCAGTTCAACGAGAAAGCGTCGAAAGGATCCCCTGAGCACTTTCAGAATGTGTGTGTGGAGTCACAGACTGTTAACAATAATACTAAGTTTGTAGAAAAGGAGAAAGACAACACTCAACAACGTGAAGCTGTTATCCGGCCACAGCAGGCAGGAAAAATTGATTTCAAGTCACTACAGAACCGTTCGAACTTTGCCAGTGATAGAACATGGCCTAATGGCAAGGTCAGTCCTCAGTCTCCCAGTGGGAAAAGTCGTATTCGGGATAAGGGGAAAAAGTCAGGAAAAGCAGAGAGTGCTAAACCACAGCAGCTGTGCAGACTGAGTACTACCAATTCACGTTCCAATCCCACAATAGGGATAGCCTATCCACAGCAGAAGCTTTCACCTCCCAAGAAGCTGGAGGCTAGCCGTGGCCCTGTATCAGGCAGCTACAGGTTTCATGTACCAAATATCCCAGAACGAGAGGCAGAACTGCAGCAGGAGGAGTTCAACCTCAACCGTTTCCAGGAGGGCTCTAACCTCATTTCTCCGAACTATACCTCACAAGTAGTGGGCTCTGCAGCAGGGGGCTCTTCTCACCAGCACCCAGCAACAACTGCACCTCAGCAGCAACCTGGTGCATTGGAGACCAACAACACGCAACCTGTCAACCAAATGCTTTTCCCTGACTTTCAGCTGAGTGGAGCTGACATGTGGCAGTCTCCTGACAGGGCTTTCAGTAATGCTAGTTTTGGGGTCCCATCACAAAAGTCTACCAATGTTGTGGAAGTGAACAAACCCAATAGCTTTGTCCCATTACCTTTTCAGTATGGATATCCATTGCTGGATAATGCAGATTCTTTTCCCTGTGATCAGAACCCACAGCCGCAAGATCTGATTGAAGCATCTTTGGGTTCTAACCAAGTGATCCAAAACTCATTCTCTTTTCAGACTTCTGGGGAGGAGCATGAGGTTGTGCAAAGCAATGCAAAACTGAGTTACGAACAGTCAGAGGACAGGCAATATTCTTTACACTCCAAACCTCCCCAGTATGTGCAGACTTCCCATGCTATACCATCATCTGTGCATTGCACAAGAAACATAGGTGATGGTGTTAGTAATAGTGATAGCAAAGAATCAAACAATCAACAACCAGAGAAGAAAAAGGGTGCTTTATCTGACAAATCAGATAATTATTGTCCAGTAGACTCTAGGGATATAGGTGCTACGGTAGGGGGCAAAAGAGGTTGCCATTCAAAAAACAGTACTTCTACTCAAAGAATTCTTGTTCAAGGCAGTGTACATCACATCAGAAATATTGCACAGAGTCAAGTTCCCCAAATACAGTTTTCAAAAAAGAATTACAACAGTTCCCCAACAAATATCATCCATGTGGGCTCGGCACCACTTGATAAAAACAACAGAGTAGCACAACCCTGGGAAGGGCCCAACAAAGCCTTCCCATTACCTTTAGATCAGAACTCCACCACGTACCCATTTCAGTGCCAACCTCCCCTTGAGCAAAGACAAAATGCAGGAATTAACAGCCGCATGCCCTGGCAACAGATCCGTCTTACTGCAGCCATGCCAAACCAAAACAGGATTGAGCTTTCCAGGCAACTTAGTAATCAGCAAATGGCTTTTTTGATAACTCCCTCTGACTGGAAAGAGGATAGCAAGTCTCAAAAAAATAGCACACAGAAAAACTCTAACGAATTTCCCAACAATAAACCTAGTGAAGCTTTTTCAAAAATGAGGCAAGACAGTGTCAAGCAGGGATGCAGTACAATATCACCATGTCAGTTTACAAATAAACTGGAATCAAGCCAAAACCAAGTTGGAGATGCCAAAAACAAGTCATTATACTTCGCTGTAAATCATGCGGTGCATGGGTCCACACCAAGGACCCCCAGTTACCCCCCATTACATGGTCCGTCTATGGAACTAATGATGGTGTCCCCGTATGATTCACCCTCACATTCACCCATGCAAAACCAAATGGCTAGCAGCACATGTTCCTCTCTTTCACCAGACTCTACTAGCCCTGCCAGCAGCAGCTCTGATGACAGCCAGAAGGCATCTCCATCTCAATTTTATAACCAGGCTCAAAGTAAGGCATCGCTAGACAACCTGAGTTCTAATCAGCATCACTACCATTCAGATGTTTCCCACAGCCTGCGGTACAACCAAGAAAAATCCAAAGACAATATTGTGAGTTTTTCTTCAAATATCAGACAGGGAAAATCTAATGTGGAAAGCGGGAAAGGTTGCTTGGACAGCTATGGAATGGAGCAGCGTCCACCACCACCATATTCAGCTCATCAGCTATTAGCTAGCTCTCTAGCCACAGCAAACCTTGACCAACTGGATGTACTTCTCACATGCAAGCAGTGTGATCAGAATTTTAACAACCTGGCTTCTTTTCTTGACCATAAGCAATACTGTGGACAGCATACATTTGCACAAAACGACTTCAAAGATATCCGGAAAGTGGAAGATACACGAAAATTTCATGCAGATCACACAAAGGCTATTTCATCTGGTACCAATTTTGCCATGTCACGGAGTTCATCTGATTTGCAGATGTCCCTGCTAGGGCTTAACAAGAATGGGGAGATAATGACTGACAGTGTAACCAAAGTTGAATCAAAAGATGATCCAATGAAACTCATGCTGCCATCTGCACCACTTCCTGACTTAGAGATGGAAGATGCTAAGTTAGACAGTCTCATTACCGAGGCATTGAATGGCCTGGGTTATCAGTCAGACAACGCAGAAATTGATAGTAGCTTTATTGATGCGTTTGCAGATGATGAGATCACCACTACGAAATGCTCATCTAGTAGACAGACTCTAAAAACCAAAGACTCTGTGATGCATGAGAGCCGGAGTAAGCATGAATTCACATCCAGTGAAAAATCATTAACACAGCAAAAGTATACCTTTGATGCTGACTTTGACTGCATTACTGCTGAAAGCAAACATGCTGATGTTACCTACAAAGAAAATAACCGGGATTCGGATGCACATAAAGAGGGTACCAGAGAGGAGACCTCTCTTGTAAAGAGGGAATCCACTTTGGAGGAATCTAACACGCGTACAGAGTGGGTAAAAGAGACACAGAAGTCGGATAAGACAGCAGATGAAAGTGAGCTTGGTCCTAGGTTTCTCCTGTCCAGAAAGTTTTCAGAAAGAGGTGGACTTAAAACTTTACAAAGCATCACTCCGTCAGTTAAAACGCCTACTCCTCAATCCCCATCTGCCACTAGGAGTTCCACACCTCAGAAGCCAATTGTGAAGGAGAGGAAAAGAAAAAGGATTAGTGGAGGGAGTTGGAGTAAGGAGCTCATTCACAAAATAGTTCAGCAGAAAAATAAGCTTCATAAGCTCAATGTAAAAGGCACTAAAAACATGCAGTTCTCACTTGTGATGGAAAGGGTCACGCCCACAGTACAGAATCCTACGTTCAGGGAGTATGATTACATCTCCGATTCAGATGAGGACTGTGAGCCTGTGAAGATATCCAGCCAGGGACGCCTTAGTCAGAGCATCCGTTGCAAGTACACATATACAAAAGAATGTAAAGGAAGAATAAGAGCAGATAAGAACAGGGAAAGTCCATGGAAGCAAGACAAGATAGAGAGTTTTGAATTGAAGAAAGCTGGAACTGTCTCCCCACCTTCAATAAATGAAATATCTGGCCATCAGAGGGTGCGAAGACGGAGCAGCAGATCTTCAACCAGCAGTGAACTCAGCACATCTGTAAGTGTCTCTAGCGAGAGCATCAGTAGCCCTAAAAGCATTGATCGCACAGATTCAGACTGTGAAAAAAGAGTGGAGATAAGGAAAAAAGACCAGGAATCCTTTGATCAGGAAAGATCTCCACAAAGAATACTAAAAGAGTCAAGTACATCATTAGCTTTGACCTTCACCAAAAACACAAAACATTATAGCACTGATAAGATTCTACTCTCTGAACTCAAAGACAGTTTTACTACGTCAAAGTGTTCAAATGTCATCAGTACAACAGAAGAGACTGCATCAGAGCACACCTTGACTAAAAGTACTGTCAGCCTTGCAAGATTCAAAACCACCAGAGTAGAGGTAGAGGAAAAAATGGACCACTATGGCTCTGAATTGCGAATTGCTGCAAACACAGAGGAGGCCACACCACTCAGCAAAGACTACAAAGATTACAAACAGGCTAGCATGCATCTCAGAAGGACTGGCATAACAATGAATTCAGTGAAGACCAAAAATGAAATCAAAAAGGATCAAGCTTCATCAAAGGGAAAAACATTACATAAGAACAAAGAGTCGCACCAAGATTCAGAATCCTCACCGACTTCCTTTGACACCTTTGGTAATGATATTTCTGCAATCAAAGAGACAAAGACTGATCCGAGTGACTTGTTCTCTGAGCCACCATCACTTTGCAGTTCACTCATGGATGAAGTGTGTTTATCTTCTGCTAAACTTAATGATGCACTCCCACAGAAGGACAGAGCCTGTCTTATGCCTTATACATTAGAACACGAACAGAGTCTTATGAAATCTCCCCTTTCATTCGATACAACATCAATGTTTGACCTGACAGTTGGTGGATTTGACAATAACCTGTACCCAGATATTCAACTAACCAAAGAAGGCTTCAGTCCAATGGAGACTGCAGCTGATAAGAAAGAGCTGTTTGAGTCATCCTTTTCACCATTACTAGAGCAGAGAGATTGGAGCCTGATGGTTGATGTGACTCCTGAACTACCAGATGAGATTGCACAGTACAAAGAGGATTCAGACATAGCAACTGATAAAAAGACCTGCTTTAATCCAGTCCCTTTCACACTGACAGAGAAAATAATGGACTACCATCCAAATCTCAATGCGTGTGTCTCTGACGATGAGCTTGAGATAAAGAGAATTGTGACAGAACTTGAGAGCCAGCTCCAGTCAGCTAAGCTAAGTAGTCCTTCTCCACTTGACAATGAGCCACCAAAACACTTGACTATGAGTAAGTTTTCACCATTAAGACTGGATGATCATGAAACTGAGAGTGATCAGAGTAGCATGGAGGTGGTTTGCCCATCAGAAAGCTTAGGACTTGCTGCACCAACCGACTCCCACTCAGAACTTTTCTCTGAACCTGACCTGCCATGGTCCAGTCCAGTTCAGTTTGGTTTAATGGGTGGACAACAGTGCCTTCACACCCCAACACACTCCACTGTGACAGACACCCCAATTCATTTAGGACCAGAAACCTTACATGTAAAGGGTGGTGCAGAACTAAATATTCTGTCCACAGAGAAATCAGCAGAACTAAGCAATGAGGAAAAATCTGGGAGCAGTGATCCTCTGGGCACAGCTACAAACAAATCAGAAGAGATGATTGAACAAGAAATATACACAGAAAACCTCAAGAAAAGCCTAGAAGTGATCTCAGATTCTTTGTCATCGGGGCTGGAATCGGCTCAATCATCTGTTCAGCAAACAGAATGCAGCAAAGAGCTGGAAAAAGAGAATGATGATAAGACAGAAAAGACTGTGTTCCCAGATGAGTCTGAAAAAGTGGACTCCAGATACGCTGTGGCAGAACTTACTGAGTGCTCATCAGATTTAAATAAAACATCGGAGGAGCCACCCAAGCTTATTTCAGCTGATATTTGTGAGTCAAATGTAAGTAACAAAACAGAAAACTCCAGTGATGTTGAGAATAATGATGTCAGTCTGCATGACAAGGACACACAGGTAAATGAGCTACAACCTGCGAGCACTTGTGTTTCAGTCAACAACTCTGAAGAATCAAAGTTGCCACCTGTTTTATTTGACCATAAAACTTGTGAACCACCAGCAGAGACACGGAAAGTTAATCCTGAACCAGAAGTTCAGAAGTCTAGAAGAACCAAAGATTTTAATTTAGAGGAATCTCCCAGCAATCCAAATGCTTTGACAACACTACCAGATGTGGTAAAAGATGAAAGCACAAAGTCCCTCCAACGAGAAAGCAGCCAAGCAAAAGAGATGTTCATAGAAACAAATGCTACCAAAGATTGCAAAACCATGCTTGAATCTGCATCAGTAAAACAAGCTGATGAAACTGAAATTGACAAAGTGGAGAGAGCAAGAGATAATGTAATGCCAGATAATGCCTCTGTCCTTGAGAGCATTAAGTCTCCTCATAGTGAAGGTGGCAAGTCACATGAAATTCTGAGAAATGACACAGACACAGTGAGCCCTCAAGAGCAATCACAAATGGACAGAGTGGCTCAGAGCTGTGGGGCCACATTGAGAATGCCATTTTCTGATGCACACAATTTATGTGGAGAGAATGCACAAATCGATGGGAATGAGGATCCAAAACTAGAATCTATACCACCAATTAGTCCATCACCACTGGTTTCTCCATATGTTCCTACAAAGAATTCATCTTTGCAAGGAGAAAAGAGTCTGTTATCAACTTGTTGGACCAATATCAACATAATTAGCCCTACTTTGATTGATGAAACGCTGAATTTTAAGAGTTCTGCAGATGTGGATGTTGCTAGGTCACTGCATACATGTGAGTCATCGAACACAGCTACAGAGATAAATAATTCATTTGCTTCCGATCTCAACTTTGCAGAAACAGCAGAAAGCAAAATATCTAGCCCCAGAACAATGTTAGCTGTGGACAGCATCTCCAAGCAACCTTTTTACGAGGCAAATGAGAAATCAGAAATATTGGATGTTACCCAAAACAAAGACCCGTTGTATGAATTCAAACTAAGCCCAATGGATTATAGCGAAACACATTTCACTAGCTGCAGCCTAAGTTCTGAAACTTTGAATAAAAATATTGATGTTCAGTCCAACATTAAGTCAAGCCCTAAAGACAGCCTCAACCTCAATGCTTGTGCACTGACTCTAAATACGCAGCTATCGTCAAATTGTCGTCTCAGCCCAATACATGTTCAAAATGAGCTTGAATTAACTACCTATGATCACTTGGTCAAACTGGACATGCCGCATTTTCATGACGCTGCAAACCAAAATGATATTAAGTACTGCTGCATTTCACCCACCAATAATCACCATGTGGAACATAGAGCTTCAGATGATACAGAACAACTCTCAAAACATCACCAAGATACTATAAGCACTTGTCACGTTCCCCTTGATTCTATTGATTACATGGACTTAAACATCAATCTTCTGAGGAAGACAGATGCTAAGAATGTGGAAAGTGAGATAACTACATTCAAGCTTGATGCATTGCCTCAGAACCCTGTTATGTCCAATGTTCAAGAAACACCAAATCCTAAAGAGCGATTACCAACCGGATCCATAAGTTTCATAAGTGTGACAAAGCCGATGATGGGACAGTGCACAAAGCAGTCAGAAGTAAAGTCCTCACCGAAAAAGGGTGGCACACAGAATGCAGTTCAAGGGAAATTTCAGTGTGAAATATGCTTGATGTACTTCCGTACTCTACCTGGACTTAAGCGACACAAAGCCATGAAGCACACCGTTAAAAGTGAAGTAATAACTGTCCAAAAGCCACCTTTGAACAGCCAAAGCTTTGTGCCACACCCTGTAGATAAGGAGCTGAAAGATAACATGAGGATCCTTGATCCAGTGGTGTTGCTGAATCCCAGCACTGATGCCACACCTGTAACACATTGCGATCTAGCAGCTCTGAATTCAGTATTTGAAGGCAAGCCAAAAGAATCACTTGTTTCCAAAAGTACAGTGAGTAATGACAAGGAGGACATGCCTCCAATAATTGAGAAAGCAAAGAAAAATAACAAAGTTAAAAGAAGTAAGAGCATGGATGTCGCCAACGAAGGGTTCATGCACAAACTAGTGAAGAAAGACCCTTTCCCAGACGAATTGCTTAGTATACTTAAAACAGACATATTACAGGCCATTTCCCCCGATTTTCCCACAATGACACAACCAGAATGTCCCAGGTCAAGTGGAAAACTGAGTACAGCTAACAGTCCTAATTATCAAGAGGTGAAAGTCACAGAAGACATTCAGTGCATAGAAAGTGCTTGCATTGATGAGCAAGAGATAACAGCTTTGCCTAAGTGCCCTGAAATGTACCACCATGCAGCTGAAGCAGACAATACCACAGCAAAGCCAGAGATTTGTGCAAGCCTAAATGCCTTAGAAAATAATGGACAGGCAAATGATACAATTTCTGGGGAATATCTTGGCATTAAAGAAATCTGTGATCCATGTGAGGATCCTTCAGTTGCGATCAAAAGTGAGACAATGACTTATCCCACAGATGAAAGCAGTTCCCACTGTGAGGGTTATAAAGATCCACCAATAAGCCCTAGTGGGCTGGGCACTGACCTCAAAGATCTCTTTGATGATGAAAACACATTCTCCCAATTATTCCCAAGGAATGATGAAATGAAAAGGAAAAAGTGTGCACGTGTTTATGGTAAAAGTAGCAAAAAGCAGAAACAAATGCTGAGCTTAGTTTCTGACTATACTGGCTCAAACACGTTTTCTGATAACAATGAGGAGTATACGAAAAAGCCAGACAACGTATTTGCTAGCAGTCTGGAAGAACATTGTGAATATGAAACTATATCACTTGATGATGCTAAAATGCTTGAAATGTGCCATAAGAGCACGCTGAAAAGTTCTCCTCAGAAAGGTTTTCCACAAGATGTCACAACAGATCATCAGGTTGGACATGAAGACACTCAAGAGGCTAGAATTGGTGACTTTTTATGCCATACAGAAGATGACATTCTACAACCTGCAGTGAACTTAAATGGATCTGAAGACAGAAATATAGACACAGGGTCAGATGCCAAGGAAAACTGTAAATCTGATGAGCCTTGCCCTCTGCAGTTGGTCTGTGTTCAAGATAATGTCCCTCGATACCCAAGCATTGACATTCAGAACTTTAACACCACATTTCAGCTCCCTGAAATGCCACTGTTTGAGTCTGAAAGAGATATGTCTGTGGTTGAGGCCATTGTGCCCAAGAAATCACCCAAGAAAACCACAGAATGCCGGAATAGAAAACGTATTGAGACTGGACTGAAGCCCAAGGACAAGCAGTACAAATGCAAAGTGTGTTTCACGTGGTTCCTCACATTAGGGGAGTTGGACTTCCACAAGCTTTCTCACAATCCTTCACCTCCTCCCACATGCTATATGTGTGTCCAGCGCAAATTTAGCTCCCGTGAGCAACTTCGAGACCATCTGAGGGAGAAGCATGTCAAGAATAAAGCAGGTGTCTGGACTTGTGGCATGTGCTTGAAGGAAATATCGGATGTGTGGATGTACAATGAACACCTGCGTGAGCATGCCACACAGTTTGCTCGAAAGGGTCAGTCTCAAAGTTCCCTGCTGGACATGCCAGGCTGCTTCATGCAGGAGAATGCTGTGAAGAACTTCATATCTTCAATCATGCAACATCAGTCGAAAAAGTCTATCAGGGGGGAGAATGCAAAATCATCTAAGGAGGAGAGGAAAGCTTCGACAGATGTCTCTGGAGTAGAGCAAAAATCCTCAGACACGTGTGAGCCTGAAACAATAAAGAGCAAAGTAGGAAGTGCTGGGGGAGGAAATAAACATAGTATATTCACACCCCTTGAAGTTCTGCCCAAAGCAGACACTACCCCGAAAAATGTTGAAATGCATCCCAACTGCAAAGATCCCTCACGGGACTGTCACCACTGCGGCAAGCAGTTTCCAAAACCATTTAAGCTTCAGCGACACTTGGTGGTTCACAATTTGCAAAAGATTTTCATGTGTCATAAATGTCCAGTCTCATATCAGCAAGCAAAAGAGCTTAAAGATCACCTGAAAAGTGAACACGAGGAGGTGGATGAACCCGATTCAAAGCACACTACCCTGTATACGTGTGAGCTCTGTGCTGATGTTATGCATGTAATTAAGAAGTCCTTCATCTGCAGTACCTGCAACTACACTTTCTCTAAAAAAGAACAGTTTGATCGTCATATGGAGAAACACCTGGCAGGTGGCAGCAAGATATTTAAGTTCAGGGGGGTGGTGAGACCCTGCAAGTCCAAAGAGGATGAGTTTGATATGCCAGCAAATAAGAAGAGGAAGATACTGCCTGAGAATTCTCAAGAAAACAGTTTGAACATTAACAGCATTCAATCCGTACACATACAACAGACCACAGACATACAGGGTCTGAAACCAGTCACAAACAACTCATGCAACAGCACTGATGAAGACAAACTGCCTACTGACACAAATAACACAAGTGTAAAAATTGAGGACGTGGTAGAAGATCTTTCTGGGGCTCTGGAGCAGCATCAGTCCCAAATGACTTCTGCTGAAAACACCCTTAACACAAAAACAACGACTAAGGAAGAAGATAATGAAGACTTGCACATGACACATACACATGACATTCCAGACACAGATACCAAAGAGGTTGGTACAGATTACAAGGCTTCTCTGAATGAGATCTGTGATGTTAAAGTTGAGGATGACTGTGGAGCAACTCAGACCACATCAAAAATGCCAATTCCAAATGAGAGTAATGTCCCCAATAACAAGATGAAAGAAGGCAACGATTTGTTAGATGCAAATGAGAAGGAGTGCAATTCAGATCTGTGCAGTTTGCAATTTCCTAATCAAACAAGTAAAAGCGTGCAAAGCAATCAAACAGAAGACCTTTTGCCTAATGTTATCAGACTGCCATCACTATCCAACGAGATAAATCACCTGAGGCGGGACCAGATAAATGAATGTGCATCTACTGGGAATGAAAATGAACAAATCATAAACAATAATGACCAGTCCATAAGTGTCCTGGGTAAAGAAAGAACATCTGTGAAATCAGAGGAAAACGTTAAACAATGCCTTGACAATAGCACAAAGTCCGAAAGCATTACAGTTACAGATGCTGCAGGTGTAAATCAAACCAAGATTTCCCTCAGCTCCGTTCCAGCTGAAGACAAGGACTGTGTGAAACTGAAAAAAAGGAAAGATCTCAAGACGTTGCCAAGTTTGCCAAGGACAGCACCCGCTGTTACACGTGAGAATCTTGGAATTGACCCAAAAGTCAAAAAGAAATTTCGGTCCAACAAATGCGAGAGAGCGGCCGGTCAACGGAAAGGCGACATCTCTGCTGACTATCCCGTGCTCACATCAGTAAAGGATGAAATGACCAGTAACAAAATTGTCTCAAAGCACAAAACAGGAACTCTGGACTTACAACCGAAGAGAGGCTCTGACAATTTTTCACCCAAGAAAGAAGAGCTTGTCCGCCATTTGAACTGGGATTGCCGAGGGAAAAAAGGTGTGCCGGGTAGAGCCATCCATTCTGCCACCTCCAAGGTGTCAGTAACCTCTATGAGCAATTCATTTAACAAATCCCGTCCCAAGCTTGGGGTCAAGTCTGTAGATACACAATCTTATCATACTGCAGAGTCACATAACAGCCTCCTTAGCAAGCTATTTGGCCAAAGACTCACTGGTTTTAAGATTCCATTAAGGAAGGACACTTCTGAATCCATTAACTGAGAATTTGATGCTACTAAGGAGGAGGGAACTACGCTATCCACTAGTTGATCAAGACATTTTCTTTTTAAAAAAAATGAGAATGAGATTGTATGCCCCTCCTCTAAGAATTGTTTTTTTTTGTTTTGTTTTTTTGTTTTTTAAATAGTCACTTTATTACCTTGTATCTTCTTGTAAATGTTTCATGTGATGGCGAGGACATGTGATAAAGTTTATAAATATGAAATGAACTAGCTGGTTTGCCAGCCAACTTTTACAAATAACTTTATTTTCTCTACCTTGAACATTAACTTACAGAGTCTGTATTTCATGAGAAAAGAAAAATAATTGAGAAAAAAAAAAAAAAAAAACAGTACTTGAAAGTTACCTGACTTTTTCAAATTATGCATGACACATTCACCACATGTTGTAGATGGGGTTTATTTTATTTTATTTTTCTCTTGTGCAACAGTACCAAATGATATTTCAATTCTGAACTACATCAATGTGCCTTTTTCTTTTTTTTTTTTCTTTTTTTTTTTGTATGCTTCGTAGAATTACGCTTTCATACTCTCTTACCTTTACTGTATTGCAGTGACATTCAATGTATTAGCTTTTGTATAAACAATAATTGGTGCTATATTATTTTTTGATTTTTATTGTAATGTGAACACAAATGTCCTCTAACTGAAGGGAACATGTAGCGGATACATTCATCAAATCATTCTTGCTGGTACTTCTATAAGTTTCTTGGGGAAATGAGAAAACAAATACTGTGCAAAAAGGGTCGATTTGTCAAAAAGTTGTCATTTGGTCTCCTCAAAAAAAAAAAAACTAAATTGTGACTAAATTCAATATAATATCTGTTTGATTTGATGAACTCAGGTGCTAACAAGGAAAACTCTTGCGCATGAACCCCTTATTAGGAATTCCTCTCATGCACTGATGTTACTACATACCAAATCCACAATCAGTTAGCTAGATGTCATCCAAATGTTTTATTATAATTACTATTATTTACTAGAACACAAAAAAGGTGCTTTATCTTGTTTATATGTATCTTATATTGTATTATATTGTAGGTAGATTATCTTTGGTGCAATGCATAATGTTCAAAAGTTCTATTTTAATAATGTGCAACAGATGAAGAGAATGAGAAAAGGGAATTGCTAAGCCTAGCGAAGGCTTCTAAGTGGTTCACAAAATGCCTCATATAAAGTTGGTTATTAAAAAATCTGCAGTCTTCCTTTGTTTCTTTGTCTTTACTAGTAGACGGAGCTGTGCGCGGCGTTGTTGACACATCCAAAACTATTTGAATAATTGCTCATTAGTGTTAATTATGGTGAGCTATATTAGCAATCGACCATGAAATCCCCCCCTCACACACACACACAAATCCAATTGTGCAAATTTACTCTGGATCTCTTAATTGCCTTTATTGAGAATAGAAATTGCAAAATGGTTACACTTCTTTCTTTCTTTCTTTTTCAGAGAGAAGATGAATATAGATGCAGTTTCACATTGTATAGATTGCTAAATCACACCTCATAACAAATGGTCTGTCATAGAAATGAGAGCATGCTATCTTCTTCATGGAGGTATTTCTACAGCAGCCAAGTAGACAAGGGTTTGGTTTTATTTACTGAATAAACAATAGCAAAGGAAGTTAAGTGCATGTGTTGATTTCACGGCTGCTACTTTAAATTATTAACAGTCTTTAAATGTTTTTACGTGAGTCAAATCTGTTGTTTTATCACAAGTTTTAAATATCCATTAATCTATTTCTTTATTATTTCATTACTTGCTCTAGACCAACAACGGTAATGATCTAGTAAAGAAATGGCATGATAATTTCCCCCAAAGAGAAATCATTAGAATTACAGAAAGGATCACAATACAAAATTAAGTGAGGAATCTTGACAAATGATCTCCCTTGACTACACGCTGAACTGGGCCGTTATTTTCAGTTGATAGTTCACTCTGTGTTTAGTGGCTTGTATCCCTACATGAGTCACATTCACTATCACATAGGAATAAAAAGCCATAAGACACAGCAGCTTATACAGGGACAGACCAGACTTCCCTGGCTTGCAAAATAGCTTGTTCTACCTGGATAGAAGGACGGGGGCACAGAGAGACAGAGTTATATATTCAAATGAACAAAATGTGTAGGAATAATAAGCAGTGGTTTTCTTTCTGTCAGGAATAGCTGGTGATTTGGGATGAGATCAAATATGGTGATATGACACTGATGAGATTTTAAAGAGAAAAATGATTATGATTTATGTGAAAAAGTGTCCACACATGATCACATACGAAGGCCAAATACTGTGTAGCTGGCATTCTCGATATGAACTATAGTCCTGAATAGTTGTCAGAATCAGGTTTATGTTTTTACACACACACGAGGAATTTAGTACCTGCTGCTGGTGACGCTCAAAAATATTTTTATTTTATATTTAAAAAGTACACTATGCATTTAATTTGCAAAAAAAAAAAAAAATGCTATATGGAAAAAATAAATAAATAAAGTCCACAATATGCAGATTATGAGACATGTTATAAATGTATATAGAGTGAGAAATAGTGTGTTATAATCATTTTATGTAAATAATGAATTTGAATTGAAATAATTAATTTATGAAATTTCATAAATTTACTATTTTCACAGCTATAAAAAAAAAAAAAAAACAGTAGAAATGTATGCGAGCTTATAACCAAAATGCAGTACAAATTGTCAGGCAGTAGTTTCAAGCATTAATGATTACTAATCAATCAAGGAAAAAGAGCAACAAAAACAAATTCAATAGTACCTCATGTATTGAACGGTACCGGCAGCAGTAATTGCACAGCTCCTTGACAGTCCTGAACTGATTATTTAATCTGTGCGGGAAATCTCCCGGGAAGCGAGGCAGCTTTGCTCTTTGAGGTGTAAAGACATTATCTGTGTGGCTGGCCCTGAAATAGCATTGGTTTTCCCAGCTGTTTGGCTGCCACTCAAGGAGGGCTGCAGATTGCGAGCAGATAGAAAGGGGTGACTGGTCAGTGGTAATGACATGTGAGCAGGGTCCACTGCCTTTCTCTGCTCTCTCCCCCTTCAACACCTCAATCCTACCAACTCCATCACTGCCCAATGCTACACGCAGCTTTGTGTTGATGGAATAAAACAGCATTCCATTACTCAGCCACAATGGGAGAGAAATTATAAAAGAGACGAAACAGCGCTGGGAAATAGGGGGAAGTGATGGATGTGGTCCTGTTTGGTTCAGGAAGAGCTGTCAGCTCCCTCTATCATAACATGGCTGGGGATAATAAGCTCCCCTATTTGGCAGGGGGGAAACCATCATGCCACCTGTTTAGGATTCATTGGGGAAGGGAGATCAAGCTTCTATCTCATATATCCACAGGTGCAGTAGCTACAGATGAGGTGACGGAATGAGGTCTCTAATCTGAAAAATGGATAGCATGCCACATGAAAGCTAGTGATGCTTAAGTAGGAGGGTTGCATTGTGTAAATCAGCATGGGTTTGTCTCTATCAAAGCTACACCATAAGCCCTTCAGAAAATGTATGAATTTATGTAGTCTTTAACAAACGTAGTCTTATAGGCCCTTGTGAGTTCTCGTCATTTTCCCACGAGGTGTAGTGAAACGTTTACAGGCTGCTTTTATTTCCGTTCTATAATTTTTTTTTAAACTGCTAAACAATAAAATATGCACCTCGCATTGAGAAACAGATCTGATCTTTTCTTCTTCCTGGGAGAGTTTTTCTTGCCTGCCAGCATGACGAGAAGCAAAGAGAGCCTTTATAAAAGCAGTAAGGCTAAGTGGTGTAACAAGTACACAAAAGACATTGCCTGTGATCTTCCAGCTGCCTCTGTGTATTCAAAGCAATCCCTACTAGGATTTACTTTAAAGGTTCAAAAGCCAGTATAAACCACATGGTTTGGGATTACCTGTAATTAACTACTGTTATTTTTTTCATTATTCCCTGTACAGATGTGCATAAGTAGCCCTTGAGAAAGAAAATGAGGAAATGCCTATTTATCTTATTCATTAGCGTCAGACAAGCAGAAACTGCCAGGCTGCCACTTCTTTAAAATTCTCCCTTTAATTTTCCAGGTACAAACAAAGAAATGATTGAGGCTGCTTCAGAGAGGAAATATAAACAAAGCAATTGGCTGTGTGGCCTCTGAGGGTCTGCTGATTGAAAGCTAGTTGCTGAACACTATCTCCATAATGAGGCGCTGCCCAAAAACCATCATCTAACATGTCTAGATTTAGATCTACACTGCTGCTTAAATTGTTTTTACAGCCCAGAAGGAACTGTGTGTTGCCTTGCAGCTCATATATAGAGAGCCAAGCATAATCAATAGTGTCGTTAATGAACTGGCCAGAGCTTTTGTCAAAGGCAGACTAGTTTAGGAGTTACTGCTCTCATAAATCTTCATGGCATGGGGTCTTCTTCTTACCAATAATTTCAAATAAAGATTAATGGAGGCACAACCTAAAAGGAACAATTACTATTACATTTGTAATACAAACAAAAGCTGTTTTAAACTATAGTGTTTGGGGACTGATAGTACTGTAGTGGCAAGTCTTCCAGCAATATATAATGTTTAATTTTTTATAGATAAAATCCTGAGACTATTAGACCTTTTGCGCAATGTATCTTCCTCCTAACTGTCATGCCCTGAAGGCCTTGCCTCCTAATGTGAATAGCAGCAGTGTGTCTTGTATCTATAGCCAGTGTGTGTGTGTGTGTGTGTGTGTGTGTGCGTGTGTGTGTGGCACAGCATGGAAGGAAATGGCATGGCCCATGGCAATGACTTCCTCATGACATATTTGATGAGCCAACCCCTGCTTTGTAAGTGACAGTGATCTGATTCAGTGTAGACATCTCAGTCGTGACTGACCTATTACATCAGTTAAAGATTGACAGCACTGAATAATTTAACAGCCATTAATGCATGGATGTGCAATGTTAACAGAAAATACAAGCAAACATTTTGACAGTGACCACAGTATTATCTCACTATGAACTGTATGGTGAAGAGGAAACATCATTTCTGTGGCAAGGAGAAAAGATTTTCAGAAACAGCTGTGTCCACACTCGTATTCAAAATACAGTGTACTGTGTAGATTCACTCGAAAATTTCACTCCTGACATTTTGAGAGATTTTTCTCTTTTTTTGAGGATTTAGGCTGAGTTAGCAAAAGCCTTTAAATTACACTCTTAAATATTTGATGAATTCAGCATTTTTGTCAGAGTGTCTACTTGAAGTTGTCAGTATAGTGACTTTCAACTATGATTTTAGTATTCTGTAGAAGCTTTCTGGATGTCCTTTGCATTTCATTTTTTGGTCTTGCCTGTTTAAGCTTAACAAAAAGAAGAAGAAAAAAAAAGACCAGGATTATGTGAAGGCAATGATCTAATAGATGCCCTAATGCTTTAATAGAGTGTATAAGAAGCTGAGGGACTGCAGAATCCCCCACAATGCAGTGAAAGATCCATCAAGGCCTTTGGATATTCAACAGTTTTCCCTACATTCCCTGCTTGTGGAATGTGTTATAGGTTTAAGAATGACTGGATGACTGATATGCTTTTTAGCATCGAATTAATTAACTAAACATTACACGCAGTAAGAAGATTAGTTGGTTTATCAGTCAGAATTACCTGGGGCAGACAGTGAAGACAGATATGCACATCAATCAATCTAGGCAGTCATGATCCTGTAAAAATAAACGTATCACTAATTCTATATAACACCACAGATTGACTATTTTTTAATATCATTAGAAATCATTTCCAGATGCATCTACTGGTAGATGGCTATAGAGTACTCACCTGTGCAAGTCCACTCCACCTGTGTCATTCCTCTTCTTCTGCTTGCATTTTTCCTGCTCCACACATCCCTGCTTTTCACCTTCCCCCCTGCTCTCTTTTTCACACTCACATAAGCATGCAAACTCTCTTTCACTCTCTCTCCATTCAGACCATTCAGACAGGGGGATGAGTTGGTGGGTCCTCCTCTGAGCGAGCCAGATATCGAGGCTCAGCTGCAGAGACTGACATCATCCTTCCAGCAGAGCAGGTTTTCCCCTCCTGTTTCTCTCTCTCTCTCTCTCTCTCTCTCTCTCTCTCTTTCTCTCTCTCTCACACTCTCTCACACTCTGACTCATTGGCTCACAGCTTTCTTCACTTCCCCCCACCCCCACCGGTGTCATCACTATGGAGTAAGAAGCCCTTCTGGTCTGAATGGAGTAGACTGGGTGCAAAACAACAGCCAGGTGTGTTTTGCAAATAGGGCTTATTTGGAACAACCTTATACATTCTTATAGAGTCTTTTTTTTTATGTCAAAATCTCTTAAAGTCTTGAGCTATTCATTCAAAAGCACATTATTCACTACAGATTATTTATTATTCAGAGTGAGTTTGATGGAAAAAGGTCTGTAGTACTGAGAGGGAGGATTCGAATAGAAGTCTAGATCCTGAGAGTTTAAAGAGGTTTTAAAAAAAATAAGAGAAGGTGTAACCACACTGAAATCTCTGCTGTCCAAGGTTCTGAAAGAGATTGTTAAAAAGACAGCAGGGACCAAGCCAAGAAGTGTAAAGGACTCTAGCAGATAACAAAAGAAGTGATTTTTTCAGAGACATTGTGGAAGTGAAAGCAGCACTGTGGCCACACGGGTGACATAGGGTGGTAGCTACCAACTTTAAAATATGCCTTGCTACTCCAAGTGTGAACGTGAACACATCTCTAAGGTCTAGTGCTTTCTTTTCAGTTCATAAATTATATCTAGCTCATGTTAAAAAAGGAATTTAAATAAACTTTATAGAAACTATGAAGCCAGTAGAGTGATTTTTCCTATACATAATTTTATAAAGCCACTACTATGTATGCTCTTACCCCCACCCTATCCCTTTGCCACTCTATATCTATACGCACACACACACACGCACAGAGTCACATATCTCTATCCCTTCTGTCGCATATCTCTATCGCCTCTCCCTCCCAGAGGAATTTCCTGTCCTCTGTCATTTAGATTTTCATTTATCATTGTAAGGTAACACTGTGGCAGCTGTTATTAAAATAGATTACCCCTGCTAAAATGGTGTAATGTGCACTGCAGCGAGCTATTCCACACAAACACACGTATAATGTATAGAAGCTCACCAAAATGCAAGTGTACATTTATGCAATTAAAGATGCATACATCATTGTGCACATTTATACAGATTACATATATCGTTTCCATAGTCTGGGGCTTGGGTGAAGGCAGAACAAAAGTGTGATGGATGTGACAGAGATGACAGTTAGATAAGACTGTTTTATCGGTTTGTTTATGTTGACAGCAGCGGCGACGGGGTTGATGTTACTAATGGATCTGCCATAGCAATGCCATTCACAACAGTAGATTCCTTTTTTTTTGTCTCTACTAGGGCTTCTCAGGAGGTTGCATTTAGAATTCCTCCTCTTGTTTCCATAGTGACACTTTTTCCTCCTTTGTACAACATCGTGTGTGTGTGTGTGTGTGTGTGTGTGTGTGTGTGTGTGCTTGTGCATGTGTGTGGGGAAAGAAAAACGAAGAGTGAGAGAGAGAGAGAGAGAGAGAGAGAGAGAGAGGCTGTGGTTTAAGTGAATTGCAATAAGGAACTTAATAGCTGTGTATATAATTAAGCACCACAATTTAACTGCTCGCTGCTATTATTTTCAATCTTGTACTGTAATCAAATCACTCCGTAAAAGCTGCACAATCATCAGCGCTGTACATTAGCTCAAACACAAACATCTTTTCCATGCACTTACCTCTTCATCTGCAAAAGAAAAATCAAATCAAACACAAACCAAAAGACATTACAGCATGATGTTAAAAAAAATAGCTGCATAAAGATGAATAGCGTCTCTTAGCCTCTCAGAGGAGGTTGCAAAGCAATTATCCAGCTAAAAATGCATCTCATCTAGACACACTACGTGCACTTAATCAATTCCAGGGCAGAGGTGGGTGGTAGAGGAATGTAATCAGCTCAGCCATTACACAGAAAGTAGCAACTCTAAGGACAGGCCCGTGGTCCACATTGCAGACTGACAGCATATAAATACTCGTTTTCTCATCATTAGGACCATTAGATGCTATTACACATTACTCTAATATAGAGCTCATCAAATCTTAGTTTTACCAGGTTGCTTCTACCTACTGCAAATTTGTCCAACAGGTGATAAAGCTGTGGTGGATGAGAATGGGTCAGGATAATGCGAGTCGTCCATGCAGGTGGTCTGCAATTAGATGGGCCATTATGAGCTGTTTTATGATTTGATTATTATACATCCTGCTGGGTCAGATTAGCACAGCACAGTTCCTCAACTGTTCACCAGAAGTCTCGATCACCAGACCGTCATTATTAATTAGATTACCATGAAGCTCATTAGGTCTTCATATACCTTTTTGTCTGAGTTTTTTTGACATGTCCATTAGATTACTTACTGTAGATTGGACTGGACTACCCCTGACTGTTAGTTAACCATTAGACATTAGACATTACCCTTTGCTAAGTCTTGTTTCCCAGTTTTTGGACACTGAATTAGCCTTGGACATTAGATTTCTCTTGGGGATTGGATTACCGCCTGATATTAGATTACATCATATTATCCTTAGAGATTACATTGTCATTGGACATTTAATAGTATTTGGACACTGTATTGCCTTTGGACATTACCCTTGAACGATGTATAACCCTTTGACATTAGATAATCCTTGGATTTTGTTTGACTCTCTAGATTACTCACTTCAATATTAGATAACACTTGACAATCTTAACAAATTATGCTTGCTGATTAGATATCATAGAAATGGAATTATTCTGGACATCAGATCATCATTGGACATTAAATTGCCCTTGGAAATTGGATTACCCTTGTATGCTGGACTGTTCTTAGACTCTGCTTCTCCCTTGGACTTTAAATTACTTTCAGCATCAAAGTGTGTATGGAGATTATTGGATTACCCTCTGATTTGAGATTAGGCCTGAACATCAAAAACATGCTCGGAGATTAGATTACAATTGGACAGTGGATTATCTTTCAACATTACAGCACCCTTACACATTATTTGAGAGTCTAGAAAGTGATTTTGGACAGTTTAAAATTGAGATATCTGATGGTGTTCCTTGTTGCTGTGGATATATTTATCATCCTGTGTTCAAACAAACCTCTGAAAATCGATCCACACCAACCTGTCAAGTCTGACTTGTCCAGGATAGTAACAGTGCGTCGACACTTTACTGAGAATTGACCCTTTGGAACAGAGAATATTGTATGTGGCATATCTGAGAGATTTTACAAAAATGAGAGAGTTGATAAGAAAGCATGTTAGGTGTCTAGTGCATAGATGACTTTTTACCCAAGCAAAGAGCCAGAGAGCAGGTGTGTTGTGCAGATTGGTGTCCAGCAGTGTGTGTGGGATGTATATAGGATTTCATTGTCTATGTGGTTGTATTATCCTCCAGAGATGAGAGAAAGGCAAGACTCAGGGGCTCTGGGCATAATGTGAAGTGTGGAGAGAGAATCTCATTAGATTTATCATTTATATCAGACGCCATCTAAAATGAAGGTATTCAGTGAATCTTATAGCAAATCACACATTCTTTAGCAGGCTCCCTTTAGAGAGAGAGAGAGAGAGAGAGACTGTGTGTGTGTGTGTCAGTGTGTCCTTGAATCGGTATTCCTTTCTTCACTTTTCTATTTTGTCTTCAATCAATTCTTGAGGTGTAACAGTAGCTATTTCTCTGTGTATAATTGGACTGGATGACAGGCACATTTGAAGTCAGCAGATGAAAGCGTCTCTTGACAATGGAGTGTCTGGCCTGTGACATGACTTGAATGAGGAAGAGGCTACACACACTCATACACTCTGTGTCTCATCTTGACAGACATGGAATAAGGTAAATGTTGGATACAATTGCACCTCACGTGGCTTTGTCAATTAAGCTCTGCACTGAACTCACAGGTGAAATTACAGAAAGTTGTTTAAACTTTCAAATGATCCAGTTATCAGCACAGAATACACCCACATACCCGGCCAATTTATTATTACCATAGGTGTACTATTACTGTCTGAACCAGGCGAGGTTTTTCAGCCCGTTGTCCATCAGGGGAAAGCTTCCCAACATAAGACCACTACTGACCAGATTTTTTCTGTGTGATGGCTCATTCTCAGTACAACACTGGCATTGGCATGTGTGTGGTGTTGCTACAACAGTATCAAGTACAGCAGCAATGATGGGAAGGGCTCAGTAATACTGATGAATTGAAGACAATCTGCCAACCAAAAATACCAGGCCAACATAACTGTGGCCAGAAAGTGACAGTAATGATTAACTAGAGGAAGATTATTACAAATTGAGAATGGAAAAAAAAAAAAAGATCTATAGTTTTTAATTATACACATACAAGCAGGATTAAGACGATATATCTGTTTACTGTTAGCAAGAATTAAGTACAGAGACGCGCAAAACTGTTTTCTGATTAAAAACAGCCTGACAAAATACATTCAACATCCTATCTGTGCCATCCACAGTCCTCTAATTTTGAGCAAAACAACTACCTCATCTTTAAGAGCAGGAAAGCTTTCCAAAAGACCAAAAACAGTTTTGTCTATCTCTGTATTTGCTGTTCGCTTTGTCACTAAGGTAACCAGCATTACCCAAACATCCCCACTCCACTGCCAGCCACTTGCATTAAAAGCATAATTTCCCCCCATGGATGTGCATGCACACAGATACACACACACATACACACACACACACACACACTCAAAGCATCTCTCTATCCCCACAAGCCATGCTAGAGGTAAACATCCTCAGTAATTTATGCATTCACACAGTGGCAGTAAGGAGAATGAGAGACATTAACAGCTAAGTAAGCTCCTAGTTCTACAGTTCCTCTGAAGTACCATGTCTCAGCAAAACCACAATGCGTGGACTATTATAAAATAAAGGTATTGATTGGACTATTGGATTTTCTATCCAGCTTATTGCCACAGCATACTGAAGGGAAAGTCTATATATTAGATATGGGTTAGTATGGAGGTGTGCTGCGTTCAAAGGCAATATTTTAAAATGACAGCTGCTGATGAATGAAAACAATATAAAAAATTTTTAGATGATACAATAACAATGAATATTTCATTTCTATTCTAATTCCCAGCTCAGTATGGCCAGCATTCATCTCTGAATATGTAGGGGATATAACTCGATGGGTTGTGCTATTAAAAAAGTAATACATGTTGGGGTTGTGTGATATGGTCATACAGCTAAAATCTCATTCTTTTCATATAACTGCATGCCCTAAAGACTCAAACCACAGCAATTTGCTAATGATTACAAATTTCTAATTATAAACAAACGACATCATGTCTGTTATCCATTTACATAGTCGCATTTAGGCTTATGGAAAGTCATAAGCGAAACCAGTTTCTGTTATCACTTACACTAGTCATCCTCTCTTTTTTCTCTTAATCATTTTAAAAATGCACATTGTCTCATTACTGAGAAACCACAGAGCTATCAGTCCTAAAGACTTTCCCATGGCAGAAAATGTAGTCTCTGGAGACTCCCTCCAAAAAAAAAAAAAAAGATGTTCTTCTCAAAGAAAAATTCCCCATATCTCTGATTACATATGTTTATGTGGTTCAGCCCTCATACAATTTCCTGTATAATTCTTTAATATAAACCTGTGATTTATAGCTGGCACTTGTAGCTGGCACGATTGTCAGTCATTTTAGAAAATTAATGAATACCTTCTGACCAGTGTGAAGAGAATTCACAGGCACTGTGGTATAATTTGATATAATGAACATGTTCATAGAGAGGCCAGTGATTAAATGGTGTTCTGAAGACTCTGTACTCTTCAGTCAGTTGTTGTATTAAATAACACACTAAGCTCACATTTCACTAATTTAATATTTAGTTATAGCAGTTGGTGGAATTTATTGACTCAGGCATATTCATGGCTCAGTTCATTTACAGTATTTTTTATAAGGCACTAAAAGCCACGAATGGTATAAATGGCAGTTATTCTGTGGTGTAATGGTATTGTAGCACCTCTGAGTCAGATTTCAGTAGAGTGAAAAGAGAGAAGCATTCAGTGAGGATGAGTTGATTCACTTCAGCAAGATTTCTCAACTAAAACTAGAGAGAAAGAGAGAGAGAGAGAGAGAGAGAGAGAGAGAGAGGCAACACCCTGAAACATTAGGGGTGCTCTGCAGACTGGAGCTTGGTTGCCCCTTGGCTCTTTGTTTGGTGTGTGAGCAGGAGGATGTACATAAATGGCCAACATAGAGGGAGGTGATCATAGAGCCCAGAGGAGTAGAGGCTGACCATGGCACCAGCCGGAGGAAGCCTGATGGTGATGGATGTGGTAATAAAAGGCTGGTTGTTCTGCTGGCTGCCTGGGATGAATGTGTTATGTATCACCCGTGTGAGACTGCTCAGAGCAGGAGGATTGGGCAAAGGTGAATGTCATGTCTATGCGCACATGCAGATACAGTATGAACTCACATGTGCACACACACACACACACATATATACAGTCCTCAGTTGTGAGTTCACCTAAGCATGGAGCAAATAAAGCAAACAGGTTCAAATGAGGATTGACATCAGCCACAGCACACTCATCAATTATTCAGGTTAACTAAGACTGGAGGGCTTTGAGGAGTACAAAGCAACTGGTTATGATTGACAGACTGTTTGCTTTGACTTTGAGATTAATCATGTTTGACAAAAAAAACCCTCTTTGAACTTATGCTATGTGTGAGCATAAACAGAACATCTGTATAATCTCTACTGGATATGAATTTCAACATTATTTTACATTGGGGTGTGACAGTACATGTGGAACAAGTTACCTTTACATTAAGCTGTACTGCTTAAAAATATGAATTTCTCTTGCATGCACGCCCTCTTAAATACAACGGGTTTGAGAAAATTGGATTTCTACTATGCTCTTGCTAAACTACCACAGAATAAGAGCAATCCTCATAAAATTGTTCTAGTGGTTTCCCTAAGCACGAGTTGCTGCACCACTGCTGCAGTGTTATACAGCACTTAATATGATCATCTCTGAAAATCCAGTCTTGTAAGAAATCGTATGAGTGTTTGAGCTCTAGCCAGCATTTTTCTGTTGTGAAGAAGAAATCACAAGGACACAGTGCTTGATGTAATGTTATCAGAGAACTCGAGCTGGTAATTATTCCAAGATACTCTTAGCAGTGTTTGCTGAATGGACTGTGAGGCTGTCAGTGGTCCAGTATACAGCAGTTCTTAGTTGGTATGTGGGTCAGTTCTGTTTTATGCACATTAACTTGAGAGATTCTTGAAATAAAGTTGTGTCAACAGCAGAGTATTTACAAGCGAATTTATGGGAGCTTATCACTAGAGTGGACCAAGAACTGACCCTTGGGGAACTCCTGCAATGAAGCTGTGGTGTGATGAAATTGTCCTCTCTGTAAAAAAAAAAAAAAAAAAAAACTGCATTGCTAAGCAATGTTTTTGACAGCTTGTCTTCCTGAGTAATATATTTCACCACATTTCTGCTCTCAGGCTGATCAGGCAGCAGAGAATGTATAACACACGGTAAACAAACGCAGATACACTTGTGACAATTTGTTTCGTGGTTCGAAGTGAAAGTGCATCAGGAAATCTGTGCGAGCGTTCCTCTGCACGCTATCGCCCAGCCTCTTCAGACGAAATGTATTTTAATATTTTCCTACTCATACTCACACACCCACACAATTCAGGAGGCAATAAAATAATTAGGGCCATCTACAAAGGCAACAAATAGATTTTACAAATTAACCCATATTAATGCTCCTCAAAGAAAATAAGCACAGCTAGACAAGGCACTAATAAAGCAGCAGGTATTAAATAAAATGTAGCACATAAGTATAATACTGTGCATAAATAAAGGGGCACTAAAATAAAAAATCACCTTTTTTTAATACTGAAAGTTCATTAATTATTAATAACTCTAATTTGCTCTTCAATTCTCCTGTATTCATTTTGTTACTGTTGTTGTTGGTGCTGTTTTATTATTTTTATTTATTTATTTATTTATTTATTTATTTATTTATTTATTTATTTATTTATTTATTTATTTATTTATTTGCCCTAGTTCTATGTCTGCATGACTGCCAAGGTGAACTCAATTGATTTCTTTTTGCTGTAGATGTTTTGAAATCACATGTTTGTCAGATATATATTTTTCATTGTGACAAACCTCTATGAAAGAGTGAGGGCAAAAGGGTACTGTGTAAAATCACGGTATTTTATTTAAAGATTTAATATGCAGCTGAGTGTGTTGAGTGTTTGTATCCCCCCCAGCGTATGAGGAGAATTCTAAACAGCTAAAAATGCAATATGCATTAACAAGACATGCGTTAAATGTTTGAAAAGAATATAAAATAAGAGGTCAGTGTTTTTTTTTCCCCATGTATCTTGTTCTTTTAGACCTGTACTGAAGTTTGAGTTGTAGAAGATGACTACACCATCAGTCAAAAGTGTGAACAACTATACTCTCCACAGTCTCAAAGAAGGTTCGAATTTGTTTCTAAGACAAATGCATGCAATGAAAATAATCTATTTCTGAATCAAAATGTATTTTTACTGAAAATTAAATCGTTTGCTCAAATAAATCGTGAGGACTGCAGCCTATTTGGGAAATTTATGAAATGCTTCTGGGGTGAAAAACCTTCATAAAGGTGATTTAGGTGCCAAGAGTGTGCACAGATTCATCGTGATGATTCTTATGAATTGAAAATCTAAAATACTTTGCATTTGTGTTTACTGGCTGTTTTTATTTGATTCTAAAATATTAGGAATTAAAAATGAAGTAAACACTTGTATGAGCAGGTGAGTCCAGAAGTCTACACTGGTAGTGAATGTCAGTAGCCAGATTTTTAGCTATACTGCTCAATTATACAACAATCAGACAAGTCTGTCTCAGTTTTGAGGTTTGAGCTTTTATGATTTCAATTACTGAAAAACTATGATGTTGAGTTATATCATTAGTGTTTCATTATTTCATTACTGGATTGATAGAAGCTGCATTCGCTTCTGTTAAAAAAGCACTCCTTGAATATAAGTAGTTGCATAGTCAGTTTTGTGTTGTCTAGTTTTACAGCATTTAATTGAAGCTTGCAGACGTCTCATTACTGCCATGCACAAAGTTAGAATCTACCTTAAGCTGCATGAACGGAAGCAAAAGTATGGCTCATTAGGGACTGAACATTTACTAACAAGGTCAGGACCCGGGTGAGACCAGGCACAGTTCAGTCTGCAAAATAATGGAGAGAGAGAGAGAGAGAGAGAGAGAGAAATTGAGTTGAGTATGCTTTGGCATTTCTCTACTGTGAATCTGGCTGTTATCACTTTTTGAACATTGCCCATTTCTAGCCTCTCTCTGCCCACCAGAGTCCCTGAAAATAGGGATTGGTTTTAGGTAGAATGTATGTGTGTGTGTGTGTGTGTGAGAGAGAGAGAGAGAGAGAGAGAGAGAGAGAGAGAGAGTGAGAATGGTTTTTATCAAACCTACATGCTCTTTATGTCGTCCCCAGATTACAGCGCTGTGGAGAGTGTGACTGACAGAGACTGGCCTAAGCTGGCCTTGGGGAAAGGAGGTGGGGGGCCGACAGAGATTTGCACTGACTGCTCAAGCTTCTATTACCCTTACTATTCTGTCATACTAGGAACAAAGCGCGTGGCACACTGGGGGAAAAAAAGCCTCAGTCTGCATAATTTAATATTATTAATATTCTCTATCTTTGGCTTTCCTTCTTCTCCTCTCTCTCTCTCTGGCATAAGGAGGTGTCTTTTGTTCCAGATAAGGGTTAATGAGTTTTTAAGCAAATGGTGCTAGGGAACTCTACAAAACTCTAAACTTGTTAAACACAACAGAAATAACTTAGAAATACACAAATAAATAATAGGAATAATTGAAATTTAAAATATTTATGTCAAACACTTTCAATTCAATCTATAGGTTATCTACATCACAAAAATATCAATAGTTATCAACAGTCTGTCATGTTACAATACAGTGTAAGTGTTAGAACGGTAGTATTCACATCTACATGCTAAATAGCTTAAAACAGCCCCTTCATGGCAGACCAGACAGTTGTTGGTGAGCAAATAGGACAGATAGATTGAATGTAAGTTAAAGTAAATAACACTTATTATTTGGTCGCATTGCTGACACCCCACTGTCATCACTAAACTCTTGCATTCTTCATTTGTGATGATTTTCCAGGCTTGCACCGCACAGCTTCTTTCAGTTGTTGTTTGTTTTGGGAGGTTTCTCCCTTCAGTCTGCTCATCAGGGGGTGAAATGCTGCTCAATTGAGTTAAGGTGTGATGATTGACTTGGCCAGTCTAAAACCTACCAATTTTCCCCTGAAGTCAGTGTGTTGGCGGTGTGTTTTGGGTCATTATCTTGCTGCGTGATAATGATATATAATGAATGAAATATATCCAATTAGATTGGATATATTTCTGTGTAAATTTGCATACAGAATGTTTCTGTAGACTTCTGAATTCTTTCTGCTTCTACCATCGTGAGATATCAATAAAGATCATTAATAATGATTAGTGAGTCTGTACCAGAAGCATCCATGCAAGCCCAAGTCATGACACTACCTCCATCATGCAGCAGGGAGCTTGTACGTTTTAGATCATGAACAGATCTTGTCTTTCTCCACACTTTGCCCATTGCATCCCTTTGGTAGAGACATTTTGTGCCCATTTGTATTTCTTTGCTAATTCCAGTCTTGCCATCTGTTCCTTCCATCTGAAACCTTCACCCCTGACTTGTGGAGGTTGTTAGTGACTGTTGTGGGTTTTTTTTTTCTTCTTTAAACATCTCAATGTTTGTCAACTACTGTTGTTTTTTTGGCAGAGCTTTCTAATGTCAGCTTGTTAATACACCAGTGATTTCGTTCTTTTTCTGGACATTCCAAATTCTTTGTCCAGTGCTTGTGCAATGGTGATTTATCCTCTTTACTCAGCTTCAAACTTGCATGCTCTTCTCCCATAGACAGATCTCAATTGTCTTTATCAACAAATCCAAGGGCTCAAAGCAAAGGGGAGACATTCAGAGCTCTTAATTCTCTAAATAACAGGAGACAAGAGACACCTGTCAGTTCCTATATTTCTGACTACCTGGATAAATGGGTGGGGAAAAAACAAAAAGTGCCATGTTCTTCTTGAAAACATGTAGATTTAAATATCAGGAAATTAACGATGATATTAATATAATAATGTGATATACAGTATTATCTGTCTAGTTTACAGCCAAAAACAATAATAAAACTGACCATGCCATTCCAATTCTTTCAGGGGGAAAGACAAAAAAATTGTTGACCATATTGAGCTTGGATAGCTTGTACATTTTTGTCATAAATCCCCCTTTGGCTTATACATAAAAATGTGTTGATGTTTGAAGCAAAAATGCAGCTTATCTTATTTACACAGAGCTCCATATTAAACTGGATCGAGTATACTGACTTGACTTTACCTTTTCTCTAACATACCATTTAAATCTGGACTACGACTCTTTCTAAAATAGGAACAAGCGCATAAATATATATAATATACAATAATGCTAAAATAAATACTAAACTGAGCGCCAACTCAGCAAAATAACCTGACACAAAACAGTGACCCCTATTCATCATTCCAACCTTAATAAAACAAATGTATATTGCAGCATACTAACATTTACTACAGCCTTCCTTAAATTGGTTCCAACTCAAGAAGAGATTTTTCCGATAAGTGCAAAAGATTTATCACACGGAATAAAACGTGCCTTACTTAATGTTAAACCTAATTTGGAACACTGCCTTACCAACATGTATAAAGATGGATTCTGCAGCCAAATCATGTCCTAAATTTCATTTTATATGGAGAATTTAATTACGCCTCCAACCTTTGAAGGATGATACAGTGCCATAGATTAAATCAGGGAATATCCAGGAGTGTGTGGAGTTTTAATTTCATAAAAGAGATAAAGGATGAGGGACTGCGTGGTTATAATGGGAGAAGGGCGCACTCTAGTGGGCTGCAATGGAATTTCAGGTTAATGTCTGACCAAAAAATAAATAAATATTTAGGAGCGTCTCATCTCGTGAGCTAATTTGTCAAAATGATTTAACAACCTTTAATTTTAACTCGCACACAATGATGTTTAATTAAGAGTTAAATGCTCACCGATTTCCAGTGTACTCCTTCAAATCAATTTAAAGACAGGAAAAGACATTTTCATCCACGTTAAGAAAAAAAAAGGAGTCGTCATGCTCAGAAGTCAATTAGAGAAAAGAAAGTCTATTTCAGCTCTATTAAAGTGACATTTATTAACAAAAAAACAAAACAAAAAAAACACCTAAAGCACAATTTACAAAATATGCATCTTTCTGTATCACAACTGTACAAAGGTTGTTAAAATACACTCCAGGTATACATGAAGTATTTTAAGAACTTTCTCCATTGGCACACCACAAACAAAAGAGAGAGAGAGAGAGAGAGAGAGAGAGAGAGAGAGAGAGAGAGAGCGAGAGAGAGAGAGAGAGCGAGAGAGCGAGAGACAAAATAAGAGTGCGATGGGGAGAGACACCAAAAAAAAAAAAAAAAGACGGCTAAATTGATTACAGCGAGAAATCAAGTTACCATATCTTAATGGGACAGAGGTAACAGAACAGCTTAAAACAGCCTTTACCTGGATTAACATTGCATAATAACAGTTATCCTGAAGTTTTTTTTATTTATTTTAATGTGTTTGCCTCTTTAAAGATGCAGCATTAGTAATAGACCAGGCCATTTCATTCATATAATATGATGGAATAAATGAAAAAGCACTGATTAAGGATCTGTGATTACAAGAGAGAGAGAGAGAAAAAAACAAAACGATAAATACGAAAAGGCAACGCTGTTTTTAACAGATCTCTGAAATTACATTTGTTTTTGTCGGCATTGACCTTCATTTTGTTTTACACACCAGCCTTTTGGGTTTAAATTAACAAGAAAAAGGCAGAAGTGTTGGGCTGTCAGTTGTGTCTCCCTACAACGGCATTTATGCAGCTGTTTGAGGCATAAGTCATGTGTTGGCCTTTGTTTAATTTTTCTGATCAGTAGAGAAACAATATTCAATACTATTACTGAAATTATTCTTAGTGGTTGGTTATATTTTGATTTAAAAAAAAAAGCATTTGGCTGGACACAACAGGGGAAAAAAAAAAATCACATACTGCGGAACAGACTCATCCTTAAAAAGCCTCTGCTGGATGCTCAAACATTACAACTTCAATAATCACAAACTATAAGAAGAAGACTGGGAAACCCACCATCTAGACCGATTTTTACTCTAGTGTAGCATTTAGTCTTAAATTCTAGCTATTATCATTAATCACTATGCTAATTCAATGTGGACAATCATTAAATTAAACAGAACACTGTGTAAGAAACGTCTCCAAAGGAAAAAAAAATAATAAACCAAAACACTCGACTGGGTAAGGATTTTCCCACCCGGAAAACAGGGCCCTGTTTTAAACACAGTATTTAAACATTTCCTTGCCTTTCTAAGGAAATTACACAAAGAACAGCATGCAAATGAAAACGCTGATCGGGGTTAAAGAGGTTACCATCCACACACATTATCAAAGTTGACTACAATGGACGTTCACATGCAGGTTAATATAAATCTGACATCCCAGATAGGCAAACCATCTGTTACACAGTGGTGGAGATATCAAAATATTACCCCAAATAGTGTTGGTCCTACATAGGAATATCATATAAGGATATATACTGTTCATTACATCATATAACCAAATCAGATTGAAGAATGATGGGGTCAATCCTGTACAATATTAAATGAAATAAATTGAATATGGAACAGGAACTTACTTATATGCAAAGTTCACTGTGCTATTAGTATTATGTGTGGCAAACTGCAATATTCAACTGGATGTCCTTTCATTTATACTGCACAAAACACTCCTCCACAGATCTAACTCGTACTGAAACATTCATTAATCCTTAGGATTCTGCAGCACAGAAAGCTAGTTGCTTCTATTCTCTGTCCATCTGCTAAACCACAAGCTCTAGGTGAGTATGGAGGAAAAATACCCAGAGAAAAATGTATCTAATCTATCGGCAACACAATTTCATTGTTGGCTGTAATTCGGCATTACAAAGTAATTCAGGACCAACACATTGGGGCATCTGGCACTAGACAAGGAAGAGCTTGTTTGTAAGATAGCAAATGAAGGAAAATAGGGATCCATTCTGTACTCTGAAGAGGCTAATAATTTAGTGTAATGTACAAAATGCAGTTCCTTAATATTTCAGCTGTTCAGAGTCGATACTGAAACGGAGGCATTATTCACATTAGTATACACTTTGTCTTGGACTTCTTCTTTTTCTTCTTGCCTTCCTTGCTCATCTTCTCCTTGTGCTTCCGGATTTCCCGAACTAAAGTATAAAAGGCATCATCTACCCCCTTTAAAAGAAAAAAAAAAGGAAAAGATTTTTTAAATGCATACTGAAACATAACAGAATAATGTACTTCTAGCACCAAGTGACAGAAAGAAGAAAAATCAACATTGCAGGAGCCATGCCTTTCAGCTCCAGATAGAAGTTGCCCAAGATTAACTGCTAATATGCAGAAAAGGTTGGACCTCGATCCCGAGGACCACCACTGATTGGTTACAGAGAAAAGTGACCAATTAGACGGAGACCAGAGAAGCTCACAGCAGGCCCAGAGAGGGCCAGAGCTCAGCCCGAACTTACCCCACTCACATCACAACACATTTTTTAAGCTTGATGCACCTTGGCGTCTCTTCTTCTTTGCTGAGTTTTTTCAGTCTGTATTGCCTGATCTCCCGGACCAGAGTGTAAAAGGCATCCTCCACTCTCTGCAGTGCAAAACACAACTCCCTTCAACATCAAGGGACGCACAATGGCCGATACACAGCAGTGCAATGGAATAGGGAGTGTGGATAATTTAGGCTCCAGCATACCACTGGGTGTCACTAAAGTCAAATTCTAACCAAACAGCAAGCGTCGCATCCGCGGCACACGCACTCTACATGTGCTACCTGCATGACAGCTATTGCCTAAACTACAACAAATAATTGTCAATGAATCATGGAGGACAGGAAACAGCTGTAAAAAAGCTCTAAAAAAGCTGTAGAAAACAGTGTCACAGTAAACATATAGCCTATGCTTTTTTTCCCCCCTTCTGCATCGTTTCCACACAAACACCTTGCTATGAAACCCTTGGCATTTTAAATAAATGTTTTAAAGCATACAGAAAGTGAAAGCAGTCTACGCTTTACGTTTACACACCCAAGTGAGAAATAACTAGAGAAGGCAAATAAAATGGGGGAAAAAAAGCATTATGCTTGGGTTTGCATTTTATGCATATCTAAGTGAAAATTATAAGTGGAAGAATTTCTGTTGCAATCAGTGATAATTTGCTTGTGTCAAATACCACTAGCACCTGACAAGCCAATTAAAGCAATTAATGGCTATTTAAAAGCATTGAGTACTCCGCATGAAGCAGAGTTCAGCTCATTAATGTTGAATTCGAAGCACTGAATAATCACCTCGGAGAATATTTTTATGTAGAATATTAAAAAAAAAAAATCAAGCAGATTTATGCAACCCAAGACAGATCAATATCCAATTATACTAAATCATCAGTTCAGCTTATAGGTCAAGAAACAGCATGTTGCAATTCTGTATGCAATGTAAGACTGCTCTGATGCCAGGTAGCGCATGCAGGGATGACCAGAAGCAAAAAGGGTGAACACACTGAATTAGTACATTTTATCCCCATTAGGAGTTGTTATTTAAGCACTGCAGAGAGACAGCCACAAGAAAGGAATAGCATAGAAACACCAAGCAGACCTGATTAACACCTCCCATGATCACAACTATTCAGCACTGACATTTACAAGGCTGACCCAAGTGCTGCCCTTTTCTAATGAAACAAACCAACTCCACAGGCTAGGTGCCTCAAGAAGCTCAGAATATGCACAACACTGTCAGATTTCACTAATCATCTCCTTGAACAAAAACCTATTTAGTGAAATCCGGCATTGTAATCATGAAGGACATTTAAATGGAAACCTTCTGGTTATTATTTTCACAGTATATCCATTATTATGTAACAGTACATGATGAAAATAATGGTCACTAATGTTGTGGTTTGTGTACATACTTTGACTTGTAGATCACTGACATTATCTACACACGCACAGAGCATTACTGATCGTGTTTTACATACTCGCAACGTGTCACTGATCGTGCTAAGGAATGTGCGACAGGTTTTAATAGGGTGAAAAATTGTGGTAATGGATTAGTGACACTGTGGGAACTTGTTAAAAATAGGAAGGTAGGAAATAGCATATGTGGAATGTGGAAAATGCATAATGTGGAAACTGTTTTCTGCAGTACACGTTTATACATCAGTCATGGCCATCAGTCTTATCAGATAAGAAGTCAATATTCTGTGATTGCTGCAGTGATATTTAATAGCACAGGCATGAACTATTAAATCATCCCAATATGAATAAATGACAAAGACTGAATAAGGTATAAATACTTCTTGTGAGAAATGTACTTTTTATGATGCTCCTAGGTTTTCAAAACTAAAACATTTGTGGGCTCAGACGTATAAAGATGTAAGCAAGTTAAATGCAGGCTTCTATTATGTATGGCATGTCTATAATGCAAATTTCACAAGATTCATAGAATGCTAAATATTTCTTGAAATCGGTGTAATTGTGCAATGGGTTGATGGTAACTCAAGTGGTTAAGGCTCTGGGTTGTTGATTGGAAGCTCAGGGTTCATGCCCTAGCACTGCCAAGCTTCCACTTTCGGGCCCTTGAGCACCCAGCTCCAGGGGTGCTGCATCATGGTTTACCCTGCTCTCTGGCCCCAACCCTTCATGTATGGGGATATGCAAAGAAAGATTGTCACTGTGCAGTAATGTGTGTGTCACAAATAAATGCTTAACTTAAATCAGCAGGCATATGGTCTTCTGTGAATATGAGCGCTTGGTGCATGACTGTGGCAGGAGTTTCCGAACTGCACACCCTGCTAAACTATGAACTAAACCAAAAAAGAATGCTTCTGTAATGCTTATTAAATTCACCAAGGCAGGATTAAAGTAGATCATTTATAAAAGATTTAAACACTCTTATCAGAATTGACCGACACTTGATCTCATAATTAAATCCCATTTAAACCCATGGCAGTAAAGACAGGCATGTGCTGCAAACAAAAAGAGCACTGGTGTTATAGAACAACGAAGGGTTTTTCAAAGTCACTGCCAATGGAAGGTTAAATAGGCAGAAAGTTTTTTAAGGACTATGAGGATGCATACTTTGTTATCCAAGAGTCACCATCTTTACAAACGTATCCCTTAACTAATTATCTTTAACAAATGTACCCTCTTACAAGTTTCTGTGATTCATGTGAATGGTAATTGTAGGTTTTCATGGCTTCATGGCCATCTTCTCATCATTTTAGCTCTTACTTTTTACTTTCATACGCAGAATGAATTCCAGAGTAAACTGAATGGATAATAGTCATATGAATTTCTTCCAATTCCTGCTAGACTTCCATGGAAATCCTATATTATATATATATATATATATATATATATATATATATATATATATATATATATATATATATATATATATATATATATATATATATATATATATATGTAAAATATAAATATTTTTCCTATTTATGCTTTTTTTTTTAAATCTCCCAGACTTACAATGTATTAAATATTGTTGTATTTCACAGTTATCAGTTCACGCATACCTGTCTCGTTTTTGCTGAGGTCTCGATGAAAGGAATTCCATAGCTACGTGCTAAATCCTGAGCCTGCTTGGTATCCACTGTGCGGGATGGCAGGTCACACTTATTTCCCACCAGCACCATGGGAACATCCTCGGAGTCTTTCACTCTCTTTATCTGCTCTCTGAAAAACCACACAAACATTCAAGATGATGGTGAGGTAAAGCAGCATGGGAAGAATCAATTATCATACAAAAACAACAATTAATTATCTCTCCGTATCCATGCTGAGGAACTCAATCTCCATTATACATAATTGCCCTCACCTGTAGTGGTGAATGTCCTCAAAAGACTTGGTGTTATTAATGGCAAAGACACAGAGGAAGCCCTCCCCTGTCCTCATGTACTGATCTCTCATGGCGCTGTACTCCTCCTGACCTGCTGTGTCCAGGATGTCCAACAAACATGTCTCTCCATCAATCACCACCTGCTTCCTGTACGAGTCCTACACAAGTATGACATCAGCCAATATGTCAGTGGCCATTTCAACATAGTGTAATCATACATATAGATATGTGTTACACATCTGCCATCTCATACTATCTAACACTAATAACTTTTTTTTAGTAGGGTTGTTACCATGTCAGAGTTTGTCACAGCATACAATCGGACAGCTACCTTGCTATTGACTTTTACAGAATACATTTTGGTCTGTTACCATCTCTCCATTCAAGTTTCTTTTCTTCTACCCGTGCAAGTTCCGTACTCCAGTGGCTAATTTCTGTGTCTGACTGCGACTCCCAGAAATTTCACAACACCCTCCCTCTGGACTCACCCTAAATCATACTACAGCAACCTCAGTTTTCTCAGAGCAGTGAAAGCAACTGCACTGAAAACATTTTGGCAGTGGAAACCTTTACTATTGTAAACACAATGCATTACTACTTCTGCATCAATGTAATAAATTTGGCAATGTGATTCCATGGAAAAAATTTTTTAATAAAAAAAGTGTGTGTTTGTGTATACATACACACAGACACGCACATATATGTATATCCACACACACACACACATGTACATAATACTGTGAAACCAGGGTATTTTCAGGCTAGGTTATGAACTATAAGTCTATTGAAACTTTAAACTGTATACAATTATCTCACTGACATTGTGATCACTCAGCTCCTGCGTGCCACTAAACCTAATTTCATCATTAAGAAAACAAAAAAGCTGGCATTCTATAATTATTTAATCAAAAGCAAGTGCTGACACATGTGCATACTGTGACCATAATAGGCCCAGACCAGGAAGCTAGCAGCCAGTGCATGAAACCAGAAAAACCAGCTTATATTGTGTCTCTTACACACCAATTTTCTTTCTTTCTTTTATTTTTATTTTTTTAACTTTGGATAACTTTCTCTTAGTGAGACAAATCCATGCACATTTTACCTCTATAGTAGGGTCATATTCATCTACAAAGTGGTTCTGGATGAGCTGGATGGTGAGAGCACTTTTTCCAACGCCTCCAGCTCCGACCACCACCAGCTTATATTCCGTCATTCTTCACCTGGATGGAACACACACAATACACCACAGTCAACAACTATTCACATTTACACGTCATAATTCTTAGATCATTCAAAATCCCACCCTTTCCCAGAGTCAGCTGTCCAAGTTAAGCGTAGATGGGAGAAAATGATCATTAAACACAACTTTCCTGACAATACAAAGCATACCACTATGATGCTCTCCATCTATATAATGTCTTCTCCATCGTATATTGTAATACTGTGACATTCACAACAACCTGTGCCATACTGAAGACAGCTTTGATCATTTTACCAATCAGAATTATGATGCAAGTACTTCTGTCCTGAACACACAACCCGATACTATGACTTAATCAAGCACAAAGGTGTTTTAGTGGTGAATCACTCCAACACAAACACACGTCTGGGTTAAAATAGCAGCCACACTCTGACTGACTGTAACCCTGTTACCTGGACAGAGTGCTGATGGTTATACACAGAACAATATTTGTAATATACGAATATATTTGTAAGACATGAATAACACTTAATGCTCATTTTGATCTGAATTAAGACAAGTTTAAGAAAAAAATGAAGCCTCGTGCAGTCAGTGCAGTTATCTGCACCCAACATTCATTCATTCATTTCAAAAGTGTTGATAAAGTTACCAGGACAGTTACATACCCTACACACATGCTATACAAAATACATGGCACAGGTTATGGTCTTGGAAAACCCACGTACTGACAAAGTTTCTCTGACAGATGATACATTATAACCGCTGTTCAGCATGCAGAATGATTACAGCACATACGGAACTTTGAACACGCGCGCGCGCACGCACCCGTAGGCCTAACTCGGGCGTAGCGTAACTTAACAAACCCCTAATGCAAACGACACAAAATCATGTATTTTTCAATCCCAAATCCACTGCTACACAAGCTAAAGCGAGAAAACATTTCGACAGACAGTAGGTAACTGTGCTGCCGGAGTGTGCCTGAAGAAGTCCCCGCCATACCGCATAGCGCTGCATTGCAGGGCCCAAACGGACCGGGGCGTACTTCATTACGCTTACATTACACATTATCTTTAACAACTAAAAAAAAAAAGCTTCCAGATTAGTCAAAGTAATATTGCGGTCGTGCATACGATCACTAGTAACCGAGGGCATTTTGTATGAATTCAGCCTCTTCCTTTTTGTTACCTTTGGCGTTGCAAGTTCCGCGTCCAAGCCACGAAAAAGGCGAATAAAGTTAAGAGCAACCTATAGTCCTCTCCTTAGACCCGATCTTGCCATTTTCATAATAGGAACCGCTGCAAGAACTCTACGAGCCGGATATCGCACATTTATTCACGCTTATAAACGCTTCATTCCGCGGACAGTACGGCGAGAGATATATACATATATAAATATATTTCCTCCTCGTTCACTCCTCTCCCTCTTGCTCGGCCTGTTCCGTGCACTCGCCTGTACGGAGGTCGCTCTTTACATAAATATGGGCGGATACGGTGGAGCCAGCGTAGCGCCGAGATCACTTACCCAGCCACCAATGCACAATGTTTTTTTTTCTCTTTCTCTCTCTCTCTCTCTCACTCTCTCAGTAGGTGTCTGTACTTCTTATATATGAGCTGAAAGATGCCTAAAATACGTACATTAGCTGTGCAACCGGTTTCTCTTCAGCGTCAGCTTGCATCATTTTAATGATGAGCCTTGCCTACGGGGAGCTGTGCTTATAAACAGTCCAAATCAATAGTCTATCAATAACACATGATAACCACACATTAATATATACTGTATATAATACAGAACACTCTCTCTCTCTCTCAGATTTTAGTCTATTATGTTAAACAGTGTACTATAATAAGGATGTATTTGCTAATGTAATGTAGCCTGCATCTAGTGTATTATGAACCGGCTTTTCACATGATCCTCAGAAATCCGCAGCACAGCACTGAGTCCCTCTCTGTTTAAATAGGTCCTAAATATAACCGGGACGCGCTGAACATACGTCAGAGCCATGCAAGGATCTGATTGGTTCATTGCCCTTGTCGATCCTTCAGGCATCGAGGCGCATTTGTTCCGCCCCCGACCAGTAGGTGACATTAACAAAAATGGTTTTAACCTACATGTCTTTTAGTCGGACTGGTTTAAAATAACTACCACATGAGCTATTTCTAGTTGCGCAACTTTTTTGGCAGACACGATTTCACCTCGCAGATTCTCATAAACAATCTCCCAGTATAAACTTAAGAAATATAGACATCTAAATAATAAAGACTACTTGTTTTCGGTGAACATTTTTGAATGGAAAGATATGTGTCCTTTATAAATCTCTGGCATCTAATTTGGACAAGAAGAATGAACGGAAACAGAACAGAAAACGGAGAACGGGAACGGAACAGAAAACCCACATCTACTTATTATTATTAGTAGTAGTAGTAGTAGTAATCAATCTAATATTATTATTAACAACAACAATAATAAAAAATAAACAAATAACAGTAATAATAATAATAATAATAATAATAATATATAATATATATATTTATAATTAATTATATAATAATAATAATAATAATGATAATTATTATAAATTATATAATAATAATAATAATAATAATAATAATAATAATAATAATTATTATTATTATTATTATTATTATTATTATTATTATTATTAACAATAAATGCTTCTTTAGCTATCCAATATATTTGATCTCTTATCATGACTTATTGACAGTACACATAAAGGGTCTTATCTATAATTATTATTATTGTTGTTGTTGTTGTTGTTGTTGTTGCAGATGCTCTTTTACACTAAACAATTACAGAGGAGCAATACCAGTGTAAAGCACTAGGTGTCAGTATATCCATTAACCTGAACCCAGTTGCTAAAAATGGCATGTTGTGCATGAAGTGCATATCTTTATTTCTTCTTGGACGGGTTGAAGTTTATTTACTCTTGACTGATTTATGCTCTTATTTACACCCATTCCCAAGCACAGTGTCCATGTCAATACTCAGTGTTTGTGAGAAGATGAAAATTCACACACACTCATAGCATTGCATGAGCTTTACTGCTGCATTAGGTTGCAGCTTGATATTCTAGACTACATGTCCTCACACATATTCAGTCCCACACGGGGGTGATGATGGTGAATGTGAGAGTAGATCAGAGTAGATCTCTCCTCTGGTTTCTGCCTGCTCTCACATTTTGCGTCAGGTTTTTTTTTTCCTTCTGAGCTGCTTACACAGACCCTAGTGCAGCTTTAAAATCCCCCAGAATGCACCGCGCTGTCCCGGAGCCGTTGCCATGTTAGAGCAGTATGGGGGAGTTTCCCGCAGAATGCGCCGTTACACAGCATGAAAACTTTTCCCTCTGCTCGTCAGTCCGCTCGGTTCATTCTGTCTCCTGCTACAGGAAAGCATCCGTGTTTGTTTACAAAGCCTTTATAACGCATATCCCCATCCAGCGTGAGTGTTAATAGGCAGGAAGATGAACAAAACTGCGTTCCGTTGTCCATTTGTTCAGCAAACTTCAGACGCGGTAACGTCAGGTCTGGGGAAAACGGTCAGGACGGGTTGTTTTCTTCAGGATACGGATTGAAAGGTAAGGCAAAAACGACCTTGATTATTATTAAATCCGCGTGAAAGATAATAGATGAGGGCCGCTGATGGACAGAGACGTGTTGTGTCCAGTGTGGACTAAAAAAATATATAGAATAATCTTGTCGCTATTGCTCAGTTTGACGGCACACTCCAGGCAAAAACAAGCTGAGATCAACTGGAGCCTGAAGACAAGCTGAGATTGAGCCGGGATTAACCCACTGCTCACATTTCACTACAGTGTGCTGAGGAAATAACTCACATCAATGAGGTTTACTCGTGTTTATGTAAATATATATATATATATATATATATATATATATATATATATATATATATATATATATACAAATATTTCACTTCAATGAAGATTTAACTCAACAGATGAACTATTGAGTGTGAGAAATAAATATAAACAACGAAATAACAGACACCAAACAAGGCAACAAATGTCTGAACATAATCAGATCATGTTTATTTATTAAATATTTATCAGAAAACATTGATTGTCAACATACTATAATTAGGCAGTTTATATCTAGACAGCTTAATGTTTTCTTCTTCCTCTTCTTCTTCTAATTCTTCTTCTTCTTCTTCTTCTTCTTATTATTATTATTATTATTATTATTATGGTAAATGGTGTCTATGTATTATTCTGAACCGAACCCCGAAATTAGACAGGAGATTTTTTTTTTTTTTAAAGTAACTACTAAAACAGATGAGCTCAGAGAATATTAATATTAACCATATGGAGAAAGCTGGCCACCTTAATATTTTTGTCGGACAGCACTTTTACTCCCTCCCGAAGGCCAGTTCTCTTGCTCTTCACAATCATGGCAAAAGAACAAAGCGAGCATTATGTGCAGCTCAATGTGCCATCCAGATGTTAGCACGTCTGCCAGTGCTGACCTCCATGTTGGGGGGGGGGTCCTTGAGTTTATTAAAACATCCCGGGCCAGGATGGTACTCCGACGAAAATACTCCGAAAAAGGTTTACAAGGACTCAGGCAGCCATAGTTGCTGTGCACTTAAATACCACAGAAGGTACGTTGTTCTTCTTTGTGAAAGTCTTGGAAAGGAAACGCTGTTTGAGATGTATTTCTTCTTTTTTTTATTGTCCGAGGCCTATTTTGCCTCTTAATGATCTGATTTTCCTAACAGAAGAAAGAAAAAAGACATATTCAGCAGTGGAACTGAACTAAAAGTTCACACAGTTAACTAAAGTAAGGGGGTGCTTACTTGCTACTCTAAATGAAATGTTGCAAGGCAAGCACCTTAAAATGCCAATAATATAATACAGTTCTGCTATTATTCTACTATTATTCCAAAAGTTATATATCATCTAGCAGGTTAATAAAGTGTTGGATGTTAATCTAGTGGTGTAACTAATATAAATAATTCATACTTATTGATATACCCACTTTTGAGATTTCACATTGAACCCTTGTTCCTTGACTACTCTCACTAAAATCCAAGAGCCCTCAGGTTATTGTTTTACAGGGCTATGTGAGGGGGGCTGTTTTCCTTCCTCTCTCCACACACACTGGGATTTTGCTGCACACACAGTACTTATTGAGAGAGAGCGATAGAAGGTTTCTGCTTTTCATTCTCTCTCTGTCAGCTATTTGCAACCACATACATGCATAATATTTGAAAGTGTCATCAGTTTCGATTGACCTTCCCAGTTCATCTGAGTCAAAATACTCTCATAATCTTCGGGTGGATTTGTGTTTCTGTTGTCGTTCGCATTAAGGCATAAACACAGATGGTAGCTACTTTACATGGTGCTTCTTGTATACACCTAAGAATGTATGCATGCCAAAAGCAGTGTATGGTGTATTTAAAAAGACTAAAATTTCTAAATTCTCAAATTTGAGGGTTGTGTAAAACAATACACGTAATTGACAGACTTAATATCTTATTCCCTTGAGGCTTAATACTTGTATCAGCTTGATACCATTTACACCGCTTTCATTTACCGTCACACATTCTAAACTATCAGCTTGTGATGAGCAGGATTGTAGCTAGTGTATTGCTAGTGTTGCTGTTCACATCAAGGGAAGGGTAGTGGGAATAGGAATACTTATCTGAATCATGGCTCATAGAATGCATGTGGTTTGGAATGTGCAGCCTCAATGTTATCAGTGCCTATGGTGCAAGATCAAGGCCAGTGTTTCCTGATTAAAATCCCGCATCCATTGGGGCATGTACATTCCCAACAATGATTAATATACAGGAAAGACATGTCTTTTTAATTTGTTATTTAAATTCTGCTTAGCTACATGTGTTCGTTTCTCGTCTTGCTTCACGTGCATATGATTAGATTGACAAGCAAAGCTAAGTTCATCACCTTTTCTTTTGTGCCCTTTTTCCAGTAGAGGGAAAAGCAGTCAGATTTAGAGAACACACATGCTGTGTGTGTGTGTCAGTGTGTGTGAGAGAGTGTGTGAGTGAGAGTGAGTGAGTGTAAGTGTGTGGATCCATTTCAGACGAGGCCTGCAACCAATTACTCCAGAGTGCATAAATTGTTAGTAATTACATGTAGCATGGCAGCTAAGGCAGACACTAGCAGAATTAAAAGTTCAGCAGGAAACAGGAGAATCAGTGCTTCAGGAGTTCACTTGTTATATATATATATATATATATATATATATATATATATATATATATTTATATATGTATATGTGTTATAAATGTATACTTTTATATATATATATAAGTGTCCCTTCTTTGCGAGAAGGTAAAATTGGTCTGTCATTCATTTCTAATTTGGTTCTTTCCTGTCATGACTTAAGCCTCTTGTCTCTTGCAGGACTTCCTATGTCCTTTGTGTCCTTTTCTGGCAAACAAGGTTAGTGTGATTTGTAGGCAAACGGATAATGAAAGCGATCCATTGAAAGGATCATTCTGAAAGAATGCTTTTCCTTTACATAATGCCTTGGAGATATAATGTATATACACTATAATTTACCAAGGAAATGTTCCCATTGTACGCATTGTACAGTCAGTCAGCCCTGATTATTATGCTCAGTTATGCACAGTTAACTTGTCGTTCCATGTATTTGCTGTACTGTTTATATACTGTAGTACAATTTGCACCATACATCTGTAGGCATGATATTTCACCCCACCGCGTTCTTGTTATCGCAATATAGAACAGATTGGGTTATCTTGCCTGTGGTGTTTATTTTAAGAAGTGGCATACACCGTATCAGAGTATAGGGGTGGTCTGCTCAGTAAGGTTTAGCAAGAGATCTGAGTTTCTGATCATGAATTCATGAGTGAGTTTTTTGTCACCTTCTAAGGCTTGTCTAAGGCTTTTCCCTCTCACTTCCTGACAGGCAAAAAAGAACTCTTTAGGCTTTAGTGTGCTTAAGAAAGGGCCAGCGACAAGGCATTGAATGATTTTGTTTAAACTGTTTGTAAATGAAGGTTGTTTTAGTGTGCCGAAACCCAAGACTGTGAAGGGATTTCTTCAGGAGTGAGATTTCTGTATATCGGTGTATAACCCTATAGTTCTGCTTTTAAAACTGCATTTTAGCCTTAGTTTTAAAAAAGAAATACAATTTTTTTTGAAAAAATGCAAAAAGAATTTTACTAGCAGATTGCAGTGTAATGAAAGCATGTCTGGATGTTATTAGTTGTTGTTTTCTTCTTGACATTACTGTTACTCAAACACAATAGACTGTAGTCGGTTTTGGGGGAGTGGTTGTTGTTGTTGTTTGTTTTTTTCTTTCTAATTTAGCTATCTTGGGAAGTCACTTGATAATCAGTGTAGACTTCGTGAAAAGAAACCCTGAAAGTAAAAACAAAGCATTTAAAATATGCCCACTATAGAAGAAATCGTCAGAAACCAACATTGATTGTAGGGACTAATGTAAGAGAAGGATTTGTTTAATACTATAAATTAAAGCATATTGCATTATGTGTAAAGACTATAGAGCTGTAAAGCTGCTTTGTGACAAAGACCACTGTTAAAAGTGCTGTTGAACTGTATTGATTCCCAAATTGTTGCCTGGAATTTTTAGAAAAGAAAACTGTAATCCTACAGTTAAACCTATCCCTGCGTAAACTAGCTTAAACAGTCACATACACTGTTTGCATGATGAAACTTTTTCTTTTGGGTAATTTTCTGATAGTGAATAAATATAACAGTCTCTTGAACATTTTATTTGCAGGGACCTTCATCCATACCAAAATAAATGATTCACACACTAAAACATAACATTAACATCTAGATTTTTAAGCAAAATGTAAAGGAAAATGTGATCCATCATTGTAGCACATCACATGTAGCAATTCTATTTAAGTCAACTATTAAAATCAGTATAATAATGAATTCGTCAGATTCCTACCCCCAGACCTAATCAGGAGGGCCAGATTGTCTTTGCATTGGTTCTGGACCTGTGCTCCAAGTCAGGGTAGCAGAAGGCCATGTTCACAGCATGGGAAGGTCACAACAAAGAGCCAGGAAAGCTAATGGCTTAGTATCCTTTTAGAGCCAGACTCTCTTTAGAAAAGCATATACTGGCGGCGATGCTCCAGAGAAGTCTTAATGAAGGATGAGAGCACTCTAACTCACATAAAAAATGGTTACATAAAAATACCACTTGCATGAATAGAGAATGGGTGAATTTGGAAGGTTGTTCTGCCCTTCCATCTTGTTATTCACTTTCTGGTTACAATGAGGCCACGGTTTTGTTTTGTTTTTTTCTACAGCAATATAGATATAGAATTTTCAACTTAATTATCATTTTACCTTAATTGATATCAGCTCAGAAGTATGTTTTGGGTGATGGTGTGCTATATGCAGTGGCCACATTCGGTTGCGTCTTCACTTTGCTTATGTTTTAGACAGGATCCATGTTACTTAGAGTAGGGTAATCTCAGAGTGGTTCCTCAGCATCCAAGACCAAGACCATATGGCATTGGACACCAACACAGGCATTTATGCCAATACCAGCTCCTACATGTGAGAATATGTGAAATCATGACTCAAAATGAATGGCATGGAAAAGATTTCTGCTCTCGGAGATAAACAAGCAATTGGGCTTTTAGAGGAAATATTGGAGATATATATTTACCGCCCAGTTTATTAGGAGCAATTGTACACCTGCACATTCATGCAGTTATCCAATCAGCCAATCACATCACATCAGCACGATGCATAAAATACTACAGGTCAAGAGCTTCAGTTAATGTTCACATCATATTTCAGAATGGGAGAAAAAGTGTGAACTCTGCGACTTTAACTGTGGCGTGGTTGATGGTGACAGATGGGCTGGTTCCAGTCTTTCAGAAATTGTTGATCTGGGATTTTCACACATCTTGTTAACGAGAGAGATAAGAATGATTTAAACTAGTCTGAACTGACCTGAACTGTAGTAACTCTTAGAAGATAAGCACTCTTTACAAACAGTAGTGAGCAGAAAAGCATCTCATGCTGCCCATTAAACCTTGAGGTGGATGAGCTTCAACAGCACACCAGATCAGGTTAGACTCCTGTCAGCCAAGAAGAGGAATCGGAGACTACCATGGGCACAGACTCACCCATGATGAGCTAAACAGTTAACTGGAAAAAGTCTGGGTGATTTATTTTTTCCCCCCTAAGATTCAGCTGTGCAGTTTGAGCGAGTCTGTGCCCATGATGGCTCCAGATTCCTGTTCTTAGCTGGCAGGAACGAAACCCACTGCGGTCTTCTGCTGTTGTAGCCCAGCCACCTCAAGATTCAATGTTTTGTGCCTGCTGAGATGCTTTTTTTCCTCACCATGGTTATAAGAGTAGAAACATTGTGTGTGCATAACTGTTAGATGCAAAGCTACTGTATTGCAATCATCTTGTAGCATTGTTCATAATAATAACAATAATAATAATAATGTTCTATAAGGCATATTATTTTCATGTGCTCTGATATGTCTTTTTCCAGTTATTCCCAAACGAACTGGAATAAAGTATCTAAATGTACTCAGCAGAAACGTTTTCCTTTTTGCGAAGAGAGACATTTTGATCAAAGTCATCCTCTGTAGTCTAAACAATTGAGTAATTCAGTGAGTTGCCTAATAAGAAATCAGGAGCTCACCCCGGCTGTCTTCATAAACTTCCTGTACTCTGCAAACAATTCTGAATAGTTCAGTTATTAACTCAGTTTAAGCAGTAATGTTGGAGTCTCCACACATTAAAGTGGTATTTTTGTTACATCATGCAACCTTGCATTGTCTTTATCAGCAGAAGGCTCAGTGATGGATTGGGATCTGTGGCATATTATTAGCAGAGTATTGCATTTCTTCGAATGGAGCCCATGGAGGCGTTCTGTGGTCTTTGGCTGACAGAAATGATCTACTTTTCCATTCCAGTGCCCCGCACACAAAGTAAATTAGCTGTGTCCCATTTGGAGAGGCAACTGTTCAAAGCTTCATTCTTTTGTGAAATAATGAATAAATGAAAGGACTGTTTGTAACGACATTAATCGGGGGGAATTGAGGTGGAGAGAATGATGACTCTGTCAGAAAAAAACCCTTTGGTCTATTCTCACCTACTAATAGACACAAAAGATGGGTAAGATATACACACAAAGTCTGCATTTTTACCAATTATTACTGTGCGGCTTGTGTGAAGCATGAATTTTGTAAATAAATTGGAAGAAATAGCAATTTAATAAAATGCATGTTACTTGTGCGTTGAAATTACAATGAGTTGCCCAAGAACTCAGTCTTACAGTTATTTATGTAAATATTACAGAAAAAAAGTGTAATCCCTTGTGACCAAATGTTGTCTTCACAAATAATAATAAATGAAATCTTTTTATCAGCAGTTGCCACGATTATACATTTTGTAAAGATACATAAATAAATAAATCCTTCAAATGCATATGATGCATTAGACTGCTCAAAGCTATATATATATATATATATATATATATAAGTGTATAGCTTTGAGCTGTCTAATGGGTGTGTGTGTGTGTGTGTGTGTGTGTTTTTTTTAAGGGTACTACTTGTATTTTTATGCACAAAATCAAAACCCTGGCTCAAACCCATACCTTTGTAGCCTAGAAATACTTGTGAGTGGGAGGCAGAGAGTGTTGAGTCCAGCTGGTCCCATAATTCCCAGTGTGGCCATCTCCACAATACAAAACTTGCACTGATTTATGCCTAAAGTGTGTGCTGCATTAAAACGTCACATTCAGGTTTTCATTCCATTGTTCTGAGACACATTATGTAAAGGTGACTAAAAGCTAGTTGCCATACAAAAGCCTTCTTTTGTTGCTAAAACCTGGGGGGATATTCTTAGGAAGGAAACATGTCCATCTGAAAGCATACAGGGGGCTCTTGCTAGAAGCATGGACATTTCCTTTGGCAAAGCTTTCCTGATAGTAGAGGCAGTGACTCACAGGGTCGTGATTCTAGAGTCTGTGGCCAGATGGAGTTTTTTTTTTTTTTTTTTCCCCCTCCTTTGACAATTAACGGACTTTCATTTGAACAACAAACGAGGTTAGAAGAATCCATTGGCAAAGGAAGTTCTTGAGCACTCCAGTATCACCTGCATATTAGAGTTAAACATGGTATGATTTGAGAAATGAAAGGGAACAGAACAGAACTCTCTTTTAGTGGTCTTGTTACAATTGTCCTCTGTTGCTAAGTTCTAAAAAAAAAAAAGAGAGAGAGAGAGACACAGCTATGTTTGTAGTCCTCTAATGTATGTGTGGTGCTTTACATGTGGGTGCATGAGCAGTATTGAGTGCTTTCCTGTCTGTGTCCAGTGTGGCCCTGTTGACCGGTGCTAATCGCAGCTGCAGTCTGCGGGAATGAAGGAGCAGAGCTAGAGGCCCAACTCTGCACCGCCTGTGTCAGGATGGAGCTGAAGGTTTGGGTGGATGGAATCCAGCGAGTGGTCTGTGGAGTCACAGAGGCCACCACCTGTCAGGAAGTGGTCATTGCACTAGCTCAAGCAATAGGTAAGCAGCATCAACTTCAGTGAAAAATATCATTGAAATATTCACGTGAATTTCAGAGTTTCTTATTATTTGTTTGCTAAAATTTGTTTACCATGTTTTCTTTAATGAGAGTATACACTCGAGCTGGCTTGGACTCCCTAAGTATGTGTAAAATTCGATCCATCAGATTATTGTTTGAGCCTGATGTTTCAGTAGAAGAGATTAGCCATGAGAAAAATCTGACCATTTGTATAAAGCAGTTTCTGTAGTCAGTATCATAAATTTTCTTACATTTAAATAGGGGCCAAGAAATAATTCAGTATCATGAATATTAAACATTCAAGATATTGAACATTTACTTTCTTTGTTTTAACTATTTCAAACTTCTGAAACCTTCTGTTTGAGCTTGAGAAAGAGGTTCAGACTGTTTACCCTGAAATGCAGTTTGACTGATTTAAACTTCTTTACTTCATTGTCTGAGCCCTTTTCTGAGCTTTCTCAAAAGAGTGTGTAATCTTTAGCGCCCCCCTCACTTTAGCAAGAAATATACTAAGGCTGAAAAAGTGCCTGATGAGATGGAAACTCTGAGTCATGATCCTACCAAAAAAGAAGAAGAAGGGACTCTTAAGCTTTCCGTCAGGGTTAATACTTGATTTCTTTCCGTTATTACCATGAAGTTTTACATGCTTTCTTATTTAACTCTTTGATAACTTTTCAATTTCAGCAACTGCTTATCACTTTTCCATGATGGGCAACATTAATTTTAGGCCAAGGTCAACTGAATATATAACATATTTAAAAAAAATATATATTTCATGATCTCTTAACTTAACTTACAGGTCGCACTGGACGCTACACACTTATCGAGAAATGGAGAGATTCTGAGCGACACTTGGCTCCTCATGAGAGCCCTGTGGCCTCATTAAACACTTGGGGTCAGTATGCTGGTGATGTTCAGTTCATTCTGCACCGTACTGGCCCTTCCCTCACAGAGCGCCCTCCATCTGAGGGGCCCCCTGTCTCCCGGGGCCCTGAGCGTGGCCTGCACCGCCAGAGCCTCCCTATTATGGCTAAGCTCCGAGCCCAGGGTGAGCGATCTCTCCGCCGCCGTGAACCACGCCGCAAATCCCTCACCTTTACTGGGGCGCCACGTGGCCTTAGAGACATACTTAATGGAACCAGAACTGGAGACAGAGACTCCAAGCGCTGTGTTGTTCTGATGAACAGTGCCCCCCAAAGCCTGTCCACATCTCCTAGGCTACCTTCTAGTCGTGTGGAAGAACTGACCCGCCTTGTGAGGCTGCAGAGGGAGTCTCTGACTGTTCTGGAGCGCCGAACAGAGGCATGCGATACAGAGCTGCAGGCATGGAGCCAAAAGAGACCAAGCAGCGAGGACTCCTGGGCAGTCATGACTGAGGAGATGGTGCGGCTAGAGCAGCAGCTGTGTCGGAACCAGGTGGAGGTGGAGGAGGAGGAGTTTTGGGCCAGCGAGCTACAGATTGAGCTCGAGAGTGAGAGACAGCTGGAGGACCGGCTACAGGAGGTGCGCACTCGGCTCCGAGCCTGCGAGACTGAGCTGGAGCAGAGGCTGAGCCGTCTGCATGGCATGGAAGCTGGGCTGGAGGCCCAGCGGCAGCAGGAGCAGACAAGGGAAAACCAGCTGTGGAGTGAAGGAGAAGTGAAGGCCAGGCTACAGACGGTGAAGGCTGAACTCAAGGCTCAGGCTCAGCACACAGCACAGCTGGAAAACAGCTGCAGAGCTGTGGAGAGGTCACTGAGTCAGTCTAGTAAGAGACTACAGGTAGGTTAGATGGATAAGATATTTATGTTGAAGATACATTAGGCAATCACAAAGCAATTCTCCTTTCTTTGTCTAGCTCCCTTTTTGACTCTTTTCAAATCAACATTGAATAAAACGTCTACAGGAACAAGACAGTAGTAGATGACCAAACTAGCTTAGAAACTGTGATGCAGAAAATGGAATGGTTTTGTTAATTTAATGAAATAACATTTTGGGAAGATAATTAAGTAAATAAGTATTCCTTTCCCTAATACATTATTGCAGTTAATTATGTCATATTATCCTATTAGTTTTGTTATAAAATTGTATCTTAACAATGTTGTTAAAAATGGGTTCAGCATGTAAACTTCATCACTGTAACCAAATGTGTTACATTGTGCTTTACAAATTTTAACAATACTATATTGCCAAAATGAGGCATCCAAGACGGCCTCAAACTCTGCTACTTAACAAAGATGCCTATTTAAAAATGGACAGTACTTTACAGAACAATAGTTTTCTCTCTGTTTTTGACACCTGGTCAAAAATCCATCTTGTAAAGTTTTCAGTATTTTAATAATTTACATTTAAAGAACTTTAAATGTTGAGCTATAAATGTGGATTATATTGCCTTTATCTCGCTGCCTTGGATTACAAAACGTTGACGGCCCGTATCTCGCTCTGTATCGGAGTTTCTTACAGAACCTTATCATATCAAGTTCACAAGTTGATTTATGAAATCCCATAGAACTACTTGAGAGACTCTGAAGTAAACACAGAAACTGTAATTAGGCATATATCCGGTCTTTACTGCCTCACACAGCAGATGTACATGTTTTTCCCAGGAGAGTCAGTTTGAGCTTGAGCAGCTAACTAAAGAGCTGAGGCAGGTGAATCTTCAGCAGTTCATCCAGCAGACTGGCACTAAAGTGACCGTGCTGCCTGTGGAGCCCAGTGACGTGGAGGCCAGCGTCCCCCCTGTGCCTAAGGAACCAGGTACTCTGCTTACTACTACATCCTTTCCTCCCTGTCCTAGACACTTTCCAAAAACTTCCAAGTAAACTTTTTTCCAGAGACTTTCATAATAAAGGCTTACACCAACCATCTTTGAGTTATTTTTAACAAGTTAGAAATAACGGTAGCAAAAAGCACAATTGTTCATCTCTGTGGGCAGTAACTCCCTGTGTGTTCATGCATCACACACATTATTTTGGCTCTAACAGTAAGACTTGGAGGCTTTCTGAACCCCTACTGAGAGCTACATGTGTTCCACCCACCTCCATTCAGTGTTGGTTACTGTGGCAACAACTGCCTGGAGATGCCCTGAGTACTGTTACTCACCTTAGTATCCAGCGGCAGCATGTGGGGTGGACTACGACTTTAACAAGGTGCTGAGGCATGCACGCTGTAGTGCTACGCTAGTGCCATTTGAAAATAACACAATAGCAATAAGTGTGAAGTCTGACTACAGCTTCAACCAAGTTGGAAAAGTTTTTTTTTTTTTTTTTTTTTTAAGTAAACAAAGTTTTTTATAAAAATAATTTATTTATAAGTATTAAAGGAATCGTACAGTAATCCACTACAGAATTTTATTTACATATAGAAGAGTTCTCTACTGCATTGTTATTGCTGTCTTCTGGCTATTGTTTGCAAGACATCCATTATAATCCATTATAACAGTTGGTTTGATTTTTATAACAGAATAAACATCACTGAATTTTACATTAAGAAGCATTTAGAGAGTTCTACTTAGCATCCATCCTGGCTGATACTGATTGTAAATGGACTATAAAATATCTTTTCGATTTTACAGCAATGACTGGTTCGCTGAAGCGCCCAGGCCCGGCTCATTCTTTGGGAGTTAACTTGCGGGTGCTACACAGCCCCATCACCTCAGCCCTCAACCCTGAGGGCATCTATGTCTGAGGAACAAAGGAACAGCTGAAACCACCTTTACACATCTGCTGAAAAACATCAGTATTTTTCAACAAGCTCATGTGATTTCACAAAAACACTAAGTGATGCATCAAGACATAGTCATAGGAAGTGACTTGTTGGTTAAGGCTAGTAGTTATGTTTGTCTTTGCAATGTTGGACAGCTGATGGAACAACAGTAAGAAGCATGAAGGAGCAATGAAGGTATACGTTATTTTAGTAACAGTAAACTGGAAATATACCTCAACCCAAGACTCGCCTGTTAGCTGTCATTTCTGCTATTAACTCTAATGAACGCTGATATAAGAATGTTTATTTCCTGTATGGAGACTGTGGAGCAACAGGCCTGTATAAGGAAGGACATATTAGGGATGAGTTATTTCAGAAATGTGAATATATTTTTGCAGAGCTGTTTAATTGTTAATTCATCCACAAAGTGAGTTGTTCACATAAGCAACATGACACATGCACCTTTCTGTCTTTACTGTGGCATCATATTTTATGCTGAGGTTTATATTTTGCCACAGTTGGTATTATATTTCTTTGCGTACTCCACATTTAGATTTTTTTTTTAGCGATGTTGAGCCAAAGATGCCTGCTAATATGTATATTTTTGGTAGCCATAATCCAACTGCTTGGATGCAGTTTTATAGCAATACATCTCTGGCTATATAATTAGCTATTTTTTTGTCATGTTTACCCTTTAGGTTTTACTAATATATAGCTTATGCAAGACAATTTGCCATGCACATGTGTAAAACTGAGCTTTGGGGTAAACTTTGCAGTATTACAGTATATTATGCTTGACAAATCATAGATTGGGCTCTGTCAATTAACCAGTTTATAACTGTTATAATTGTAACCAGTGCCTTAAGTCTTTAATGAAGCATTAACATGATCAAATCTAGATCAAAATGGGGAGCTCCCAAGTCTGTTTATATGTGAAATAGATGGTGATGGTGAACTAACATGCATCTTTTTGTTTTATATAAATACCACATTGGCTGTGTTTGAAATCCCTTTGTTTGTTTACTCGTTTATTTTACTCTCTTTGTCCATACTGCCACACACATCACTGAATGGGGGTTGAGTGTGTGAATCATAGCATCAACCAATTTCAGAAACTTCAGGCATGCTAGCATAATGTTTTATGTAAAGGAATGAAGGCTCAATGCTCTCTGGTGCCATCTTATTAAATGGCATTGTATATAGACTATAAATCAAATATGTACTGTAAATGATAAACTATATGAACTAGATAGAAGTTTAGCTTGGGCAGCAGTGTTCTTCACTACACGTCGGTGCATGAGATTGATCGGGATTCCAGACACAGCCATCATTTCTTTGTGCTCACTGCTGCATTTTTATGCATTTAATGTGCTTGTGAACAGTGTCAATTTTTAGTTTCTTTAATTATTTTTTTTTTCTACTTTGAAACTGTATTTTAATAAAGTGGTAAAGCCATGCATATGTAAATTATACATATTGCTTATGAAGCTCTTTCTGTTTTATTGCACTGCATTTCAACATTAAAAATCAAATTAACACAAACATGTTTAATCTCTTCACTCTGAATATTCATTCTGTTTCCTGATACCAGACTTGGCACCTATTTCATACCAAATGTTAAACTCTAATAATTACCTAGAACTCTAATCCTGCACACGAGTATCTAACTGTTCATTCTCACGAAACTAGACACACCTTCTCTGCAGTTCATGATCCCACAGTATGTGGGTTGCACAGTACTTAAGATGTAGTTGGCCCTGAGGAGTTCCTGCCAAGCAGTAAGCCTCATTTACATCCAGATTCATTTCTAGGAGTGTTTCAGGGCACATACCGTCATGTGGCTGGTACAGAGCGGGCTACCTTCACATCTGATTTTTTTGTCATTTCCCAAAACTGCACTGCAAATCAGGTTATATGATGGGCTAGTAAAGAGTAACTCGATCAAAGCGAATCTATCCCCCACACTCAGAACCTGGCAATGCTGAGCTGCACTGTAAACACATCACAAATGTCATCTCTGTTGGTGGACAGGAACATATATTCATCTTTCGTTTGGAGGTTCATTATGTAATCTGCTCAGGTTCCAAATTTGTCATTAAGAAGGAATAAAATTAGATGGGAAATGAATACTGTAGTTTTCTGACTGAAAATACATCAGGTACCATATCCTAAAGGTCCTATCTTACAATAAATCTTTGCAGGGTGATTTATCTTACGTGTGTGTTTCACAATTCTCTGCAAAGTGCTTCACCCTAAACACTATAAAATGCCGTATACATTTCTTATTGGCTGTTTGCACTTCCTGTATGATAAAGTCAAAGGAATGTTACCAAGAAACTAAACAAATAGTAAACCGATTTCAAACTGATTACCAGTATCAGGGTTGATAATGGCATCAAATACCAGGTAGGTTTTGGAATAGATTTTGCATGTTTTTCACTCAGTTCAGTACAGTGAGCTGACAGATCATCGATCATGCAGTCAAGGTCTCTTGAAACACAGCACAATCATGACTCCTTTGTTTTGTTTAACTTGGCAATCAAGAGAGTATTAAGGTCATTCAGTCTTGCAGTGTGGTACCTTGATATAGGTAAAGGCTGTGATTTTTGAGAATGGACCAGAAACTGAACAAGTGCCAAAAGGTAACTCTAGCTCTGACAGGACATATTAACCAGCAGAACAGAAGCATCCAGAAAAAAACTTTATAAACTTGACAAATAAATAACTAAAGCGAATGCAGTTCATACTGATGTGATTTGTATTATAATGACGCATTTAAATATGCAGAGAAGCTGCAGGGCTGTGATGCTGTCTCGCTATCACTGAGTACAAGGCAAAAGAATTTTCTCCAGATGGGATTCGGGTCTTTTGCAGGTTACCTTTCACACACACATTCATATAGGGCCAATTTAGTGTAGCAAATTCATGTACCTGCCTGTTTTTTGGGAGTTGTGGGGAAAGCAACATGAACACAGGGAGAACATGCAAAACTCCAGATGGGGAGCAACTCAAACTCAGGATAGAGTCCAGGGCACTGGAGCTCCGGAGATAACAGTGCTACCCACTGCCCTGGTTGTTCCTCCTTTAGTAAATTTAATATTAGACCCACATGAACATAAACACATAACTTTATGGATGACACTTAATAGTGGTATTATCCATTGTCCTGTCTGTCACAATTTTAGACTTCTGTATAATTCTTAGAAGAAATGTTACTAATCTGTACCTTTCTTTGTTGCTGGCGTGGTACCAAATGATTTATATCTTTAATATATATCTTTCACCTAAAAAATATGGATATAGTGTACTCTTAAAAATATTTAAAGTACATAAATGGACCACAGTAGCAGACATAAAACCTTAAAGACACACTACATGCAACGATCTGGGGACAAAAGGGATGTAGGGTAGTGATGGGACAAAACCAGAAGACAACAAAAGTTGGTTAAAACCAATGTCCCCAAAAAAGTCCCTAAAATATTATGGTAAGAGAACCTGCATCATCGAACAAGCTTGTCATACTGTTGAGTGCGCTGGTGTGTGGTTTGGGATGCAGCAAACCACAGGAAGCAAAGTGACTCAAACCAGAGCCTCTTCTGTGCTTTGCTGCTGGAACAAATGGATGACAAGTGACACAAATTTTAATGGGGGATAGGGAGCCTGGGAGAATGGAGACATTTTTTTTCTAGGAAACAGTGGGAACGAGGGGGACAGGGAGAGACGAGGAAGGCAGGCGTCACAATTTTTTTCTGTCAGACAGGAGGAGGCAGGGGAACTGGGGGATACACAGTATAGATAGAAGGAGACTTGTGGAGCCAGGGGGACAAGGGGAGACAGGAAAAGACAGGTGATGACAGCAAGACAGGAGGACAGGGGAGACAATGAGACAGGTGGTACTAACATTTATAGGGAGACCAGACAAGGCAACACAAGAAGAAACGGGGAGACAGGGAGACAGGTGCTGTAAATATTTCTGGTTGATCAAAAATACTGCAGTTTCACCAGAAGCAAGATTATTGAAGAATCAAGAGAATAAGAGCCAGGGTAATGGAAAAACAGTTGTGCACAAAGACAGCCCGGGTACTCCATAGTCTAAACATAAGTTTTATACCGACTGTTATATAGATGTATACCATAGGCTAAGCCTAACATTACCCTAGCTTAACCTAAAAATAGACCTTAACAGGATCCAACATGACTGTAGTTTCTGTTACCTGGGCCTGTTTCAGGGTTTTAGAAACACACAGGCAACAACAGAGAATCAAGGCATAAGATGTAATGAGTGAAATTCACAATGGCTCAAACACATTTAATAATCCACAGAGCATATTACACCATTACTACTAAAAGTAAATGTGGTGTCAGTTTCTGCAAAGAAAAAGAAAAGCTTAAAATTATTAGGCCTGTAGGTTAGCATTGTGTTGTTCACCATTTTTATACCAAATACATTCTGTTTAATTACAGTTCACAAATCCACAGGAGCTGGCCACATCTAAACAAATGTGTGACTTATCAGGGCAGGTCAATGAACCAAAATGTTGTGAGGAACAGATTTTACTGCCACAAATACAGATAATGTTACTCCGGGCTTAAGATAAGATCAGGGTCTCATGTCAGGAAGGAGATAAATCAATGAACAACAACTGTTGAACCTGGCAGGCAATTCACTATAAGTAGTGTTGATGCACAACCAAAAAGTGCCTGAGGGGCTGGAACTAAAAAAAAAATCATTAACTGTTTGCCAAAAGATTAATTGATAGTATCAGGAATGCAAGCAGCTATTGGGTGGGCTGTAAACTTTGTATTGGCTTTAAGACCCACCCTTCAAATGGCTCAAGTTCAATTGTAAGACTACATAATGCTCTCACAGCACCCAACTTTACCTTTGAGTGTTTCTGACAACATGTGATTAGCGCTCTTTACTCCTCCCAGTAGGCGGGACCCAAGTTAGGCAGGGAAAGACAGTAGAAACTCTTTGCAGAGGCAATTTCTATAAATTTCTATGGTTTGTGAATTTAATCCATTGAATTAAAGTCAGCATAGGTGTCTGTTCCAAAATAAACCCAAGCTGTTCCTGTGTTTGTTACAAAATACTGATATCTTGTGTGTGCATGTGTGTTTTGCAGAAGGAACAAAAAAGCCATATTCAAAGCTTCTGAGTGCTACGAGACAATCAAGAGCTGGATACATCAGGTTTCCCCTTACTCCTCTGGCCTTAATTTGCACCTCAACGCTGCCTGCTGTCGATGCAATCAGCAAACAAATCTTCCAGAGTTCACAGGATCTCAGCACCAGTGAATGCAAATAAATCACAATCACTAGTCGCACATTGTACAATAACTCTTATATGGCTACTGGTCTTAGAGGTAGTTTGTTCAAAAAGCCCAAGTCTCCTTAAAATCTTATACACCTACCTCACTCAGCATATACACGTTAGCAACATACACTATATTGCCAAATATTTTGGGAAGCCCCTGCAAAGCATTGAATTCAGGTGTTGTTTTTCAGGGGTGGGTCTTGGCCCCTTAGTTCCAGTGAAAGGAACTCTGAATGCTTCAGCATACCAAGACATTTTGGACAATTTCATGCTCCCAACTTTGTGGGAACCGTTTGGTGATGACCCCTTCCTGTTCAACATGACTGCACACCAGTGCACAAAGCAAGGTCCATAAAGACATGGATGAGCGAGTTTGGTGTGGAGAAACTTGACTAGCCTGTCCTGACCTCAACCCGATAGAACACCTTTGGGATGAATTAGAGCGAGCCAGACCTTCTCGTTCAACATCTGTGCCTGACCTCATGAATGCACTTCTAGAGAAATGGTCAAAAATTCCCATAAACACACTCCTAAACCTTGTGGAAAGCCTTTCCAAAAGAGCTGAAGCTGTTATAGCTGCAAAGGGCGGGCCAACTCCATAATAAATTCATGTGCATGTAAAGACAGACATCACAAAACTTTTGGCAATGTAGTGTATCAGTTAAATCCACAACTAAAGATCAAGGTTACAATCAGTGTATTGAGTGTGCAGGTACTGATAATATTAGTAAGGCACAGGAAATCCTCTAAATATATAATGGGGAAACTAAAATTTGTTTAGTTTCTAGTTGTCTAGTTTATTCTTATTATATTGAGTTGCCACAGTTCTGTGTTAGGCTCTGATGTTGATAAGGGAAACACATTTCACACTTGTTTGCATTAAATCAGAACACTCTGTTCCCATGCTTAGAGGACTGCATTCCTCACCCAGTGAGTGTCTCTACAGGCATCTCTTGGGCAGGGCATGCCATATCTGACAGTCTCTGACAAATGATTGCAATTATTAATGCCTGTGCACCAGTGTCTTTCAAAACACTGCATGCATGGATAAACAAAATCACAGTAAACTGAACTGAAATGATTAAATCATGGAAAATAAGAAAGAAATACACAGGTAATGCTAATTTATAGAGGGATAGAGGCAATCATTGTATGAATTAAATTTGAGTAAACAATTATTTTTCACGTAAGTTCAAACCCAAAACCCAGGTCAAACAAACTAAGCAGAAGGACAAGCTTCAGTGTAAATATTATACTTTAGTTGTTGTGAAATTGAATGATGTCAGGGATTTGTACAGTGTCCTGTGCACCCCAATGAAGTTCAGAAATCGGAGCCAATCGATACAATGATAAACATATTCGTATTCACAACTGCTGTGAAAAACACACCACACTCACTAAATCTGAAAAATCAGATCAACTCAACACTTATTTCAATGTAATGTTTCACCACTATTTGTTTCTGAGCTCCATACTGCAATTCCATACTCCCTATATAGGTGCACTATATAGTGTATGCTAGTATAGTACCTTTTAACTATTTAGTGCACTTGAATTCAGCCTATAAAGTACACTAGCCTGGTGGAAATTTCCACGTACTGAATGGTGGCGAACAGAGACACCTGGCGGCCGAGAGTGGAACTGCATGGCAGGAGATTTTTCACGCTTAAGAGGGGTGAAAGAGTTGAGGTTTCGTGTGTAAACATTGAAAGTATACATCACATGCAAATAAAAACCGGATTAAAGACCTGTGTCGCTTCGGGCTTTTTGGCGTGCCCAAGTCATTTCATTTCCACAGCAAAATATCTGCGTTAAAAGAATAGCTCGTTAAAAGTATATACTTATGAGTCACGTATGTTGCAGTCAAAGTTCACTCTCACCGCCTGGTTATGTAACACCGTTGTTTAATGAGAGCTCAGATCAGACAGAGTGCCTGAAACGAGCTCTGCAGCTGTACCTGCAGCCATGAGGACCTTCACTGTGCTTCTCTGGAGTTTATTAGGAGCTAATGTTATAATCTCAGCGACAGCCAATGATGGTAAGAAAACTTTCTATTGTATACTTCCTGTTTGAGGTTGTGATGTCACCAAGCTTATGATATAAACTCAAGATTCACCCTTTGTTCTTCTCACACATTTCTGCCACAGTTTGACTTATAAACAAATTTAACATGTAAAGCAGGCCACCTTTTATAAATGTATGAAATTTTAAAATCAAACTTTTTAAAACTGTACATTATTCTCTTCCTGTCATTTAATATGACTTGTAGTCTACTTCCCAGTTTCTGTGGTTTTGTGCCTTGCATGCTTGACAGGATTTGTAAAAATGGACACCCACTAAACATGTCTAATCTTTTAACAGCCCCAATTGTGCAGACTAAACATGGAGCTTTAAAAGGTGAGTTGATGAGAGCTAAAGGGAAGGACACAGTTATCCACAGCTACCTGGGTGTGCCGTTTGCGAAGCCACCTGTGGGACCATTAAGACTCTCAGCCCCACAACCTGCAGAACAATGGCAAGGAGTGAGAGACGCAACAAAGCAGCCATACATGTAAGATGATAAGGCAGTCACAGCATTTTGGCCAACAACGTTGTTCCAGTGCCAGCTCATGTAAATAATTCCTGCTTTTTTTTTTAAAGCCTGAGCTACACGTGAAGCATAACTAACAAAATAAATGACACTGCCCTTGTCATAGAGTCACTTTGGTTTCAGAAGAATGAGATTTTTTAAGCTGTCACTGTGCTTTGATTACATTTATTCCAGGTGTGTGCAAAACAGGGAGCTACTTGTGAATTTAACTAAACAATTTTCCATGACCTTGGAAGTTCCTGAAATGTCAGAGGACTGCCTTTACCTCAACATTTATACACCCGCTAAACCAAGTGAAGAAGCCAAACTGCCTGTAAGTCTGAAGTTACATTAACATCATTTGCGGTTGCCCTTTCACAGTATGACTTGGAGCATGGAACAGGATTTTGTGTTTTGTTTCACCTCACTATAAACATAAAGACAGATTTTTGTGTATGCGTATAAAATTTATAGATAGATATAGTTCTTCATTTGACCAGTTGTTGCCACCACAATAAACGTAGCAACTTATTGCTTATAGGTCATCAATGAATACATGCAAAATGCAAAATTTTATACTTGGGACTAAAAAAAAATGGTTAGCTTTGTTAATGTGATCATAGAGCATACTTTCTCTTTCAGTAATGCTGATTCATTATGTATAGATTGCATGTGAAAAAGCTTTGCATTGCTGGTGTGCCACAGGTCATGGTTTGGATCCATGGTGGAGGCTTTTCATGTGGCTCAGGTTCCATTTTTGATGGACACGCACTGGCAGCCTATCAGAATGTTGTTGTAGTGCTAATCCAGTACAGGCTTGGCTTACTTGGATTTTTCAGGTGAATATAACTCCTTTATTTTCCTGCACCTGCTTAAAGAGAGTATAAGATTGTACACCCCCACCTTTCTATGTTTTTTTAAGTAAAAAAGGGTATATGTTCCTCTAATACAGAATTCACATACATTTGAAAAGGCTGCTCTATCTTGCAACAAGAAAAGAAAACCCAAGACAAAATAAAAAGAATAATCGCTTTAATTATACAAACAGCAGGAAGTAAAATATTTGTTTCATGCAAAGTCTGAGGGTCTAAGAGCATCTGAAAGAGGATAAATGCAGTTATAAAATATAGGCACAAAAGTTATTAGGAATATTTATAGCACATTTAGAAAGGCAGGTGCACATTTTTAAGCTGATGTACTTAAAAAAGAATTAAAAATAGATTAATGAACAAATTAATTAATAATAGATTAATGCTTTCTTGGTATACTATACTTTTCTTTAGTCTTCTACATGTTATGTAAATTTAGTTGTAATAAAAACTGATAGCAGTAAATTTCAGAAAGTAAATCAGACATTTTAAAATTCACAAACAGGAGTTTTATATTGATATAATCCTGATGTGAAGTTATTTTATATCAATTGTTTACAGTACATATTTGAAATAGTACATTTGACAGTAACATTAAGTGAAAGGGAACTGAAAGAAACTTAAAATGCATTACATTATGCATAGACTCAGGACTTCTTTTGTGTTTTTCTTTATGCTGAGCAGAATTTCAGTTGTTTTATTCCTAATTTTAGCACAGGAGACGAACATGCTCCAGGAAACTACGGCCTTTTGGATCAGGTGGCTGCTCTTCAGTGGGTTCAGGAGAATATCCACAGCTTTGGAGGTGATCCTGGATCAGTTACCATCTTTGGAGAGTCTGCAGGAGGGGCCAGTGTGTCTTACCATGTAGGGATATAATGCCTGGCCACAATCAGAACACACAATGAGCCACTGTTTAAATGTATTTCTATATATACATTTAAAATATAATGAAAAAATCTTTTATTCTATCTTTTTTGGACAGATATTGTCGCCATTGTCTGCTGGCCTCTTCCAATATGCCATAGCAGAGAGTGGCACTGCTAAAATGGATGCTCTTTTTACTACCAGCCCTTTATCAATGGCTCAGGTAAAGAGCTCTTTGCTGACTGCTCACTACATTCTATCTGAAACTGATCAGGCCTGGGTGTCTTATGAAACATACAGAAAATCCACAAAAGAAGTGATAAGCAGTAATACAGAATGTAATGAACAAGAAAGAGGGTGATTATCTATTCTATTATCCATTTTCCCCCCAGAATAAATTTGGAGGAGAAACAAAAAAATAGATAGACCAAGTGCACATTGTACCAAGAGCATACAGATTACACAATATGTCAGACCACAAAGTATGCAGTTTACCATTTATTTTTTGATTTAAACAAAATGATTGCAACTTTTCTGTTAAGTATTTAAAGATAAATATAATGCAAAAATAGAGCTGGATGTCACCCTCTATGAGTGTGTGTAATAGTTCTAAATGTCATAAATGTATGAGATCATATTAATGCATAGTTATACATAGTTCAGCCCATATTTTTTTATTTGCCTTCTATCACTACAACTAGCCAAAGATTATCATGACATTTTTATTACTGGATATTCATTTTAGATCACAATATATGTCAACTAAACATAATCATTGTTTTTCTCCTTAGGCTGTGGTTAATGTATCTGGGTGTGACGCTTCCAGCTCAAAGCAGATTGTTGACTGTGTTATGCAACTGTCAGAGGAGGACCTTTTGACGATTGCTAAAAGGGTATATCTAGGATAAACTACTGTAAAACTATTGAAATTACTCATAGTTAAACTTAATTGGTGGTGCTAAAATCATATTTTTTTTCCTAGGTTGACTTATATTTTAAAGTGACACAGGATGGACGATTCTTTCCTAAAAGTGTGGATGAACTTCTGCAAAACAAAGAGTTCAGCAAAGTGCCATTAATTACAGGGATAACTAATGATGAAGGAGGTGTTGGACTCCTTAGTGTATGTGACACATTAAATATATATGTCACACGTATAATAATAAAATATATTATTTTAACTCACGTAATTATTGATCATATCAGTAACTAAAATGTATCCCATAGTTCCTTGCTCCACCTGGATGGACTGAAGGAATGGACAGAGAATATGTGGTGTCATTTATGCCTTTCTTTTTTCCTGATGTAAGTAAAGAACCGAATATGATTCTATACAAACTGTACAAACCTGCAAGTAGAAAGCATTCTGAAAACGAAACATTTGTGACATTAAATATGCATGTATGTATAAATATATAGTTGAGTGCAAAGGTTTGCATTCCTTTAGTCCAAAATGAAGAAAAGAAATGTATATTTTTATATTTATAGGCTGTTTTAAACTTTTTTATTACACTGAACAAACTAGTTAAATAGAATGGGTTTAGATATTATTTGTGAGGGGAAAAAATGTAAAAGCTTACAGCATGGTAAAATGTCTAAAAGGACTAGATTTATTGATGGTGGAGGCTTCCCAGTTGTTGGTGTTGCTGTTGCTGTCAGTGGTTGAACTCAGCTTTACATACCTCCACATAAACTACATTAATACAATACTGCAATGTATTAATTTCTCCGTTCATGTATTTCCTTCAGCCGAGTGATCAATGGCTTCATGGAATAGTAGTGAATGAGTACATGGGAACCACGAATGATCGGATTCAAATCCGAGATGGCTTCAGAGAGATGTGTGGAGACATTTTGTTTAACGCTCCTGCTCGTAAAGTAGCAAAACTACATAAAGGTAATACGGATCCAATAACAGTAAATAAGTAGTGAATAATTTGCTTGAATTTTGTTTAATTAATATTTATAATTGTTAGATTCTGGAGCACCAGTTTTCATGTATGAATTCCAGCACACTTATAATGAATTCCAGAAAAAGAGGCCAAGTTTTACAGGAAGTGACCATGGAGATGAGCTCATCTTTGTTTTTGGTGTATGTTTTTTAAATGGTCACATTAAGGTAGATGGTAAGTTGACAAAAATCGTTACTTTTTTAAAAAAAACCATACATTCACTTAATTATCAGGACTTGAAAAAAATCTCAAATATCGTTCTCTCTCTCTCTCTGTCTCTCTCTCTCTGTCTCTCTCTGTCTCTGTCTCTCTCTCAGGTCAGTTCACAGAAGAAGAGAATAAACTTTGTAGAACTATGATGGCCTACTGGGGGAACTTTGCTCGCACTGGGTGAGTAAATACTTTGTCTGCCAACTCATAAGAGAAACTGTAAATCTGTAGGACAGAGAGGAATGTTACTTGTTAAAGCACATCACTGAACTAAGTCCTTATTATTTAAAAAAAAAATTAAATTAGCTAAAATGATTATTTTTTGCTGTTTAACAGTTAATCACAAAATATAAAGTTACATTGTGTGATCACAAAGTACACCATTAGTTGAAAGCCTGCACTTTTGTTAAAGGATAACCTCTAGACCTATAGATGCACTTATTACTTACACAATTTTCTCTGTGTCTGACCATGGACAGGTCTCCAAACGGACCAGGCCTGACCCCATGGCCTGAGTTTGGAGCTGAAGCTGAGTATCTGAGCATTGGCCTGGAACAAAAGCCTGAAAAGAACTTGAAGGAAAAGCACTATTCATTTATATCCCAGACTCTGCCACGGTTAAGGAATGAGAAAAAAAATGGTACAGTATCTCTAATGGTTTAAAATCACAGTCTGCCAAGGCCTTTTTTCAAGTTTACTTGAACAAGTTATTTTGCCATGTATTCTAAATTTTACTGCCTGGCATTTTTAACAGGCCCAGTTGTGCAGACTAAATATGGAGCTCTAAAAGGTGAGATTGTGACGGCTATAGGGAAGGACACGGTTGTTTACAGCTACCTGGGTGTACCGTTTGCAAAGCCACCTGTGGGACCTTTAAGATTCACTGCAGCCCAACCTGCAGAAGAATGGAAAGGAGTAAGAGATGCCACAAAACAGCCATACATGTAAGACTTCATATTCCAATTAATTTTATTTTTAAGTAAGGACATGTGTAAGCATTGTTACTTTAAATACACTACCAGTCAAAAGTTTGGACACACCTTTTAATTCAGTGTTTTTTGTTTAGTGATTTATTTTCTACATTCTAGAACAATACTGGAGATTTCAAAACTATGAAATAACACACATGGACTTAAGTAATCCATATGTAATGACAACAAAAAACAGTCAGTTGTTATTTTAAGACACGAAGGTCAGGTGTTTTGGAATAGTTCTTGCAAGAACAGTATTGTCAAGTGCATTTGCAAAACCCATCAAGCACCATGATGAAACTGGCTCACATGAAGACCATCCCAGGAAAGCAAGACCAAAACTTACCTCTGCTGCAGAGGAGAAGTTCATTTAGAGTTACCAGCCTCAGAAATCACCAATTAACAGCACCTCAGATTAGAGCCGTTATGAAGGCTTTACAGAGCATCAGTAGCAGACATATCTCAATATCAACTGTTCAAAGGACATTATTATGTATTTTGGCCACCTTTATCATTGTTTTACAATGTAGAGAGAAATAAACATCAGGAAAGAGCATGGAATTAGAAGGTGTGTTCAAACTTTTGACTGGTAGTGTATATGATTGTCCAACAGCTTGCATTTGATCAGGCACCATCAGTTATGCTGCAATTAATATTCATCAATTAAGGGGTCACAAAACTTTGTAGCCAGGAGCTACAAAGTTTTTTAACAGTAAAATAACTTCTCTTTAACAGTAAAATAACTTCCATGTGTCTCCTCAATACAGATGGATGTATTGAGTAATATTTACATTAAATGAGAGGACACATTAGGTCCATGTTGACATTATTTATACTTGTTTGAGGTTGGATTAAACCTATTTATTTTATGTGATATTTCAAAGAAGCTAAGAACTATAAGAATTATTTTATTAATTATTTCTTTCAGACCCATAGTTATACATTACTGACCCCTGCATTAAATTTGCAACAAATGCATTATATTTTGTTATTGAAGTGGATCATGCAACATGCAAACCCACTAGGTGATAAATAATCCACTAGGTGCTGTGTGAATTCATTCTATCTCAAACAATGCTGCTGATGTTTTCAGGTGTATACAAAACAGGGATGCAAGTGTTGAGCTCTTCCGCAATTTATCAATCAGTGTGGAATTTCCTGAAGTGTCAGAAGACTGCCTGTACCTCAACATTTACACTCCAGCAAAACCTGGTGAAGAAGCCAAACTACCTGTAAGCTACAAATGACTGTTCAACTTTCACATATTTATCAGTCACACCTGATTAGATATAAAAAACCCTTGTCTCTGCCTGATAAGATGGAGATGTTATGCACTATGTACAGTTGGTTAAAATTCGCCTAGTCATCGTTACATTCTACAAAATATACACTTCTTATCTGTGTTCTTTAGGTCATGGTTTGGATTCATGGTGGAGGACTGAGCATCGGTTCTGCATCTGTCTACGATGGATCAGTTTTGTCTGCCTACCAGAATGTAGTTGTTGTGCTTATCCAGTACAGGCTGGGTTTGTTCGGATTCTTTAGGTAATTCTGTGAGGCAGATATATAGTAGAGTAACTGATTCACCAGATTCAAAGGAGCAGCTCATATGTTTTAGATCCTGGAGGTGTCTTGCCGTTTGTTGCCGATCCCTCTGTTAAAAGGTTACCTCTGCCTGGTGATGATGCATATTAGGGAAACAAGGCTTAGCTTGTTAAGGTGGAACTAATTATTGCACTTTTTAAATGCAATGCATGGTAATATAGTAATAAAACATCCATACATCTGTTCATAATGGCATAATTGTCATAGCCATGTACAAACATCACCTTTAAAGTCTATTCTTCACATTTAAAGGTTGAACTTAACTCAAGGTTGCTGTAAATATCTGGCAGGAGAGGTAATAAGATGCATTTTGTAACATAGTAAATATACTTAAAACTATAAATGATTAGATATCTTTGAAATGATGTAATCATAAACCTAGAACATGTTTTCAACAGTCGAAACTACATCTTTAATCCCTTTTATTAATTACCTTTCCTGAAGTGCATCACAGTTCTTCAGTGTTCATTGTACTGCAGTGTATTCTATAAGATTAAAAAATGACATGGTAATTTCACAACGGGTCCGTGGTATAAAACTTGATAATGACACAATAACCAGTTTGTTACATGTTAATAAGTAACATACATAATGCCATTTTGGATATTTATACATGGATTGTGTGTACATTCTGTGTTTTTCTGTTTTAGCACAGGGGATGAACATGCTCCAGGAAACTATGGCCTTTTGGATCAGGTGGCTGCTCTTCAGTGGGTTCAGGAGAACATCCACAGCTTTGGAGGTGATCCTGGATCAGTCACCATCTTTGGAGAGTCTGCAGGAGGGGCCAGTGTGTCTTTTTTGGTGAGGACCTGGAGTGTACATGACATGTATACCGTCACATATCAGTTTTCAGAGCTACACAACCTGGGACACTTTTTTCTAACCTTATTTCTGTCAAAGATCTAAGTTATTTGGTATTGTGCCTCATTAGATAGAGGATATGGTAGATGTCTAGGATGTCTGATCTTGAGGTGCTGATACTGCAAATGAATAAATATGAATATTGTAAATACTTTTGCTCATTGTTGAGTTTAAATAATTGTGGAATTATGTTATCAGTTCTTCATTATTCACTACCATAAATGGGACTGAGTTTGTTTTTCTGCTTATGTTGAAGCTTCTCTCTCCATTGTCTACTGGACTGTTCCATCGTGCAATTGCAGAAAGTGGCACTGCAATAATGAAAGGCATTGTGAAGGATCCCTTACCAACAGCCCAGGTTAACTTGAGTCCTAATTCCTTTAAATAAGCCATGTTATCATTTTGACATCTTTTGACATTTATTTGTGTCTCATTTTAGCTTGTGGCTAACATCTCAGGCTGTGACATCAGTAGCACACGAAAAATTGCGGAGTGCATTAAGCGCTGGCCGACAGAGGATGTGATAGCACTTTCGAAAGAGGTGAGCAGTTTGGAGATCATTATTTTAAAACGTAGAAATAAAAAAGAGTCTTTGTAAATGAAAAGGTTCTGATAAACATGTCTCTGTGTGTTGCAGAGGATGTTTTTGCCGTTTGTAGTGACAGTAGATAAGGTATTTCTTCCCAAGCCTGTGGAGGAGCTTCTAGAGAACCAGGAGTTCCATAAAGTACCACTCATGACTGGTGTGACCAGTGATGAGTTTGGTTGGTTGCTACCTCGTGTGAGTAAATCCTACAGTGTGCATTCTACAGATGTACCTTACAGTTTAACCTTTAGCTATTTTCACTTTTTCTTCTGAAATTAGTTTAGTATGCAGAACAGCATGCACTACTGATAATGAAAAGCATTATTTGCCCTATTATTATATGGATATTAAAATAATACTTAAAACTGAAGTGAAGATACAGGGATGATGTGTTCCCACAGATATTCACACCTTCAGGATGGGTCGATGGGATGGATAAAGAGCAAGTACTTTCAGTAATGGCTATTTTAAACCCTGATGTAAGAATTTGTTAAAAACGTATTAACAAATGTATAGCATCAGATCTATGAATTGTATTAGACTAATGTTTTGCTTTCTTCTTTTCTGTCAAGCCCCGTAATCAGTGGATTAATGAACTGGTGATAGAGGAGTACGTGGGTTCTTCTGCTGACCCAATCAAAATTCGGGATGCTTATAAAGAGATGATGGGAGATATGATCTTTAACATTCCTGCCCTGACACTGGCTAAATTGCATAAAGGTGCAGAATTCCTAGTTTGTATATTTATGTTTTTATACTAAATCAATATATATATCACATATCACGTTTTTAATAATTTTGAAACAGCACAGCTCTGACAGTAGTGCCACCTGTAAATGACCTCAAATCACAAATGGATATTAATATCTTAATTCTTTATTGGATCTATAGTAACATTTAATCTATAAGGGCTTGTATGACAGTTGTTCCATATAATTTAAACCTCATCATAAACATATCTTCTAAGAAAATAGTTAACTTTCTGCCAGGCTTCAAGAGGACATAATGTTTTGAAGGATATCGGCTATAACATACAGTCACCAAGTGCTTTATTAGGAATAATATACTAAGAATGGCTAGGGCTTCCCTCTGCTCTCAAATTCATTTCACAAGATTTGAAAACATTCTTTCGAGACTCTGGTCCATGTTGACATGATCATACACTTTCAAATCTCCTGCATACCAAAGGTGTTCTATTGGATTCAGATCTGGTGACTGGCCACTGAAAAACACTGGGCTTATTGTCATGTTTTGCTTTGACATAGTGCTGGTTCATGCTGGTTGTAGCCATTAGAAGATGGGTAAATTGTGGCAGTGAAGGAATGCACATGGTCAGCAACAATACTCAAAACATTTAAATAGCCTTCAAGTGATGATTGGTTAGTTTTAATGGACCAAAGTGTGCCAAGAAAACATTCCCCACATCATTACACCTCCTCCACCAGCCTGGACTGTTGACACAAGGCAGATTGGGTTCATGGATTAATGCTGTCAGTGCCAAATTCTCCCCCTACCATCTGTGTATTTCAGCTGAAATCAAGATTCATTAGACCATGCTACACTTTTCCAGCCTTCACCTGTGCAGATTTGGTGAGCCTTCATTCACTGTATCTTTCTGTTCTTGGCTGCCAGAAGTGGAACCCTTCTGCTGTTGTAGCCCATCAGCCTTAAGCTTCTATGTGATGTGCATTCTGAGACGCTTTTCTGCTCACCACAATTGTACAAAGTGGTTATTTCTGTCCAGAGAACTGCAGCTCACAGGATGGTTTTTGTTTATTCTGTGACTGTTGTGTGTGAAATTCCCAGGCTATCAGCAGTATCTGCATCTGCATGATTTCATGTATTGTATTGCTGCCACACAGTTGAAGATTAGACAATTGCATGATAGTGTCTTTTTTAATAATAAAATGATCAGTGAGTGTAATAAATAAAATTGATTTCTTTTGTGGATATTAAAAGTAAAACAATCTATATATGCAGATATATCCAGATTCTGAAGCATTTATAGGAACTTTAATCCAGACTGCATCACATCATCCCATCGCTGATCATTTTCCTATAAGAACACTATCCAGTGATTTCTAGAGTGTTGAATCCACATTGTCGCAAATCCCTCAATTTTATTCTTATCTCACAGCTGCTGGTGCTCCAGTTTATCTGTATGAGTTCCAGCATCCACCCAGCATCATTCAAGTTACCAGGCCCAGCTTTGTCGGATCCGATCATGGAGATGAACTTATCTTCATTTTTGGCTTGTGCTTCGGGAATGCCCACTTGAAGACAACCGGTAAGGAAAGAATATTTTTATCTGTATACACACAGCAGTCAGTGATCTGCAGTCCTATGTAGATTTTTTTTGGTCCTTGTATATTGCACTTGATGTAATGTAATGTAAAATAAACTCAATTACAACTACCAGAGTTGTAGAAAATACAAAATTATTTTATTACTTGAAATTATTCTTAAGTAAAAGTTACAAAAGTGTCCACCCTAAAATATTTTAGTATCACGCATTAACTAAATTAATTTTACTAAAATATACAGCAAAAAAAAAAAAAATTGTAACAATTTAAGTCAAGGGATTTTTTTATCCTAATTTATGGAGAACAAGTTAAATTGGATTGGTAGCTGAGTAAAAGGGGCAAAAATCTTTAGTGTTACAAATACTCGGGTATAGAAACACTACATTTTCATTAATTGTATTCTTTCATCATATGAAAAAGTTCTTTCTTATAAAAATGTTACTGTGCAAGAGCACAAAGCATTATTTTTTCAATTTTCAATTATACATAATAAGCAATTTCTAAAAATGCCTTCTGCCTCAGACAATAAAAATGCTTTCACTGTCACTGCTTATTTTCTGTTATAAGAATAGATGAATCATTAGGGTAATAGCTAAAAATATGTTTGTATGAATATTCTGCTTGTTTTATTGTTTACAGCCTCATTGACAAAGGAAGAAAATGAGCTGTGTAGGACAGTCATGGCTTACTGGGGTAACTTTGCTCGTACTGGGTGAGTAAAATGCTGCAATGATTCTAATGATCTATTTATTGTTATTATTATTATTGCCATTGCTAATATTTCATACATTATAAATTATGGGCAGGTCTCCAAATGGACCAGGCCTGACACCATGGCCTGAGTTTGAAGCTGAAGCTGAGTATCTGGGCATTGGCCTGGAACAGAAGCCTGGCAAGAATTTTAAGTCTGAGCATTACATCTTCATGACTGAGAAGCTTCCAGAGTTGGTGGCTGCTGCTGAGGAGAAAAATGAGCATGCTGAGCTGTAGCTGATGATTATATAGTCCATCTCTCAACGGTTCTTAAATGGGTGCCCCAAAGGGATCAACTAAAGTATCTATAAAAAAGTCTTCAAAATTTTTTAAAAGGGAAACAGAACAGCTGATCATACAAATAACCCTCAAAGAACTAAATGAATTAAATGAGGCAGAAACTCATATATTCAGATTCCATAAATCTTATTGCTTTATTGAAGAGACAGCTGTGTATTTGAGGTGTTATTTATCTAACAATTGAGGTGCTCTAAATGTAAGCATGAACCATTTGGTGGAGAGGGAAAGTCTTCATTAACTATAGATCAAAATCTCACTTAAGCCATTATTTCAGAAGGTTTAGTGACATGAACTTTACATCATGTTTTGTGAAACTGATAAAATGATGAAACTGAACTAAACGATTAAAAAAAAAGTGTTTAAAAAATGGGTGAAGTGTGATGCTGAAATAATTCAGAGACGCACAGAGTTAAAGTTTATTCTAATTTATTGGGAAGAGATGAACATGTAAGCTTCAAAGCTCCCTGAAGTCATGTGATGATGTTTTACATTAGACATCTGATTCTCAGAAAATCAACCTGATGAATATACTCGACTTGGAACAGTGGAGAGGTCACACGACAAACAGGCGGTATGCTTAGCATATGCAAATATGTGCACAATGACCCATAAACAAAGCTGAAATATATTAATTAAATACTTTCCACTTTACATATCATTTATTTTACATTATAATGGTTAGTTTTTGCAAAGCTGCAGTTCAATACAAAAGTACACACAGATGGCTAGTCTGTGGTCAATGCCTATGCTGTCTAGGAAAGAGCACTTTGAGGGGAGTTGCTGCACAGCTTTGTGATCGAACCTTATCAAAACACAAGGAAGCATTTGTATTTTGTAATATCTGTTGGTCTGCTGGAGGAAAAGGGTCTTGGAAATTAAAATCTTCCATGCTCCAATATATAATGTTGGAAAAGCATGCCAATATAGATGTTATTAAAGACGCCCAACGACTCTTTTGACTAGATGTGGAAAAGTGTCACTGGTCACTCTGAGCACCACAAATCTCTGGATCTTTCCAGTGAATCTGCTGAAGGCAGGACAAGGGCTGAGTTTTTGATTAATGGAAGCTAAGGCAGGCCCATTCCACCAGTCAGCCAATGCACATTTACCTTTATACAATTTCAACAATACATTTTTTTTCCTGACAGAGAAAAGCTAAATTTGAGAAGACTACAATCAGAACATTCACTACTTGCAATATGTGATTTAAATTAGTATGACATTTTTATGTATTTTAAGCATATTATTCAAGGGAATAGATACTTAGGTGTGGCACCTGAGATACAAAGCAATAAAACGAAGGATTGCCAATTGAGTGAATTCACCCACATTAGAGAAATGCATTAGTACATTAGTGCATGCACATTCTTCACAATATATGTTCATACAATAAGATCTTAGATCTGTTTTCAGGTAAGGCTGATTTGCTTGCGCTTGATGGGTTTATCACCTACCTGTCGGTTTTATGATACCAGCAAAAAGTTCATAATACTAACCAGGTAATAAATAAATAATTCAGAAATCAGATTTAAACAAAGTTTCATCTATTATTAAAGTAGTTTAACAGGAAAAAAATGTTTCATATCCAAAATTTTCTGCTTTGCATTGGAGCTACAAGGCTAATGTAGCTAAATAATAATGGAAATCTTGTTCTATAAATACAGGCTCAAATCTCCATATGCTTGCTTAAATGCGATTCTGCGTAATGTCATATATAAATAAAACGTCTTTCTATTAGGCAATTACATTTAAGTAGAATCTTACTTATATATTATATCATCTACATAACTTGCTAGTTTTCCAGTAGAACCTTTCAACTTTGGGACAAAATGATATGGAAAAAAACAATTGCACTACCTACTGATTGTCCAAGATTATTGACCCCATAACATCACAGTGTTCTTGTTTTTATAAATTAAATGAAATCACATATACTTAAATCATAAGTACATGCTGCACTTCTTAAGAATGGGATCTGATAAATATATATATTCTTTGTTCGAGGGCATTTCATAAAAGAATTCAGGTGAAAAATGCTCCCATTACTTGTTAGCTACATTAGCCTTTTTGCTGTAATGCAAAACTAAAGAAGCAAATGCGAGACACTCAGCTTATTTAGGCTGATAAATTACAAATAGGGATAAGTGGAAACTATGTAAATCAGAGTTTGTTTGGCTTAAATTTGCCTTAAATATGTACCACAGGCTACGGTATATATGTGTTAAAATTGTTTAAATAAAATCAATGCAAAACATAAGTCAAAAATCATCACCATGGGCAATGCTGACCTTAATAAAAGCAACAAAAACAGCAGGGCAGACTTTTAAAAAGAATAAAATCAGACAATAATAGACATTATATTACCACAATTAAAAGTTACCACCAACCAAACAGCTAAAAACCCATAATTGTAGAGACAGCTCATTATAGAACTTAACATCACTTATAACTTAAGTCACTTCAACAGTACAGGAAGCTACAATTTTCTAAGACTAGTCTCGGGATAAATAATACTAATGATACAGAGGCACACTCAATTTGTTCTGGAGTATATGGGTGAAATGTATCCTCATCTTAATCATCTCCAGGTTACAAAAATAAATTAATTAAAAAGCTGATAAGAAAGCATCCGTGTATAATACAACCTATCTGAACTTACAGCTGCAAACATACCTGTGTGGCAGGTTTTTCCTTGTGCATGTATGAAATTACTGGGAGGTTTCTTCAGGTTGTGTGGGGATGTGAGGGACTGAGAATGTAATCCAGATTTTAAAGCATATAGCAAAGAAATGGGCAGGTCCAATCCTGAAAGACCACAGCATTACATACGTTTATCTAACTCACCTAGCTTGACTTATCAGTGGATTGAATATTAGTGCACAAGTCGAGCCAGGCAAATTAGAGACGTGCCCCAGCAGGTCTGGAACTGCCGATTCTTTTTAGTATGCGTAAAATAAGAAGCAAGGCGGAAAAGGCTGCCTATCAGGATGTCCAGGACTGCATGTTACGAAGCATGGCCTCAAAGCGCTCCATGTTGGGAGCCTGAGCATGTTCCAGCTGGTCTGTCAAGCGGCTGTACAGACTGAAAGACTTCAGCTCAAGCCAGATGAACCCAAACCGATCGTCATCAAAAAGGACGAACAGGCCAGGGGTGCGCTCTGGACTCGTGAAGCCATGACCCGCTATCAGACCTGTTCCATAGAAACTGAAACACATTCAGAAGTTAATGCCTAGAGACTATCTTCTCCATATGTGTTAGTCATTTGTCAAATGACAGAAATCCTAGCAGACGTAGTTTTCTATCAGTTCACAAAACTGAGGCTCCCCTAGATCGTCAGCTTTATTTTTATAAACATGATGTCATTAAATCTTATACTTAACAATAACTTATGTCCCATGACAATTTGCAAGACAATCCTGAACCTCACAGTAGCTGTGTCAGATGTGTAAACTGCGACACAAATAACACAAAGTACTTACCATATCTTGCATGATCGTGGGTAGACCTCATTGCGGGCCATGACCCCTAAAGGCAGGACAAAGGGCTGAGGTTCACCCTGACTGTTAGAAGCTCCAGCACTCCCTGCATCCTCGCCTCCAGAGCCAGAGGCAGCATCAGAGCCCTCTGCCACTGAAGTACCCACAGTGGGGGCAACTATGCCTGGGGAACCCCTCTGAATTTCCTCATGTACTCCCATCACCAAGCGAGAAAGCTCATCAATATTTCGCTGGTGCTCCAAGTCAGGCAGCTGCACTGACCGACTCAGGTCTATGTCTAAGGTCAGCTGACCTGCTGGTACATTAGGGTCACCCTAAGAAGCAAACAGTGATTAGTCAAATTTTCATTCCCATAGTACATCACACTATACAGTGGCCAATTAGATTCCACAATACATGGTCATAGATGCTTCGGCCCACTTTTACCACACAAAGTAGCTTAACTAAACAGAAGCCCAATATAATCTGGAGAAAAAAAAAGACAGGTAGAAAGACACTTTAGATAAGTAAATCTGCATAACCAGAGCAATAAAGCACAGTGACTTACAGTAAGTTTGGTGGCTTTGGCCCGAGAGCCATGGAAGCTCAGCATAATGATCTCCAGGCCATGGCTGCCGTATGTACCTTTAAAGAGGCCCGGCTGCAGCAGGTCTGAAGGGAGGCACGGGGGCAAGTAGATCCGCCGATACGTCAGGCAATTACTAGAAACACAACATGCTCAACTGATACACTCAATAAAGAGGTAGCATTTTATTGTATTTTGTATTCTAAGTAATACTTTTTGTACATTTAATATACAGTCTTTAAGTGTACACTCTTTAAATTAGTATAAGCCAATGTATTAGGATTTAGTAGTCCATACATCCATACAAAAATATTCATTCTTCAATGACAGAATCAACGGATGATGACCCTACAGTTATAGTTTTGGATATGATATTGAATATTATTTATTGTTTGGTTGCTTTTTCTGAAAACTAAACTTTGACTAAATAATAATTCACTGCAATACTCAAAACATAGGATGACATGTAGCAACATTTATCTACAGAAACTTTTCTGCTGTCATATAAGTAATCATTGCTTTATACAATGCATGCTCTTTGTATAACCAATTTTTAAAATACTAAAAACTAAAAATACAAAATAGGAAATGTTGGTTTGCTCAACCTGATAATGTCCAGGACTGTTGTTGCATCAGGTGATAAACTGAAAATCTAGTACGTTTTTTAAATGTATTAATATATGAAGAAACAATATTTTTAATGGCGTACACATTAAAACATTTAAACAAAGATTATACTGTATCTGTACCTCAAATAAACTAATGTGTTAATATTACTACTGTCATAGAAGAAAATACTTATAAATTAATATTGACTGTGTTATAGTAATTATTTATGAAAATAAATGTTTGGATATGACTAATTTCTTGTAAACCAGGTCACAAAAACAAAGTGCTACAGGTATGTGTAAGTTAATTGATACAGGTGAAGAATAATATACAGCACACTTACTCATACTGGCTGGTGTAGATAAACTTCATGAGAATCAACTCCTGCATGTGTTCATGAAAAATATCCTCTAGTGTCCGTCCCCATTCCTCCTCCAACCATGTGCGGAACTCCTGCACACACACACACTATTTAAATATTGTCATCATGGCCTACTGTCTGAAACCTAGTGCTCATACTAATAATTTAAATGAAATTATTCAAGCCATAATCCTTCTCAACATCCCCAAGCCTTTTTAACAGTAAAGGTAAATCTATTTGTAAGGCTGGTTGGTCCCCTACCTCTTGTCTACCCCCTGGCATTCGATGGTGATCTGTTTGGTTGCACTTGGTGGAGAACTCGTCTTTTTTTACTGTCTGCAAAACACAAGCACAACAAGTAACATCACTCTTTGTCTTTAGAACATCAGTTTGAAGATAATAGAAGAGATTGCTTTGCTTTAGAATATAAAGTCTATCTAACCTGGATGTCCCCTTTGTGAGGCCCCTTGTGGCCGTACATGCACTCCACAGTGGCTTTGTTACGCTCCCACATGTGGATGCGGAAAAGAGGACGCCGCCGCATGGGATCCTCCACACGTGGATCATGGGGCGGCAGATACATCCAGCCAATGATGAACAATCCATCCACCTACCCAAGCCAATTACAGAACACAGCTGCCTCATATACAGATACTAAGTGTGTATAAATAGGAGAGGGGTGATTAAAGGTTAAGTGAATTCATGTGAAAGTGATGAATGAGACTTACCACTACGTTTAGCAGACCACCGTAGGGGCCTATGTCTGGCTGCCAAAGACCCAAAATGTGTCTGTATGGATGGAGCACTACAGCACAAAAAAAATAAATAAATAAACTTATAGGAGGTTACAAAGAGGAGTGTCAACTGTCATGCAACAGCAACAAATCAATAGAAAAATGGGCTGACTGCAGAGCATTCATGGTGCTGTAAGCTCTATGTCGTTTTCAGGTGCTCTGTTTTAGTAGTTTATGTGTATCCAGAGATTTGTTACTACAAACGATAGAAATTTAATTCAGTTAAACAGACTTTAATAATAAACACCATTAACTTGTTAATTTTCACTCAGCAAGTAAGTAGTGTGGATGCAAGCAGGAGTTAATACTAATATAACCACTTCAAACCATGACATCAGGTTAGGTTTTGCAGGCCAGTGTGTGTCCTTTCCCCACACATGCAGGACACAGCAGTGTGAGGAAAGGTGCCATTTTATGCTGTTATTACATCAACCCTCTCCCCCACGGCACACAACCCTCAACCAGACAGATCCCAGAATTGCAGCAGCCTCTACATGACCACTTTCTAACAAAGCATATCCTGATGAACCACCACAATCAGTGCTCACACCTAGCAGTACATACAGTATGTGTATACGTCCCGGTAGTCCATGTGTTCATAATCGGGTAGGAGCTTCATAAAACGGCCCGACTTCACCCTAGGGTTCACACCTGGAAGTGTGGGCCAACCAGAGGAGGACAGGAGAGGCAAAAAGCAAAAAAGAGGACAACAGCTGACCACTGATGCAAGCTACATTGTTTTCTGTATGTAAGTGTGTGTATATGTGTGTGTGTGTGTGTGTGTGTGTGTGTGTGTGTGTGTGTGAAGGAAAAAGGACATACTGTATATTCCACAATATGAAAATGACAAAAAAAAGCTTATTGTGCTTATATTTAGTTTTACATCAGTACATATGTGATTACAACACACAAGGCTTTTCACATGTTTCTCTGTGCTGAGGAAAGAAAACCTTTTTTTTAAAGTTCTTTAAAATACACTTTCTTTAAAGAGCAATTGCTGTTTATGTGAAATACATTTTTGCAGAATTATTTCAAAATCATTTGTAAATTTCTCTCTCAACCCGCATTAATTGTACTTTCAGAGACTTTGCCACTTTCTCAGAGAGAAATAATTTTAGGTTGTGCATTAGGAAGGTATTATGAAGGAAATTCACACCCAAGGAAGCCAACAAACTAAACTAAAAAATATATTTTATTATTTGTTTTCAGCAAATTGTGTTTACAAAAACTGAACCAGTACAACTTCTGTTGTGCCTTATCCAGTCTCATGCATTGTGTAAATAAAGTCAGATGAAGATAGCGCATCAGACCAGAGACAAGGGCTAAGAGACAGTACTTTGGAAAGGTTTTGCTAAAATTTCTACTCATTTATCCTCACTGGTCTGATTAGTAAACTGACAAAATGGTTTTTTAAGTACTCTTGACCAAATCTCAGACAAAACATCAATACCTGTAATGTCTTGTTACTATATTGCTCCAGTGTTGAATGCTCCATAAAATCTACTTTGGTTAGAATTTCTCTCATGTCTGCCTCCTGCTATGGCCCTTAGTGTTGGATTGTAATAGCAATAATTCAATTCACTTTACTGACAAATCAACAACTGCCCTTAGTTTTCTCAGTAAATGGGTTTTCTCAGTACAGTGAAATGTGTCTGTGAAAAGATGCTGTATACAGACATTAGGTTGAAAGAAATCTAAGGAGTAGTAGACTGAGGAGAATGTTTTTTATTCCCTGGATCAATTACTGAAGGAAAAAATAACAAAAAAACACAAATCCTCAACACAAAAAGTAAAGTAGGCCTTAATCATACATGCTCAAAGGCAGTCGGTGTTGATGCAGAGAGGGGCCATTAGGTGTGGACACTGCAGCATTAACATTAGAGCGCAGCAGAAGGCCATTAAGAGACGAGTGCATATAGTCTAGACAAAGCTGAAAGCTTATACTATGCCAGAAGAAGAAGAAGAAGAAGAAGAAGAAGAAGAAGAAGAAGAAGAAGAAGAAGAAGAAGAAGAAGAAAGAAGCCTACAGGGTGGATGCAGCATGCAAAATACATAAACTTGTATGGGTTAAAACCAAATCCAACGTATTTTTTACATTACAGACATAAGTAGCAGACAGCTAATGTACAGTAAAGCTGGATAATGTGTTGTTTTGTTTGTCAGTCATTATCATAATCACCATAATATCACAAAAGCTGACAAACTGCAAATAACCCATCTAATATACTACAGGGTGTCCCATACATAGGGGAAATTAACACAGTTTAGAAAAATGTATTCCAAAATTTGGCATACATAGTTTATATTATATCTTTTCTTTAATGTGTACCTTCCACAAAAGAAGAATGTATTGAAATTCCAATGCTGGATCAGGAGCTGTTGCAAGATTGTGATGGATTTAACCACAGAACATGGCAAACACAAATTTTTGCCAAAATGGGAGCCACCGTTGGAAGAGATGACTGTGTGTTTTTACAAAGAAATGGAAATCATGTAGGGGATCTTTTAGGAATGCTGTTGCATTTTGTGAAAGTGTGTTCATTTCCCCATGTATGGAGATTTTTGGGACACACTGTATAATATATTTGTTTGTATTGATTCATTATGAAATTTCACAAACGAATGCAGGCCAATTAAAATATATGACAATATGAAGATCCTTACGTTTTACATAAAGCTCCCGGCTGGACATCCCCGCCACCTCCATCTTCCGCAGGTCATCCTTCATTCCAAACTCTGAAGAAGAGATTAACAAAAGGACATAAAAAATATTAGTTTCCTAAGTGTACATTAAAATATATATAATACATATTAATTAGTAATTAAAGTGCTGTTGCGAGCTACTTGCAGATTTATTTTAACCTGGTTGTGTAGACATTCAGTGTATCTGCAGTACTCACAGAGCAGTATTACTAATTAGAAATAAAAGTAAAGCTATACAATAGTCTACCGGTTGGATCGTGGCCAGAGTGTTTTTAACTCCCAGGACATAATTAAATGCTGTCATCTCTTCAATGGTGCAGATGTATTATGAGAATAAATATATTGTGCACATCAGTGTGACTGTTGGTTGTTCTGCTGTCTGCCTGCATCAGTGATGGCTCTGTGCACCCACAAGACATTACACATGAACTAGCCGAGTAACCGTAGCTAAAATAGAGTGTAAACAAACAAACCAATCTGATCACTGTCAATATCTTTTTAGTGCCAACTGAGTTCTATTATTTAATCTGTTTATGTTGTTGACCATCCTGCCAAACACATAAGGCACTATCCAAAACATAGACCATTAAACACAGATTAAACACCAAAGATAAACAGACTCTCCGCTCTCATCCAATATAACCATTGCTATAAATTGCTTTCCTGACATTCTTACACTCTTACTCCTCCCTGAATGGATCCCCTCCGTCACCATGTACTCTGAAGAAGACATATGATATTTGACATATCTAAGCTGGCATGTGATGAACTTGCACAAATTTCCAACCCTTCATTCCCGACACAGTGCTGATTGTGAATTACATTTCTATGACTGGCAGGGTGACTCATAGCAGCTCAGGAACATTATCTTAATGAGTCTCTATTCATTATATTCAAAAATTCAATGAATTTTTCTGGAAAATGATTTGCAAGCCAAATGGGTAAGCTGGTGTGTTGTTTTTAATGTAAACAATATTTGTCTATTTGCAGTATTTGTTGATTATACATACACATGGGCTGTTACAATTCAAATGGAGTAGCTTACATTAAATTAACTAGACAGATGTAGGACCAGAAATAAACACCTACAGTAAAGGCATATGAAATATAAATAAAATCTGTACGTGGCACAGCATGTTTCATCAGTTCTAGGGTTAGATCCTGATCTTGGATTGTTGTTTTTCCTCTGATTTCTCACGTTTCCTCCCACCTTCCCAAAACATATTTCTCCCAGGTGTGAATATATGTGTGATGCAAAATGCAACTGGTGTACTAACCAGGGTTGTATTCACACCTCACATTCAGTGTTCCCAGGATAGGCCTGGGATCCACTGTTACCCTGACCAGAATAAAGTGGTTACTAAAGATCAGTGTATCTGCTCTATGTTGGTCATTACTAATTATTGTTTACTACTAATTGTTTTGAAAATTATTTGCTGCTGTTTTGTAAATATTACAATATATTTAGAAATGGTAGTCATTGTTTTGAAGGGGAAGTCATATTTTGAGTGGGAGTATTGACAGATCTGGCAACCATACTCAGATGTTCCAGTTAATGTTTAGCACAATCTACAGTGTCTTAATATCCAGAAGGGACTTTTTTAAATATATATAATTGGATCAAACGCCGATCTTTGATCTGTCGCATTAAAATTATATTTATATTGAGACTATTAGGATAGCAAAGAGATAGGCCGAGTAGAAACCGTCTCCACTGAGGGCAACAGACAGATCTGGATCAAAACTATTTATAAACAGCGTCACATAATGTGGTTTAAATGAGCGGACAAGGTCTCGGGTTTTTAATCTATATTATCGGAAGAATATGTGCGTTTGTTTACCCTCTACACAGCGTCTTCTCCATATAGTCTCAGTGCTGAGGATGTGTCTGAATTTCTTGCAGACCAGGGCCAGGTTGGGCAGCGCCGTGCCGGGCAGAGCAGAGAAGATCTCTAACAGAAGCTCGGGCGGTAAATCCAGTAGAGATCGCGGCTGAGGAGGCGCAGCTGCAGCCCAGGCCGTGTCTTCTTCGTCCTCCGAGCCCGCGACACTGCGACCAGCCGAGGCGTCGTCGCACACAGCGCCACGGCCTTTCTGACCGCCGCTGAGGGCACGCGCTTTGCTTTTACCTACAATCTTCTCCTCCTCCTCTTCTTCGTCCATGTCCACCTCAGAGTCGCTCTCCTGGTCGCGCTGGCCGTGTCTCTGTCTCCGCCTGCACCGCCGCGACTGACCCACCCCACATAGCCTGGCACACACCGCCATCTGAGCTCAGCGCCAACTGTCCACCATTACTTTACGTTACATCAGCTGTCTGAGAGACTGGTCACTCCGCTTTCCCGGTCCACTAACTGTCCTTACCGTCGAGTCGTGTCTGTTTCCTTTCCCAACTGTATTCCGTCAGGCCCCGCCTCTAGGTCCGCCTCCTGTGTTATGATTGGCTATTCCTAGCGCTCACGAGCAGCTCGTTGATGGCTCAGAGCACTGCTTATAAACATGAGCCAATCCTGTTACAGGGAAGAAACGGGTGCGGACCGAAATTCCATTTCAGTTCAATTATAAATAAATATATATAGAAGCGAAGGTGGAAGAAAACGTAAGAGCAACCAGATTCAAAAGGGAGCCCATCATCTTGCTGGGTAGCGTGAATATAAATCTAGTAAAAAACAAAACAAAAAAAAACAACAAAAAAAACCCTGTACTGTAGGTTCAAGCAGTTTTGATTTTTGATCTTTTTGGATTTCCGGAGCGTTTTATCTGTAAGTCTGTACTATCCGCTGTATAATAAATGAGACATGAGTATAGTTTTAGCAAATGCAATCATCATTAGGCTTTAGGGTGTCCATGTGATATCCTCAGCAACCTCTCAACAAACTTCACAGGTGATGGAGATATCAGGCAGAATTTGTGTATCAGGGAGGGCCAGACAGGACCTAAAGGCAGGCAGAGAGAGAGAGTGAGAGAGTGAGAGTGAGAGTATGCTCTTATTCTTTAGGAATTTACGAGGATGGAAATCGAGCCTTATTTAAAAAGCTTATCTGTCTTCAGCTATAGCACTAATTATGCATCACATGAAAAGGTCACCACTGATGACTTTTATATGTCCTTGCGATAATTTGAGATGGTTAACTTTAAATAAGTTCTTTGGAACTGCACAAACCTGTAATGGTTAGGATGGATTAGCCTAATTATTGGTGGCTTTGTAGAATACACTTTTATGTTATGTTTGTAACACTATTAATAGATCCACAGATTCCTTTTTTGATTGACAAAATAATTTATTCAGTGGCCTAACAATTGTAATTTCTACGTAAAGGTTTCTCAAAATGTACCTTCTATGCTTGGAATTTGTAATGTTGTTGTTCTTTCAGCTGCCCCCTGTTTGGGGTCGCCACAGTGGATCATTTGGTCCGATTTGGCACAGGTTTTACACCGGATGCCCTTCCTGACACAACCCTCGAATTTAATCCGGGCTTTGGACAGGCACTGAGAGTTAACTCTTCAGTGGCTGGGTTAGCGCCCTGCTCGGGAATCGTACCTGGGCCACGCCAATGGGAGCGCGGGACCCAAATAGTTGAAACTGACAGTAAGATAATGTTACAGGAAAATTAGTAGTTATATTTTTTTTAAAAAAATCACATTTATAATGAGTACTGTATGTATGTTTCTTGCCAGAAGCCTTAGAAGGTGCAGAGCGTTTGGGTGGCATAATAGGGCTTGCAGAAAAACCGTAAAAATACAGCGTACACAGAACAAACCAAACACACGAGACAGTGACACGCGAAAAACTGACTCGTTCCTCCAGCCGTACTAAATTTTGATTTTCAGCATCGCCGCACCACGCTTTTCTAAACAACGCTGTGTTCTTTGTCACTTGAGTAAATACTCTGATTAGTATTTTATGTATTATTAACATTTCATTTTATTAATGCTTATATTTTGTAATTAATAATTATATTTTTATTAATAAATTACCTTATTTCAGCATAAAAACAATTCACTATAAGGTCTGCGGATACCGCGATATACCGGGAAAATCCGCAAAAAAGATTGTTATGTTCCAAATAACAAACCTCGATACTGTATATACAAATTGTTGTTCTTTCGGTTGCTCGCTGTTTGGGGTCACCACAGTGGATCATTTGGTCCACATGTTTCGAGTTGGCACAGATTTTACGCCGGATGTCCTTCCTGAAGCAACCCTCGACTTTAATCCGGGTTTGGGACCTGCACTGAGTCAACTCTTCAGTGGCCGGTTAGCGCCCTGCCCGGGATTCGAACCCGAACTGACACAGGCACTAGGCAAGGGTAAGTAACCTCATTAGACACACAAAAGCCAAGGACCCCTTAAAAATACAAATTATATGCGATATATACAAATTATTAATGCAAAATAACCTATGCAGAAAATGTAAATGTCAATTATTCTTACCTATATTGTACCCCTAATGTACTCTATTAATCTGCAAGGGGAAATTTGGTGTCACAAAAGTCACAACGCTATAGCATCAGGGAGGTTTAGGCCTTAACACAAGAGTAGCACAAGACATCAAGCACACAATAAACTCACAACATACCACAAGGGTTAGGGTTAGAAAGAATAATTAGAAAGAATAAATAGAAATATACTTAACACTTCAAGTTATTTACAGACAAATTTCTGTACAGATAGTGACAAGTGTGTAATAGCTTTGTGTACTTTTGTAGGTGTATAATAAGATGACATGGGCACCAGGGCTATAGCAACGTGGTTCAGCATTCTTTACTTTTTTTTCCTACTTAAGTCAATCATTGATGATGTTACACAGATATGGATAGCAAACTCATACGAAATACGTTACATAATGAGTGGTATTGGAGGATTTTGAACAGTAGCTGATGATGTGAAAAAGTGTCACACCGAGCCAGCCAGGAGTCGAACCTAGAATCTTCTGATCCGTAGTCAGACGCGTTATCCATTGCGCCACTGGCCCGATACAGAAGTGCATTGAAATGGAGCTGATTATAGTCCTTACACCTAAATTTGTGACTTGGTCAAAGTCATTTCGGTCATCCCAGGAATCCACTTGTCCTCAGATCACCAACATGAGTTCAATAACCTTATTAAAGCAGCGATTTCAACAGCGTGCCTTTTTTTAAGTCTAGTGTTTAAGTTTGCAATAAAACGTTCTTTTTTATATTTAGGGCAACCTGTATACCAGTGGATGTATCAGAGCCATTCCGCATTTTATTAAAGTGCAATAACGGTTTTATTATTAGAGAGATTCGCATTTATATTTTTATTGAAAATCACGCAAGATTCGAACCATCCATCAGGAGGCAGCCGTTACTCACGCGCTCTTTCATTACGTTCTGCTATTTTCTGGACGTGTGGGACGATTGGTCAGGAGAGGCGGGGTTAACGGAATGGACCAATGAGAATCCGTTATACAGTTTACGTATGAGGAAGTTAAACGGCAGCTCCTCTGGCGGGAGTTTCAGTTGCTGTAGAGAAAGAAGATTTCCGTCTCTGTGGATGCGATAGGAACGAACTAATAAACACAGGAAAGGTAATGTTCGTGTTATGGGATCTGTAACAAATAATTTATGCACAACAGTAGTGTTTGTAGACGTTTAAATCACTTTAAGCTTGAAAACACGAGTGTTTAGCTCTGTGGTTGTACGGTATAGCTTTTCTGAACAGCAACATAATATAGAAATAAACAAGTAAGATAACTTCAGTTAAATACTTGTTAATGTGTAATTCTACATAACCTAACCAATAGCACTGAGGAGTATGATTATTTTGTTTGTGTTGTTATCATCCTGTATGTAACACACACCGAGTTGTCTAGTTATACACTATATTGCCAAAAGTTTTGGGACACCCCTCCATATCATTTTTTTCAGGGGTGGGTCTTGGTCCCTTAATTCCAGTGAAAGGAACTCCTAATGCTTCAGGATACCGAAACATTTTGGACAATTTCATGCTCCCAACTTTGTGGGAACAGTTTGGGGATGACCCCTTCCTGTTCCAACATGACTGCGCACAAAGCAAGGTCCATAAAGACATGGAACATCTTTGGGATTAATTAGAGCGGAGACTTTGAGCCTTTCCAAGCAAGGTCCATGAAAATGTGGATGAATGAGTTTGGTGTGGAGGAACCTGACTGGCCTGTACAGAGTCCTGACCTCAACCTGATAGAACACCTTTGCGATGATTTATAGATAGATAGATAGATAGATAGATAGATAGATAGATAGATAGATAGATAGATAGATAGATACATAGATACATACATACTTTATTCATCCCAAAGCGAGCCAGACCTTTTCATCCAGCATCAGTGCCTGACCTCGCAAATATGCTTCTAATGGAATGGTCAAAAATTCCCATAATCACACTCTTAAGCCTTGTGGAAAGCCTTCCCAGAAGATTTGAAGCTGTTTTAGCTGCAAAGGGAGGGCTAACTCCATATTACATTCATGTGCATGTAAAGGCAGACGTCCCAGTTTTGGAATGGCTCAGAGTCTCTGCTCTAATTCATCCCAAAGATGTTCCATGTCTTTATGGACCTTGCTTTGTGCACTGGTGCGCAGTCATGTTGAACATGAAGGGGTCATCCCCAAACTGTTCCCACAAAGTTGGGAGCATGAAAATGTCCAAAATATCTTGGTATACTGAAGTATTAAGAGTTCCTTTCACTGGAACTAAGAGGCCAAGACCCACCCCTGAAAAACAACACCTGAATTCAATGATTTGGAGGATTATCCCAAAACATTTGGCAATATAGTGTATGTCACTCGTTTAGGGACACAAATATGAATTTGCCAACATAGAATTATGTCACACTCTGAATGTCACCCCTATTATATTCCTACATTACACAGGGAATAAAATTTTTCGTGCATTATACTGTACTTTAATTGCTGCTTTTGTATTTCATATTATCAGTGTACAATGACATGTTGGAGAACTTTGATGCTACATCAGTTATTATATTATAACAATTATTTCAATATGTTCACAGAGCGTAATATACATTTAATATGAAAGCAGCTATTGACAAGATTTTGTCCTTATCGGAGGGAGATGGTTTAAAGGAGCTTCAGCATCACCTCACTTCTCTGTCTGATGATCAGGTGTGTGTTTGAAAAATCATGTAGAAAAACTAGATAAGAATCTTGGAAAAGTGCAAGTTACTTGTGATTATATTGCTGCGCTGAAATGTTGCACTGATTTATCTCAATGAACAAGGGGCAGAGAGGAGCTTTTTCAGCTTTTCCGTAATACATTGTTGAGTGTGAAAATGCAAAGGAATTGTTTACCTATTTAGTTATAATTTATTTTTAGATTTTGCTGTTAATTTTCCTTTAAATAGTGTTGTGTATTGCATTATTTAATATTTAATATTTTGGAAATGGAAATGTGTACCACTTTCCGAATCCTGTGATTGATTTACATGAATAATGAAGCTTTGCAAAGTAATTGGATTTTTTTGGGACATAACAGAAATTAGTGTATATAATTTTAAGATCACCTTTTCTGCAGTTGACTGCACTGATCACAAATGCTGCCCTGAAAGGAAAGGATACAGTGGCCTTGATCAAAGCTATATTCAAAGGTAATTTGCATAACACCCACTTTGACATGCATTGCTTTTCCTAAAAATTAACCATTGTTTCCATGTACGTCTCATTTAAGGCTCACCAGGGAGTAGTTCAGATGGGGCCAGTCGCAGGCTGTGTGTATATAAACACTGCATTCCTCTCTGTGAATCGGGAGACCTGCAGACAGAAGTGGCTTCAGATATTATCGGGTTGCTAATGTTAGAGGTAAAAAAAAAAAAACAGGTCTTAAAGTTCTATTAGAGTCTTTTTTCTTTAGAAGAAAGCATTGTGTCACCATTAAGGTCTAAAATACAATCATGTCCTCATGTATGTGCTTGGAGGGAATCATTTATTTTCTTTTCCACTCTGTGTTTTAGACACATGCTCTACCTGGCCCTGCATTGGCAACATTATCATCTTTATATGTGGATACAATAAAAGGGGGTGAAATGGGTAGTGGTAAATCACTGGAGCTCTTCCCTACCATCCTCACTGCCTTGGCAGCTACAGAGACTTTAGCTTATGGCAAAGGTGTTTTTTTTTCCCCCTCACAACAAATCTCAGTGTTTTTTACTTTGTCTGTTAACATTTTGTTATATCACTCATTACCGTACTCTGTTCTGACCCCTTGTATTTAGGAGAGTTAAGTGGAGAGGAATACAAGAAGCAGCTGATCAATAGCCTTTGTTCAAGCAGGTACCAAAACGAAGTATAAGGAAATGAAATATAATGACATGTATAATGGATTGATCACAATTAGTTAAGTAGGCTCTTTTCAGTCACTATGGTCAGGCTGTGGCTAGGATGGCCTGAGCTCTCTAGTAATTACAGAAACATTTGATTAGGTTATGTGCAGAATTTACTACTCTCCTGTATACTTTAGCTGCCAGAATAAAAATAAATGCTGAAATTGTTTCCATTTTATCACCAAGGGATATCAAGTTAAAAATGATTGGGAACTATAAATGATTGGTAGCTGTCATTGCTTTTTTTTTTGAGTGTAAATTAAATGATACTGGCAGTACATATTACATATAGTTTTGCAATGTGTTTTCTTTACAGGTGGGACCCACAGTGTGTGATTCACCTTACCACCATGTTCAGGTTAGAAAGAACCCCCATTGTATTTTCCTCTGTAATGGACCTGAGTCCACATTACCATGAGGTTTTAAATTATATTAACTCTGTTTGCATTCTTTGTGCTGTGGCTGTGTACCTCTTTAACTGAATATGTTTCCTTTGTTTTTCTGTCTTTCTAAGGGATGTTCCCTTATCTCCAGAGGAGCTACAGTTTCTGATTGAGAAGGTCCTCAGGATGTTCCATAAGTTGGACCTGCAAGAGATTCCTCCTCTTATTTATCAGCTGCTGCTTCTGTCTGCGAAGGTCTGCTGATCTCACATGCCTGCCTTTCATATTAAACAGTGCACTATGTTTAAATGAGTATGTAAGGAAAAGGGGATGTCCTCAAAAGAGATGTTGCCAGGTTGAAAGAAAAAGTAAGAAAGAAAACGCACATGCTTAGGATTTAACTTATCCTACTAGTTAATGTAAGGTAATGTAAGGTAAGTGAACCTGTATTCTTTTTTTTTAAATGATTAGGAAAGTTTTGTCTGAGATTTTTCTGAGAAAATGCCTTTAGTGGAAATTGATTTGCCTTAATGATTGTCTGATAAAATAGATAGCCAAATAGATCTCTACATAAAGTTGTGTGTCTTTCTTGAGCAGGGCTGTAAAAAGCTGTTACTGGAAGGAATTATTAACTACTTTCGAGAGCAGGACCTTTGCCAGAAAGAGGAGCAGAGCAAAGGAGAGTAAGTAAGATCTTTTATACTGCATTTGTTTGTGTGTGGGTGGATTCATCTTGAAACTGCATTTTTGTGATGTTATTGTTGTTGATTTTGAGTCTATATTGTCTTTCATTGATCCAAGTATTATACCGATGCTAAATGTGTTATCAGGAATAAGGATGTTGAGGTACAGACCATCCCACAGGACCAGCTGAGACATGTGGAAGGAACTGCTATTTTGCACATTGTATTTGCAGTTCGGCTTGACCATGAGCTTGGCAGGGAGTTCCTAAAAAGCCTTAAAGTAAACATCTTTTCAAAGTTTCCATGCAATCTTTAAATTTATTCTCAAAGATTCAGTTTGTCTGTACCTAAAATGTGTGCCGGTTGCATTATTATACCCACAAACCTGGTGAGAATTAGATTCTGATCTCATCTAGAAATGCAGATGCCACAAAAAAATGTCATGTTTCATTGTATTCGTCTCTGTAGGTATCTCAGGGTCAGCCGCTGTGTCCTTTCAGCATTGCTCTGCTGCTTTCTGTGGCTCGTATTCAGCGCTACGAAGAACAAGTATGAGACCGGGCACCTTCAGGAATGATTAGCAAACACTGTATTAATGCATGTGGCTTTAATCTTTGTCTCTTATCTACTGCCTAGGTGTTTGAGTTCTTGAAAGGTGCAATCATTAAGAATTTCAAGGATGAGCAAGCACAGCAAGGTTCTAAGTTTCTGCAGGACCTACTACCCTCCTGCCACAGTATCTCTCACATGATTACGGACACAGTCAGAAACAGGTCAGCAGGAGCACATCTCGTGTCTCTTTTACTGTCCCTGTTAATACAACAGTGAAGAAATTTCTAATTGGGTTTTTTGGGATAGTGTCAGTTTATATTCTAGGTCATATGAGTGTTGGAATAGTGTTTGGCTTTTATGGTCCCAAATGTTTGCCGGTATTAAAAATGAGCGCTGCTGCTGTTTGATCTTAGACTTAAGTTAGATGAACAGATATCTTTTATCTGTTTTTATCCGTTTTAGCAAATAACACACAGATTTTAATGTCTTCTTATTTGGCTCTTTTGTCTGCAGTGTGTTTGGCTGGGATCATGTCACACAGAGCCTGGTGCAGTTAGGTTTCATCCTTATGGATTTGTTTGGACCAAAGGCTGGACCTTTTGGGAAGACCATTGAAATTCCCACTGCTACAGCTAAAACGCCTTCTCAATTAGCATGTAAACTCGGTGGGCAAGTTCTTCTAGAGTGCTTCAAGGTCAGATTTGTTATGTTTTGCTAATAAGATTGAAATTCTATTGAAAACATTTATTTTAAAAGCTAAGGTTTCCCCTTCAGATGCATGAGCCGATCAGGGGAGAAATCCTGGAGCAAGTCCTGAATCGATTAGTTACTAAGACGGCTTCACCAGTTACACATTTTATTGGTACCGTATTAAGCATCATAGTCCTCATCCAAAGATTCACAAGTAATAGAAATATGTCTACAGTGTTTTCTAATTCATAATCATTTATCTCTCTGTTCCAGACCTGCTTTCCAACATTGTGATATCTGCTCCCATGATCCTCCTGGAGTCCTCCTCAAAAGTGACAGAAACGTTTGACCAGTTATCTTACCTGCCTCTTACCACAGTGCAGGGACTACTCAAAGCAGTGCAGGTAACCTTTTTTTTTTAAAGAGCTTTGTTGTACATTAGCTACTGAGACATTTAAAATATATCCATGGCATTTGTGAGCGAGTTAACAATGCTACTTTCTATACATGGTCTGTGATGTTTCTTCTTTTCAGCCACTGCTCAAGGTCAGTATGAGCTTAAAGGATGCCCTAATTTTGGTGCTAAGGAAAGCCATGTTCTCCAGGTAATAATCTAATTTACGTTACTATTTTGAATATTTCATGGTGCATTCTATTTCTGCCATTTGGAATCTGATTGGATGCTGTTTGTATAGTATCTATACTGTTATATAGATATAAATATTTAAATATACCATAATATTTCTGAGACTTGTCATATTCAGAAGCTCTCTTACTAACTAGAGCATAATTAATACATTATTACTCTTTGTAGCCAGTTGGATGGACGAAAATCTGCTGTGGCTGGCTTCCTCTTGCTGCTGAAGAACTTCCGGGTCTTGGGAAGTTTAGCCTCCAGTCAGTCCAGCCAGGCACTGACCTCCAGCCAGGTAACCAAACTGCCAATCATTTATAGTGCTTATGACCTGCATTGCAGTTGTTGACGTCCTTCATGATTAGTACAGAAAATACAAGTGTTTCTTCAGTGGTCATTGATAGACAGCATTTCCAATATGTCAATATCTTACTTTTTCATTTCATTACGTTTCATTATGTGTTTGGTTGAATTTTGTGTATTGTGTTCCTCAGGTCCAGGCAGATATCCACTCACGTTATAATGCTGCTGCTAATGAGGCTTTCTGTCTGGAGATCCTGAGCAGCCTTCGGCGCTGTCTCAGCCAGCAGGCGGATGTGCGTCTCATGCTTTATGAGGTCAGAGTCATCTCCTTACTTCCTCTACCTTTACTTAAGTGTCTCTGATTATCTCCTGTTCTCACAGTCACTGGTAACATTCTTGATCCAGAGATGAAAAGTGTGTTTTTTTTTTTGGTTGGGCTAGTCTGTTCAGCACATCTCACAGATGCCTGATGGGATTGAGATCTGGGGAATTTGCAAGCCATGTCAACACCTTGAACTCTTTGTTTATGTTACTTAAACCATTCCTGCAGTTATTTAAATATTTATTTATTTATTTAATTTTGTTATAGGGATTCCATGATGTACTCCGACGTAACTCTCAGTTGGCCGGGTCAATCATGCAGACACTTCTGTCACAGGTGGGTGGTTGTACTTGTATGTCTATTTTTCTGACAAGTTTAATATTTATTAACTTCTCATGATTTGGCAAATATTAGATATTAAATTGTGTATCAATGTGTATTCTATAGCTGAGGCGATACTATGAGCCTGAGCAGGACCTTTTGCCACCTGTGAAGTTGGAACCATGCATAAGTGCGCAAGGAGATCAGGTCTTCCTCCAGGAGCCCCTGGTACTGTCCTCTGTATATGAAAATTAAAGAATCTTGTGAATTGTATTAATCACTGCCAAACAAACAATTAACATCATATCAATTAAAGTCTGATCTCATTGGATAGATTCAAGTTAACTGATTCTAAATTTTAATTGTCTTGACATGTTTTAAATTAGCATTGAAGCCCAACCAGTTCAACTATGAAACAACAAATATTCACAGCTAGTTTGCAACCTTTACTTACAATGTCACATCCTGAGTATTTATGGTATAATATAAAGTGGATCCATGTTCATAAGGCCTTTTCCACTGAAAAATGCAATTACTAAAAATGCTTCAATATTTCATTTGAGGTTTAATTGATTCAATTAAATTTTCACGTAAGTTTTAATGATTAAAGATATGATATAGTGTCTGTTTACTATGACTATTTCTGGAGGAAGGTGGAGGTTAACCTTTGTTCATATATTCTTTTAATGCAGTCTTATTTAGCCTTTATTTTTTTGCTTTTTTTAAGGCTCACTTGCTCTCCTGTACCATCCACTGCCTGCTGTGGTATCAGAGTGTGAGAGATCCCTCTAGAGATGAGAGCGATGACGAAGAGGAAGACGAAGAAGGGTTCCAGGATGAACTCCGTGTAATTCTGGAGAGTACAACTAGACGCATGATTAAATGTGAGCTGGAGGACTTTGAGCTGGTATGTCACAGTGCTAGTGTATACCAACAGTGTCATTTTTCGTTTATAAAGCTTTAGGAAGTGTTCCTACAGACTATTCAAACTGTGAAACTTGTCTGAGCAGCCCACAAAAAACTTCATCTTCCTCTCTCAAAGGATAAGTCTGCAGAGTTCTCCATGGCATCCAGCGTTGGGGTGAAGAATAATGTCTATGCCGTGCTGGTGATGGGAGTTTATGAGGTTCTCGTAGAATACAACTTCATCACAGGCAACTACAGGTAATCATAAGCATGTGTTTAAAAGTGTCATGGATCTTGCTAGGATGGCTCACCCCTGTTAATTTATGCTTCAGTGTCCAGTTCCACCAACACAGCCTAAGGCCTTTGGGTATGTTTATTCATTGGACTTGGGTAGCAGGGTTTCTGCAGAATAGTCTTCTTATATGAAGCATATGTTATTGTTCCATGTATTTTTGAAGCAGTGGCGCTAGTAAGACAAATTTTAGTTGTAGAAATGTGTTTGGAGCAGTTTCATAAGTCTGCTATTAGCTATGACCCAATTAAGACTAATACAATGCCTATTTTTATGTGTGTCTTGTGCAGCAAAAGCCGTTTTCAGGATGTCCTGGAGCTTTTCAATCGTTACCACAAACTGGCTGAGATCTTGAGGGAGAAGTCAGGAAAAGGCCGGACACCCTCTAGTAAAACTCCTCGCAGTCTGCTGTCTGTGGGATTTGTTTCGACACTACTGACTGCTCTCTTCCGGTATGTAGCACTAAGCACATGTTTTATTGAGTATGGTTTTGAGCTTGTCATGAATGTTAACAGGCCACTTTAAAAATGAGGAGTATACCATGGCTTGCAGATTAGATGGTGACCAAGGATATTCTCTTTAAACATGTCTGTTCCCTCATTATGGATTGTGGTGGCTCTATTCTGAACAGTTCAACACTCTGTGTTCTCCTGTGTAGAGACAGTACTCAGAGTCATGAGGAGAGCTTGTCAGTGCTGCGCTCCAGTGGAGAGTTTCTTCGCTACAGTGTAAGTGTCGCCCTGCAGAAGGTTCAACAGCTGGAGGAGACGGGCTACACGGATGGACCTGATGGCCAGAACTCTGACAAGACATTCCGCCATCTCTGTGAAATCACTAGGTCTCTTCCCATGTAAAACAAATATAATTTGAGTGGAGGGCAAGTAAGACAGACATTTTGTTAATGTTACCATCATGTCTTTTTTTTTTTCAGTGTGCTGATGTGGCGATACACCAACATCCCATCATCTGTGGACGATGCTGGGAAGAAGGACAAGAGTTACAGCGTGTCTCTGCTGTGTCTGGAGGGTTTACTGCGCATCTTTAGCACCATGCAACAACAATACCCTACCAAAGTGTCCAACTTCCTATGCTCTCTGGGTAGGTGACTTTGCAGTGAGGGAAAATATTCAATGTGATTATCCATGTTACAGTCTGCGACAGTAAATTTGTCTGAATTTGAATACTTTTTTGTGTGTAAATTTGAAGTGCACTGAAAATGATGCATATCAAATAACACTTTATTTTATATAAGGAATAGAAGCATTCCCTCTCACTGTATTTCTGGACTGACTGACAGCTTGTTCAATTGTGTAATTCAGACAGACATTAATGCTGCATCTTCTATAGTGTGAGTAATTGAAGTGTTTCTCTGTTCCTTTCAGATGTTTGCAGACAGGACGAGGAGGAGGAGGATGGTGCGCCTGAAACTGCCAGCTTGACAGAAAAGGCTGCCTTCTACATTCGGCAATTTCAGGTAGAAATTTTTTTAATGGACCAGTTAGTGTTACAGTTAGTGTATGCTGCTCAGACTTTGCATGATATAGGTTGGTAAGAGGCAAGAAAGAAACAAGGAACAAACAGTATTGCAGTTTGGACTAAATTCTTCTAATCACACACAAATTCTAAGAAAAAAGTAAAGCGCCAAATCTAACCATGTGTGTGAGAACAGCGTGCCCTGTTCAGCCAACTGAGTGGAGGAGAGGAAGACTTCAGCAGCAAAGAGGCCCAGCTGCTGGTCAGCATCCTGAGTGTACTGTCCCGCCTGCTGGAGCCCAACTCCCAACAGGTGCTCATTTACAAGTTACTTACACTTGCATGTTATTAGGTTTTTTTCCCCTGTATAGAGGCTCTTAAATTGATATTCTGTATATGCAATTCTCAGTTTCTCCAGATGGTTACATGGACAGTAAAGATTTGCAAAGAGACCAGCTTTGGTAAGCCTTGCTTATACCTCTGTGTGTGTGTGTGTGTGTGTGTATATAATAACTCATGTGGTGTAACATCTCTACTTTCCTTTCAACTGTTGGATGTGCAGGCAGATATGCTACCCCACACGGAATGAACAGAGTATTTCATGTGTCTTTAAACAAAAATAACTTTCTTCAAAATTCTGCCATTTAGGGAATTAATTTAGAAGAATCCTCAACTTTATATGATCTCAATTTGGAAGGCTTATTACTTCCCTTATTGATAATGTGATCTCTTTTTCTCTCTTGCAGAGGACATATCCTTCAATAAGGGTCTTTTGTCTCTGCTCTTCAGTCTACATGTCCTTTATAAAAGTCCTGTGTCACTGCTGTGGGAGCTCTGTCAGGACATTCACAGTCAGCTAGGGGACATAGACCAGGTACAGTATCTGTGTCTCTGCCTGTCAAACACGCACACAGAACTGGACTGAACTGGACTGATGACACACACACCCCTAAAAAAAGTACTTCAGCATTTTTTTTTACTTAACCTGTACCATCATCTGTAGCACGTGTGACTGTGACAGATGAAAGCTTTGCCACATCGATAATGGGAGGAAAACAGTACATGACTTTTTTGTGACCTAGGTGAAGATGTTGTGAGACGCAGGGATGGTGGGTTTATAGGAGAGGTGGACCAAGTTAAATCCAAGTAGAATAATATTATTTCTGTGGCTGATGTTAATGTAAACATAGAGGAAAACCATCGACTGGCAGGTCAGCACAAACGTGATGGAAAAATACAGATAGGGACCTAAAAGGGTTAAAGGGCTTGAAGCAGTGGAGAAGATTTTAAGAAGAAAAGATTTAAAACCAAATTAAAATAAACCAATCCTAACCAAAATACATAAACTGACTCAACTTAATTCAAATTAAACTAAAGAATAGTTTTACCACATTATTCTTATAAGCAACTAGTGAAAACAACTAAAGTAAAGAAGGATAGCATCCTTTCCTTAAGTTAGGGTAAAAATCTTCAGGATTTTAAGTGATTGCCAGGTAACCATCATGAACCGCACATGAACAACAACCAAATAACAAGTAATAAAAACCAATAGATGGAACATGTAGGTTCTAGAGTTATGCAAGTTAACATATAAGTAATAAAAAATGTTCTTGGTTTAAATAAATTCTGAAGTACAACTAGTAAAGCCAGGTAGATCAGCAACTAACACCTGTTAAACTACAACACGTGACACATAGGCTGTATGAAGGTCACGTCAAAACAATCCTAAAAAATAGATGAAGACCAGTAAGGTGGGGTACTTGGGCTAGAGTGTATATATACTGGGGGATTTGTGAAGGGGGTCGTACTTGACTGCATCGATTCATGGATCTGTGTATTTGAGTGCCGTTTTCAGTGATATTGTTTTAATAATGCCAGGTTGCTTCTTCTCATTCAAGCCTGGAGGAGTTCTTTGATTTCTTTGGCTTTTCCTGCATTTTTTATCTGAACTTTAAGATTTTGTAAAATATTGGTAATTGAAAAAGGCTTTAGAACCACCTTGAAATGTCCACTCAGAGAGGGGCTCTGAGTTCCGACACAGTACTGTAATTCAGTGTAAGACAAATGCTTTTTGTTTATTTTTTGCTGCAGAAGGTTTTTCTACACTCTCTTCTTGCCTGTGCTTACTGTAGTTTCACATCACATCGTGTTTACTACTGATAATGAGGTCTACTAAATGATAATGTTTTTTGTTATCCCTGTTTCTCTCTGTGCAGGATGTGGAGGTGGAGAAGCAGTCTCACTTTGCCATTGTAAGCATGAAGACAGCAGCATCCACCACAGTGAGTTCTTTAAGCTCATTTTTCACTTCATAACCAGCGATTTGTTTTTTTTTTTTTTACTGGTTTATCTACACACCTTTACAATCCCTGAGACATTAATCTGATTGATGAAATGACTCTATCTCTAGCTTTTAGTGTTGTCTCAGGTGGGGAGGGTATTGGATGAGGTGGACTGGTTGATTGCCAAGAAAAAAGGCCAGATAGCATCTGAAAGAAAAACAACAGGTGTGACCTTTTTTAAATTGGTATTAGAAATACTATGTAGTATAACTTAAAAAGGCTGTAAAATTGGTGACACACTTGGTAACGCCCTTTAATTCTTGAAGGCAAGCTGTATGTATGCACTGTGTGTGTGTGGCAGGAGGCACCTCACAGTCATCAGCCCAGCAGGACTCTGTGGAAAAAGCAGTGACTCTGCAATTGGGCACACTGCTGACAGCTCTGAATGAGCTTGTGCAAACAGCTCTGCCTCCTGGTGCCTGCACAGATGCCCTGCTGCGAGAGCTCAGCCGAACCTACGCCATTCTCACCACCCTCATCAAATACGTGAGAGCCACACCTAGCAATACACAGACTTCCCACAATAGCATTTGAATACATTACATTAAATTAATAAAACTAGAAACCCATGAATTCAGAAGCACAGTAGTGAAACAGTCAACTAACTAAGGGCTGCCAAAATAAACTGTTCTTCTTTTACCTGTCAGATGTGCTGCACGGAATGAACAGATCTTTAATGTGGCGTGAAATAAAAGAAAAATTACTAAAATTACATATCTCATAATAGATCATCTCATTCATCCTAAACATGTTCACGTGATGCCAGTTTGAGAAGCCTATTACAGCTCTTATTACTTGTGTAGTGTGATCAGTTTCTTTAAATCGGGTTTAACATTTGTGAATGCTGAACTGGAATTTCTCACATATCACACAAATGTAACATTTCCTCTTCCTGCTGTAGTATATCCAGTTGTGTGTAGCTCATCCTGGTCAACTGCCTGCTCGTCTGGAGAAATTGGTGAGGAACCCTGATTATAATAATGGATGTAAAACATAAGGGGGAGTCTAGCTTTAGAATTTATCAAAGAGCATGAGTAAAAATTTCAGTGTCTAAGCACAATGGTCCTTTCACCCACGTTTACATAATGTAAGGTGCGTGTGTGTATCTGTGTCCATAAAGGTGAAGCTATCAGGCTCTCACCTCACCCCTCAGTGCTATTCGTTCATCACATATGTACAAGTAAGTTTCTGTCTTCTTTTTGTTTGCTCAGTGTGCGGCTCGTGCTAAATGTTCATGTTACATTTATCTGGTGATTTCACTACAGAGTGGTGAGATAAATGGAGGAGTAAATGAGAAGAAGAAGAAAAGAAAAGAGGAGGAAGCAGTTGTGGCTGCCTCTGTAAGGATTTTTACTTTTCTGAAATTCCTATATTTATCTAGTACATTCTCAGCCCTTACGTAATGCTCTCTTTTAAACCATATTGCTTTAGGCTAAGGTTCTTCGTGACAGCAAACCTATACCCACTCTGATCTTCAATATTGAACAATATGAGAAGTTTCTAATTGTTCTCTCCAAGAAGTCAAAGGTAAACTGTCAAATCTTTGATACTGTTAAAAAAGAAATAACTGTAAAAGCAGAATAGGGAAATTGAAAACAATAAATACAAAAATTAACTCAGAAATGTTTAATAACTCAGGATGCTGTGTGTTCTTCAGGTTAATCTGATGCAGTATATGAAGCTGAGCACTTCTCGGGACTTTCGGATCAATACTGCCACTCTGGAAGCTGCATTACAGGAGCAGCAGCATGAGAGCCAGCAGGTTTTGGTTTACTTATGCTCTTTTACATTTACAAAGCTTTAGGCTTATTATTTAGTAGCTACGTGGAAAGCAATGCTAGATGATTAAGCTTATATTACAAGGTAATTATAAAAAAAGTGGGAATGTGGAACCATTCAGCTGGATAACCTACATTACAGGTGATGTTCATAACACAGCAGAGAGACAGCCTAATCTTAAAACAAAACACTTCAGCAGATACATCAAGATATTTCTATTATTTCTAAACTTTTCTAGGACACATCACCACTGTCAACAAATACGAGTAACAAAATAAACCCTTGTAAAGGATACTGTAACACTCTTCTTGTAAGAGTTTTGAAATACAACTAAATACAACAACTTTTGAAAGTTGAACACTTGAATTGCTGTAATAATTAAGATATTTCTCAAAACATTTACACACTGGAAAGAAACCTTTTGGTATTTAACAGCTTGATGCATGCTGAGAAACAGCTTTTCCTGTTCTTATGATCTGCTATCTTTCTTTTGTTAGACTGACACTCAAGCGTCTGTGGAGAGCCAGGCTCCCAAGAAGAAGAGAAGAAAGCAGTGAAAAAAGATATTTGCACTTTGGATTTTCCTCTGGATCCTCAGTCACCACGCTGTGCATGTTCAGCAGTTGGCCTCGTCCAGTGGTTTCTCCTGCTTTATACTGGAGAGATTAGACTATCTTCCCTTGGCCAAAGACCCTTTAGTAATCTCAAGGATCTGATAAATATCCAAGGCCTCACCTGTTTAAAAAAAATAATACATATTTAATTTTGTTCATTCACGTTAATGTTTGGTCTTATTTCCAGAAACCACTTGTAATACACTAGATGTACTTTACAATCTTTGAACACATTTTTCTAAAAAAATAAATAAAAATAATACATTTCTAAAAAAACATTCAGAAAAGAACCGGCTTCTATCAAAAGTTTTCATCTCATGCATTATGTAAAGAAACTAATATTTGAAGCTGCTTAGTTAGGGTTGGGTTAATAAATTTTGAAATGTTATAAAATGTTTGATATTTTTTGCCAATTAGTTATGATAGCAACTGTCATTTATCTATTTTTTTTTTTTAACTGGTGAGTTCAATTAGAGGCCTTACTCGAGGCCCGACAGTGGCAGCTTGGTATTTCTGAAAAACTGAATACATGACCTTTCAATGAGTGGTTCAACATCTTAACCACTGGACCTAATTTACACAGGAACAAGCACCTTTCTATGTTAGTGTGCAAGAGCAATGTAAATGTGTTAATCATACCTTGTGCTAGTCCAAATCGGCGCTCCAGTCCGGTAGGATTAGATGGAGTTACACAGTCCATATTGACCTCTTTCCGTAAGCACTTGTCAATATCTACAGCACTGAAGAAAGCCACAGACTGAGGGAGATCATTCATGCCCAGTTTATAGGCAAAAATACAGCTGTGGAGACATGGTAAGCACCTGAGTCAGTGTTCCTCCTGCCATCAGGTATACAAGAGCCTTAAATAACATGTATGAAATTTAGCTTGGACCAGATAAAAAAAAAAAATCATTATCAGTAGAAACAGTACAGTACTGACCGGGTAAGTAGGTTAGTGATTTGTAGTGCAAGTGCTGCTCTATAGCGGTCTTCACTCTTTACTAGGTAGCGCACTTCATCATGAATGCTGATACAGAAGCGGCCATCTATATCATACTCTTCCATCAACCACTTCATGGCCACCAGCATCAGGTGAAGGTAGTCCACTGCTGAACTCTGTACCACCCAGTTCACCCTGCTGGTAATGAACTAAAAATACACACTTACTAAACATACTATTTATTTTCATACGTGTGTATATATGCTCTCATTTCCCCTTACCATCAATAAAGTCTTATTTTGTCTTACACATTAGAAAGGCTTATAAAAAAAAAAAGCCTTACTTATTGCAAAACTCAGCTTGAACCTTTTTGCCTACAGAGCTGCATGTTTAGGGTTAATGTTCCTTGCATGCAGCAGAGGGCTCCAAAAATAAAAAAGCAGTCTAGTGTCAGAAATTTGTCTCTCATAAACAGCTAAATCTATTAATTAGTAAAGGGATCTTATGCTTGTGGTTTAGAAATTAAAATACCTCATCTTTGACAGCATCTGGCTCCAGGGCTCGGGAGATTCTACAGCCCAACACAGGGGTGGCTGGCTGCTTTGAGTGAGCAATGCTCTCCAGCTTGTTGAACATCTCGGATTCAGTACCTCCAGTCCACACACGTCGTCCATAAATATTCCACTTCTTTTTATTCTGAGATCTAAAAGAACAAGTAATTGCAGATATTCAGCACAAGCTATGCACATGGCATTTAATAAGAAATAAGTATGATCCATCCAGCTCAAAATCAAAGTAAGCTATGGACAAAAATAAAAGCTCTGAAATAAGTACTTAAGCTTTGTCAGCACTGGTTTTATGACACTGAGATTCTTAAGAGTAGAGGTGAGTAGAGATCTCACCTCTGGCCGAGCAGTTTTGAAATCCGCCGTAACTCTTCTCTGGACAAAGTCCCATCTTCATCCCTCTTCACATCCATACCTAGTTCCTTAATTAACCATTCTCCATCCTCTGAGAGATGATACCTGTTTCAAATTAATAATTCATTTTTCAGATAAACATGTCATTATTAAGACGGGTTTAAATAATGAAGTCAGCTGTTCGTACCTGCGCAGTCCTTTAGTGAGAGCATACATCTGACATGCTTTGCTGGCTGCCTCAGTTTGGCTGAGTCGATGGTTGAACTGCATAAGCAGGCGCTCAGCAAATGGCTGGCCAGCACCGTAGATGCGGCCATAGTTGAATACTTTAGCGTGCTCCCTGCTGATGCCCACAGCATCTGCAGTGCGGCTGTGCAGGTCTGTGCCCTGACTCTTCTTCCCCTGCAAGGTCATCCACCCAAACGCTGTGCAACCTGAAAGGCACAAATAAAACTCCTATTTGTTCAAATATACATCATGCTGAAACAAGACATCAAATATTTTTATTTTTCTTGAGTGTCAAAAAGACACAGGATATTTGACTGGTAAGTAAGGTATGGCTGGACTTTTGTCCACACTTGAGATTTGCCTACATGTTGCATGCACATGCATTTTTCTGCCAAGACATTTAAGGCTGGAGTAACAACTGGATACTAAACACCACTTAACACTGGTAGAACAAATGTCACTGCATTTTGGCCATTTACAGAAACACATACTTGTCTTTGAAATGATTAATTATTATTGCACAATTAAATTAGCACCCTGAAGTAATAAAGTCAGGTTTTTATTTTAAATCTAAAATATGGCTACTGTAAAAGTAGCTTTTCAAGTGACTGAGATGATATCAGGTTGGGCTACAGTTCTGACAAAAAGTTTCAAAACTCTCAGAAAATGCTGACCTGGGAAATCCACATCTGACAATAATAATATAACATATTGACAAATTGCTAAATTAGGCACTTGGCTTTGGCTGCCTTATATCATCTTTGGCTCAGGATGAGCAAATCAATATGGCATCTTCTCTCACCGTGCATGCCAGCAAAGTGAGATTCTCCAAGCACAGCGGCAATCCACAATTCCTGAGAGTCAACGTCTGATCCAACCAGGTGATAACCAGGAGGCACCTGAACCATAGCTTTCAGTTCACTGCCTACACGATCCCGCTGCAAAAAAACATTAAGATGCATAAACTTTCAGGGGATCATTATATAAAAGCCTCAGTTAAAGCATCATTTCCGTGTTCTTCTTCCTTCGGTGTATCGTAGCTGACTTTAGGTAAGGACACGTTAATATTGCAGTGTAGATGTCCCAGACTAAACTCCAGACAACCTTGATGTGGTTATTCAAGGGCCCTAAAAGCCTCAGGGATCTTAAATTGGTGATTGCCTCATAATTAGACTCATATTAATTTTGGGGTCATACAATATGCATGCACAAAGTTTGAATAATTTGTCATTTCATGCACTATATTTACTTCACCTGAATCTTTCCCATTTTTGACGCAAGGTCAATGAGACTATTAAGGAGAACCAGCAACTTAGCAAACCTCTCCCACTGAACAAACCTTTGTACAATTTTAGTGAAATAATAATAATAATAATTTTAAAAAGGTTTTGCAAAATAGTATTTACCATGATCCTAAAATGTATTGTATTATCACAGATATTGGACAGATTCAGTACATAATATTTATAAGAATTGACTAAATTGACTGTTTTTTGAGCAGTATATTATACTAATTTTACTAGTTCTACTAATTTTTCATTCACACTTTGATAAATATTTAAAAGATGTCTGAAACCTCTGGACCTAATGAAAGCAAAACGTAATTTTGTAGACTATTTTCATGTTCACCCTTTTGCTCTAAGCATTTTCTTCGCTGCTGTATCATTTTTTTTTTTTTTCAGATTTGCTCAACATATTCACATAGCGTTTGGTCTTTCTGGACACCCTGTAGTAGAATATATGGACAAGACTCAGCTTGACTTTTTCTTTTTTACCCGTGCATTACTGGCGGTAAGCCATGTCGGTTCCACAGCTCTGCGGGTAACTGTCCCAGCAGTAATAACCTGCGGTATAATGGCACCATATTTCCCCTCCTCACTGTAGTCCTTATGTCTGTGTAGATCAAAAAATGATTTTAGAGATGCAACCACAACATAATTACTGGACCGTACAAAACAATCCTGACATACCTGATAACAGTGCGAGGAAGTTCTCCCCTCCTTAGCCAGACAACCATCTGAGAACTACACAGCCAAAGGAAAAAAAATCAATAGTAAGTACACAATAGTCTACATCGATAATACCTGACCACAGGGAATTTCGCAAGAACGTTCCTGACAGAGCACTCTAGAGTGTACCTGATGCGTTTGTGGGCGTTTCTCCAGAATGAGATCATTTTGTTGATCTCCAGTGCACGTGCTGCATTGGTTTCTCCTCTGCCAGCTTGGAGGGTTCCATCCTCCATTTTAGACAGAAAATCTTTAGAGAAGGGGCTGCCCACATTATTCTCATTCCCATCCTGACACATAAGATCAAGGTCACTCTCCACAAGGTTACACATGCAGAGTGGGGTTTTATATAATTCATATAATAAAATTTGGAAAAGGGGTGTTTCAAGTCACCTTATGAGGAAGCTTGAAGAACCAGCATCCAGGAATGTTGACATCATTGTATGGTCCATTACCATGATGATAGGGACACTCATGATCTCCACAGTCCAGATTCTGTGATAACAAATAGACATAAACATGGGAAATGTTTACTCTCTATATTTAGAAATGACTACTTAAAATGAGAATAAAACACAGTAGATCGTTATTAAGATCCTCCTTTTCATGATGTTAACAATCTCAAGGGAAAAAGTCAGTCTTGTCATTGTAGTAAATGGAAACTGACCGAAGTCTTTTTGGCCCTCGTTGTCTTTGGCAATGTCTCATCTTCAGAAACGACCTCTAGCCGACTCAGTTCTTCCACCTAGAAGACCGCAAACACACACACACACAGCACATCTTTATTTGGAAAAAAAAAAGGTAGTGTCCAGTAGAGTTTATGATAAATCTTTGTGGTAAAGTTAATGTAAATGGTTTAATTATATGTTCCCAGGTTTAGTCCAGAGGTTACTGTCTGTCACCTCCCAAAAATATTCAGTTTATATTATAGGTATATTAGTCACTCTACACACCTCCCCTAAAAGTGAATGGAGGTGTGATGCCCACAATGGACTTGCATCTCATTTAGATTCTTACTGTTTGCCACACACTGCTGTCAGTCAGCATAAGGTCATCTGAGGGCAGACTGTCCAAACACTGGGGCTGTTCCTTCCCTTTCTGTTCACAATATTCTTTGTAGAGGTTCTCAATTGCCCTAGAGATGGCAAACACAAAAACAAATATTAACAGTAATTACATTTCAAACCCATAATACTAAAAAGCAATTAAAATTAAAAAAACATTAAAACTAAAATTGAACAGTCATTAAATAAAGTAAGAATTTTATAGTGAAATATTATAGTAAAATAATCATATGTCAAGAAATGTTATCAGTCTACAACCAAAAACATGTCCTACCAACTAAATGTTATATATTCAGCTAAAAATTATATTTAAATTGTTTTGCCCTACAAAACAATATCAAACAATTGTATTTATCTTACTAATTTGGATACACTCACAAAATTGCTGAGTAAAAAGCATAGATTGTATCATTTCATTGTACCTGTAGGGACATACAGGTCCTTCAGTGTCCTCTGTGGTCTCCAGGTTGTCTTTGCGTCCTGGGACAAGGTAGCCCCAGCCATGTTTCTCTGTATAATGCAGAGGAAAACCATCCCATGTCAAGCCCATCAGCTTGGGTGTCACTCTCATCTGTAGGCTGATCAGAGTGGCTCCAGGAGACCAGTCCTCTTCCTCCGACATCTTCACACACAGTTTCCGGTACCAGCTAAAAGACAGAAATGTCAAGAGGTTAAGAAATGGCAGGAGCAAACACAAAACGTGTTATGTCTGTACTCACGCTGGGTGTGCAGGCATGTGCTGTCTCCTCTTAGGCAGGCAGCTCACAGTACCCTTTAGCCACTCCACAAGCTCATTGTTGGGCTCCTTCATCCCTTCCTCTTCCTCTGGAGGTCCTGGATCTGCAGAGATTCATAATGCTAGTTTCAGTAAATGGTATGTAATATGAATATAGCACAATACTATTAGTGTTACTAAAAGTACAGCTTCACACAGGATCACACTAACACATATCACCAAAGAACAAAATATGAATAGCAAAAAAACAAATGGTTTAATGGTTTGCGCATATTGTACTCTATAGCTAAATATCTTACCCTCATCCCAGTCTTTCCTCAGGTTGCCAGATGCTGCTGCTGCTGCTTTTTCAGCCTCCTGTTTCGCCTTCTTTTTTTTGCTCATAGTCATTTTGTTCTGTTTAAACTGTTGAACATCCCACTCTAAGTCCCAAAGCCAAGGGTCCTCCTTGTACCTTACGTTATAAGTTATGCATGACTGTTTAGCTCATGACATTTAAGCACACATATACATATATTAATTTTTGAACACATAAAGGATCCTTTTATAAACTGTGCATAATTAAACACTTATTGGAAGCCCAACGCTGGCCAGTACCTTTCATCCTGCAGTAACTGACATGCATCATCTGCAAGAATCATCAAAGATTTTTTCATTTCCCTTTGAAGCTCCTCATACGTGTCCTGGGCATCCTCTAAATACCGGTCCCAGGTCTGATTGACCGGCAAGTAGCAAACACCCATCTCCAACATTCCTGCAAAAGTCACTGGATGAGGACACCTAAAGCAATACGTAAAGAAAAAGTTGGTTAACAGATTAAACTGTGACAGCTGATTCACGGGGAAAGATATGTGCAGAGTATATGTGGAATATCATACCTTTCCATGAAAAGGGACAGTTGTTGAATAAACACCTCATGAGTGGCCAGTACATCCATTGCACAATACTGCATCAGCTCCTACAGGCATTAAAAGGTGTAAATCAATAAAATCATATAGTATGTTTGTAAATGCATTGTTTTCTAAGAACCATTGATGGCTTTGTTTCAGAGCATGTGCACATACATCGATTAGGCATAACATTATGACCAATGATAGGCGACGTGAATAACACTGATTATCTCCTCATCATGGCACCTGTTAGTGGGTGGGATATATTAGACAGCAAGTGAACATTTTGTCCTCAGAGTCGATGTGTTAGAAGCAGGAAAAATTGGCAAGTGTAAGGATTTGAGTGAGTTTGACAAGGGCCAAATTGTGATGGCTAGACGACTGGATCAGAGCATCTCCAAAACTGCAGCTCTTGTGGGGTGTTCCCGGTCTGCAGTGATCAGTATCTATGAAAAGCAGTACAAGGAAGGAACAGTGGTTATTGGGGCGACAGGGTCATGGGTGGCCAAGGCTCATTGATGCACGTGGGGAGCGAAAGCTGGCCCGTGTGATCCGATCCAACAGACGAGCTACTGTTGCTGAAATTGCTGAAAAAGTTAATGCTGGTTCTGACAGAAAGGTGTCAGAACACACAGTGCATGATGGGTCAGGGCTGTTTTGGCAACAAAAGGAGGACCAACACAATATGTTATGCCTGGCCAGTGTATGTATAATGCTGGTTATATATAAAACATGGCTGTCTGTTCTTTTACCTGGAAATTGCTCCTAATGTCACTCATGCTCCCCTTCACAAAAATATTTCTGGCCTCTTTTTCCAGAGGATCCCCTCCAACATAGAGAGCATGGACATCAGCTAGGTTATTTATACTGCTTATGTTGACCCAGTCCCAAGAACCGATCTAGAAACAGCACACAAAAACAGATACAACATATAATAAGTGAAATAATTAATCTAAAGCATGCATCAAGCATTAATATGAATGTATATGTAAATACTTTTTTTAAGTCTTGAATATTTAAATATAAATAATTACAATTATCATTCCATCAATTAATGTGCAAGTTCAGTGCATGGTAACAAGGGCTGGTACAAGCAAAATTTAAATCTGTGTCAATTATTTGAAAGTTCACAAACCACTGGGCCCTCAGGGCGGTGTCTAAGCTTCTTCATGTGCTGCTTGACTTCATGCAGTCCTTGTTTCTTGCCATACCTGCTGGCCATCCAGAGGGACCGCTGAAAACCTGTCAGTCCTGAGATAGCCATGTGGAGGCTCAGCGTATCCAGGAAACGCATCTTGGAGCCCTGATCATAAGCAGCATAAACTGAATTATTAGATAATGAATATTTATAACCCTGCATAGATTGTAGCTGTAATCCATACATAAAGATAATCCAAAGAGATCTGGACCAAAGGGACACAGATCAAAAGGATCAGTCAAAAAAATGATGGAGATTGTGTAAAATGTGGAAATTTAGTATTTGGTACATAAAACCTACAGCAGATGTGTACCTTTATAAGGTACTGCTCTTTAATGTGCGCTCGGTCAAAGCTGACATTGTGCCCCACTACGAGTCTCTCTTGCCAGTGTCCACCTGGAGGTCTGCTGGAGTTGGCTGAGGTCTCCAGAGGAATCAGGTCTGCTAGTGTCAACTGACTGGACCAGCTGTACCGCTCCTCAATCAGCCTTTTACTGCACCACGAATACCTAGGGCATGCATTATACAATTCAAAATACAATTGTGTGCTGAATACATTAAATTACATTTTTTCAAGAAAAAAACATTTTTTTTTTAGTTTTATAGATGTACATAATACAGGTTAAAATGGAGGTGTCCAATCGTATCCTCCAAGGGGCAGTATGGTTTTCCTTTAAATCTTGCCATACCTGATATCAGCTGTTTAATCAGTTTGTCTTTTATTAAAATAGCATGTATGGGTCCTGTCTGTTTGCAATTTAAAAAAAACTGCACCCACACTTGTGCTTTTGTGGATACGATTTAAAAGACCCCCTAGTTAGATTCTACATCTCACCAAGCATTTGGAGAAACGGCCGCTGCCAGTGTAGGACAGTGGCCCTCAGCCATGCAGACTTCCACATCAAACACCAGAGCATTCTCCTCTGGAAAATCCACCTTTGTATGTTCGCCACCCGGCCCAATGTACTTAACCCAGCCCACTTCCCATGCCCACTGTGAGGGCATTTCGGGTAGTTCTGTTTGCTGCAGCTGACTGGCTGCCTCCAAATAAGGCAGGGTTTGCTTTTGTGCAAGCTTACAGAAGTGTTCATCAATGTTTTTGCCATACATATTTGGCAACTTCAGTTCCACATTACTCAACAGTGATGCTTCCTTTCCCCAGAGATTATGCATCTCCAAATGTCTGATGCTTTGCTCTATGTCCTGACTTGAGTATTCTACAGATGAGGAGCGAAAAATTTGTTCGTGCAGATTCCTGGAGAGCATCTGGATGTTGAGAGGGTTCATACGGGTCTCAGTGGAACGCTCCTGCACTTTGGGTTCACCTGCAGCTGAGCACCTTCGCCTCTGTAGAGCAGCTGAAGGGCATCGCCACCTCCTCCGAGGAGACACCAGACGGAGCATCTTTCCTCAGTATGCTTTAGGATTGTTCAGATCCTGGATGAGCAAAAACAAATAAACAAATAAACAAATAAACAAATAAATAAACAAACAAATAACAGAACCAACTGTACACATTTAAACATCACGATTAACTATTCCTAGAAGCCTTTGATCATATCTTCAAAGCAGCAACAAAAGGATAGAGTTACCGAACAGCATCAGAGTGAAAATTCACAGGATCACACTGACCATAAGCATCAACATAACAGACTTCTTTAGAGCATGCGTTGTGATCACGCTGTAAACTTCAACACGCAGTGAGTTTATATTCGCAACTATGATTCACAAATATCACCAAACTACCACGTTAATGAAAACATAGGAAATGAAACATCCTTGAATTTCTCACCAGAGTTTTAGTGACCCTAACGTGTTCAGGTCATGTTTTAACTGTAACCTGCGACTCGTGAACATTACCCAACAAGGAGTAAGAAGCCATTTTGCCTGACACTGAAACTGCTCCATTTCCTACACAGCGACACCACATGGCTAAGAGTGGTAACTATCCCTGAACATTTTGGTAAATATTAATAATAATTATTACAAACCTTTTTTTTTTTTTTTACACTGTAACAAGCTAACTAACTGCAATGTAGCATAAATAAGTCACTCTTTGTTTGCAAATCGAATTGTAATGTAAGTCGGGTATATCTGTTTGAATGCCGGGTTCTCGCACTAACCGTCGCAGGCCTCGTGGCCTAATGGATAAGGCGTCTGACTTCGGATCAGAAGATTGCAGGTTCGAGTCCTGCCGGGGTCGTTCTTTTCCTTCTTTTTTTTTTGGCTTTTTCCTTCAGGGGTCGCCACAGCGAATCATCTCTCTCCACCTATCCCTGTCTTCTGCATCCTCAACACTTGCACCCACTAGCTTCATATCCTCATTTAATACATCCATACATACAATTTATTACAATCTTTTCCTTAAAGCTAGACATAGAAAACTAAATAAATATATCAGAAACTTATCTGATGAACATTTTTACATTTACATTTTTAGTCTTGGTTTTGTGTGAAAGTCAGACGTGTTCAATGTCTTTGCATATCTCGGCACTTATATTTTGTTATTGTCCTTTGCATAATTTTTTAGTTTTGTGGTTCACTAACACTTAAATCACATAATCATATCGTTACAGATCTTTGCAATTTTTGGAGTTTTGTTCTGAATAAGGATCTGCCAAATCGCCAAAAATGTAAAGGTAGATGTAAAGGTGCATCTCAAAAAAATTCTATATTTTTTTCAAGTTACTTCAGAAAATAAAAAAGTGTATATATTGTTGACTCATTACATGTAAACTAAAATGTTCCAAGAGTTTTATTTTATTTAATTTAAATTGTTATAATTGTGGCCTACAGCTCAAAAACTATGAAAAATTGTAACTCAAAAAATAATAATACTTCATTTCAACTTTGAACAAATCACTTTTTATGCAGTATAAATACCGTAAAATCATGGGGAAGACTGCTGACTTGATGGTTGTCCAGAGGACACTCTCCATAAGGATGGTAAGCCACAGAAGATGCTTGAAAGGGCTGGATGTTCACATAGTGCTGTATTAAAGCATATTCATGGAAAGTTCACTGGAAGGGCAAAGTGTGGTAGGAAAAGGTGCACAAGCAACAGGGATGACCGTAGCCTTGAGAAGATTGTCAAGCAAAGCCAATTCAAGAATGTGGGGGAGCTTCACAAGGAGTAGACTGAGGCTGGAGTCAGTGCATCGAGAGCCACCAAACAAAGACGTGTCCAGGAAATGGGCTACAAGTGTCACATTCCTAGTGTCAAGCCACTCCTGAACGAGAGGAAATTTCAGAAGCGTCTTACCTGGGTTAAGGAGAAGAAGAACTGCAGGATTACTCAGTGGTCCAAAGTGCTCTTTTCAGATGAAAGTTAATTTTGCATTTCATTCGGAAATTCAGAGAAAGAGAGGAGAGGCACAGAATCCAAGCTGCTTGAAGTCCAGTGTGAAGTGTCCACAGTCAGTGAGGATTTTGGGATGCCAGGTCATCTGCTGGTGTTGGTCCACTATGTTTTGTTGAGTTCAAAGTCAATGCAGCCATCTACCAAGGGATTTTAGAGCACTTCATGCTTCCTTCTGCTGACAAGCTTTATGGAGATGCTGATTTCCTTTTCTTTGGCCTCTGTCCGCAGTGCCAAAACTGCTCAGAACTGGTTTGCTGACTGTGGTATTACAATACAGATGAGCTGAAGTACGCTATCAAAGCAAGCTGGGCTTCCATTACACCTCAGCTGTGCCACAGGCGGATTGCCTCCATGCCACTCTGCATTGATGCATTTATGCAATAAGTGCATAAATGAACATACTTTACTAAGAAGTTAGATTTTTCTGTATTATAAACCATTTCTTTGATAATCTTATTATTCTACTATTTTGAGATACTGGATGTTTCATGAGTTGTGAGCCATAATTATCTAAATTAAAAGAAGAAAGGCTTGAAATATTTCAGTTAATGTGTGATAAATCTAAAATATATATGAAATTGTGGGGAAAAAAGGAATGTTTCTTTGATATTCAAATATTTTTAGATGCACCTGTGTATAAACGTCTACATGTGAAGATTATATTCTATTAGATCATGTTCTTTAATAGGAAGGTGCAGTAGTTAGATATCACCGCCAGGAGTCAGGGTCGTCCTACACACTAACATTGACCATTTAGCTCCTAGTGAGAGGAAAACCTGCGGTAGACATGTAAATGGGGTTGCCATGAATCAAAGGCTCCATGTGCAAACATGATACTTTTGTTTATCATAAATCACAGTTTGCAACAGATAATCAGAATTGGCAATATTTTTCACTATTATTTAAGAGCAAATAATTCAAATCCTTCCATGATTTACTCACGCCTTTAATCAACACACCCAAATAAAGTGTCTGTATTTACTGCCATATATTCTATAAAACACCAGACTTATGGGTATGAAAATGATCGACCCAGATTCCTCTGGTCTTCATTAGTCTTCAAATAGTAAAATTAAATGGAAAATAAATGAAAGTCACTAGAAAATATACACTAGATCAATATTACTATTTTGGATCCATTATATATTTTTTATTAAATGGTTTTTACTCATTTTTTTAGAGTCACCAAAAAAGAATTAATAAAAACATATATATATATATAAAAAAAAAACTCTTAACCCTTAGCCCAGAATGTATACACATATGATGAAACATTCTTCCACTCATTCAGTTAAAGAAACACTAATCAAAGGTTTTTAAAGGAGCAACAAAATGACTTTGGCTGTCCTTTTTGGGGTTTTGAAGTCACTGAAGACTATGGTAATTCATGTTTTTATACAGACCAATTTTCAGTAAAAAATAAGACCCCACTGTCCCATATGAGAATCGATGGACCCAATCACTAAATGTTGATCAGCTATAAACTAGAAAAAAGTGATGTCATGATCTAAAGACACTGGGATCTTATATGGTTATAGTATCACTCTGGCTTCTGGCACTGTTATTTTTTGTAGAATTGTTCTATAATCATACAGCATTTATAGTGTTCAGAATATCCATTCATAAAATTGTATGAAACTTTACCTTTCCTTGTATACAGGAAATGTGGATAAATTATACATGATTTAAGGTCCATAATAGATCATAGAGTGAAGCTACAGGCACATCTCTGGGTTAAAGGTGTGTGCTTGATGGTAACACCCCAGCATCCAAGAAAGACACAGATTAGTACCTTTTTTCTGAGATTGAATATGGAATAAAAGAAATTTGATATGGGTTAAGAAGTATTGTTTTGCTATAATTCAATATATTTCGATTTCTTATCAGGTTTATTGAATGGAGAAACTGTTACCAAATTTCCTTTATTAAATGGGCAGAAGCAAGATCCATAGACTCTCCTGAAGCTTTCCCAGTAAATGGGCCCTTGTCTTAGATCAGACCGCCTATTTTCTCTCAGGCTGTGTGTGTGTGTCTACGGGGGACGCTTTAAACAAACCGCTGGCAGTGTGTGCAATAGCAAACCCTGCAGCCGAGGACACGTTCATTCGTTAAATCACCATGCTTAAGAACTTAGGCACGTCTTAGAGCGCGTGAAAAGGCCGGCCAGGCCCTGAGCCATGCTATTCATGTCCTCAGAGAGAAAGGTTAAAAGGTCAGAATAGTTCACAAGCCCCGACACCATTCTTATGCTAACTTATCAAACACACTACATCCTCAGCAGCACACAGGCAGTCTGGCTCGCAGAAACAAGCAGGTCTTGTTCACTCTCTGCAGCATGTCGGAGACCTCTGGTGAAATATCCAAACATTTGGTTTAACACACTAAAGGATTTACACTCAATAGGGTCTAAATAATCCGTTAAAATGTCCCGTACCGAAAAATCACGTGACAATTACACAGGGTTTTCATGTTTGAATAGTTGCTTTTACATATTTCCATACGTTTATTATTATTATTATTTCATTCATTTATTCTCATTTGATTTTTTTTTTACATGTAGGGTGTGTGGTTTAATGATGTGATTTTCTGACAGATGTCTATTCACATGGTGTCGCATGCGGTCATTTGAATTCATGAAACAGCATTGCTGAATGCACTTTCACATGTTTTTTTGTTGTTGTTTTTTTCATGTGATCACATATTCCTTGCATAATGACATGTAAAAAAAAAAATTATAATCACATAAGCTAGTCTACCATGATCAATTCTTAGGAAAGTTAGAATAAAACATAAGAATCGAAATTTAGTTTTAGTCTCCACGACATATAAAGGTATACCGACCAAATGATTGGTGTGATCAGTGTTCTGTTCTGAAGTACTGTACGAAAAAGCACCATACGTATTTTTTTTATGTTACAGTACAGTGTAATTTAATTGAAACATAATTTAATTTAAGTAGTAATGCTCGTAAGCTAAAATATTAGGACTGGACTACTTACATTTATCTATCTATCTATCTATCTATCTATCTATCTATCTATCTATCTATCTATCTATCTATCTATCTATATGTCTGTCGGTCTGTCTGTCTGTCTGCGTTTCAATATCACAACACTGTCTGTACTGTTCTACTCTGCTGTGCAGGCTATGGGCTAGATCTGTAGAGTTTATTAACTTGTAGTTGGACACCACATGTTTATTTAGTGACCTTGTAAAAGAAGCAACCATATTGGTCACGAGGGAATTAAAAGGAAATCACCGCTTAATTAGTGGTCCTTAACCTCTGACTTTAACCTTTGACCGACGCGCAGCCTTTTGGCCTGGTTTATTGTCCTCTAGGGGACTGGCCGGGGCACGGCCACCAACCAGGCCCTGTCCAAAATAACACGAGCGTCACTACAGCTTCATTCAGCCCGGGTGAATGTCAAACATGGTCAATGCGCTGTCCGTTTAGAAGATCAGACCCCAAGGGAGTCAGGGTCAATACAGGACACTAAGTTATAGGCTGATAAATCTAACGAACCTAGCTCGATGTGATTCGACATATTCTTTAAAAAAATAAAATAACACACACACATATATATATATGTATATATATATATATATATATATATATATATATATATATATATATATATATATATATATATATATATAGTCACTGGATTAGATATTTTAAATATAATTAGCCTACACATTATGTCAATAATTAATAGGATATTGCGAATATGAGCGTCCTTTATAACTATCTGTTAATTCTGTAATCTGCATAGCTGTGTTATCATAAGAGCTGACAATATACTATTGGATAAAAAATAAAGCTGCCAGGACCATATTTTTGTTGGTGCAACAGAAAACAAAATTATTTTATATAATCAGTCAAATAATATTTTTCCATCCTGCAGTGTTATTGTAACATTTAAATTATTTTATACAAAGTAGGCTACTTGATTCCAGGAAATGGCACATCAGCGTTGGGGGAAAGAAAAATATCAGGAAATCATTCAAAAGAAAGAAAAATAAGTTGTAGCAATAGAAAACAACTGTGAAATACCGTCTCGTTTACAGGACTATGTGATGTAGCTGGGAAACTGAGTTGCAGGCAATGCTTCCTAATAGTCGTTGAAGCTTATTTCCCTGTAGTCTAGGTCTCTGTTTAAGGGGTTTGTTAAATAAAGGGAGCCAACATACTGAAGGTAGGCATTGCTACAGTTTGTTGACATGAAAATATTTTTATTTTCTTAAAGTGAGTTTGTAATGTCATTCGTTTTTATCCGTTTGCATTCACAGGCTAGAAACCTTTTAGCGACTAATTAAAGCTTTAATTAACACATTTTCACACCCTTTCGTGTATCCAGCAGACCTCTGAAAAAAACGCATGCAAAGCTCATCTCACTTTATTTTCTACATTACCTAATCGTAAAAACCCAATAAATTTAATATTTAAAAAGTTCTATACGTTTTTGAGGGACGTATTGTTTTAGACTGTATTACATTCAGTTCCTAAAACGGTTCAATATTTTAATTGTTTATTCTAATTTTTCAATTACGCGTTTTGAAATTGTGCTTTTTAAAAAAATATATATTTTCAGTCCACACAATGGATTATTTTAGAAAATCGTTTTGTCTAGGCGTTATTACAGTGTTGTTCGCTGTCCAAGGTGCTGACTAAAGTTCGTTAAATTTCCTGTTATTATATAATCTCTAGCCGGCACTAGGTTCCCACTGAGGTGAGAAGTGACCCTGTTAGTGCAAAAACATTTTCACACAGCTGTCCTAAACAGTGTGTCTGAATTTCCAGTTGGCTATATGTCTCATACAGAATTCACAGACAATGGTTTCCGAAATAGCTTTTATTCATATAAATGATATATGTTAAACAAAGTGAACCATAGACACAATGTATAATGCCTTTGTTTTTGCAGAACAAAGAAATCACAGTCTAATAAACAGGATACAAACTCAAAGTAACACAATAAACCAAGAGTTCATACATGTATACAGAGTGTGTTAATATATGCAGGTTACTGTCTATATATATATATATATATATATATATATATATATATATATATATATATATATATATATATATATATATATATATATAAATTTAAAAAAACATTTTCTTAATACAAATATTATAATTCTATCCTTGGAGAGAAAAATGCCCATATTGCATCATGTTTTTCAGTGTCCTCTGTTGCAGTTAACACACCAAGAGTGCTCTGAAAAAAAGGAAAGTAACAGAAAGGTAGAGTGTTATTGTAAATGTTTACATTTACAATAGTTTCATTTCATAAAACAAGAAGAATGAAATAATAATAAAATGATAATAATAATAATAATAATAATAATAATAATAATAATTATTATTATTATTATTATTATTATTATTATTATTAAACTTTGACATATCACACTGTATATATGTACATAAACATTACTGTAAAGTAATAGTAATAGTGGCTTAATGTATCATGCCCAACTATTTTTTTTTCTTTATTACAATAAGTCTTTGTAAATAGTGTCAACTCTGTCACAGTTTTAAAATGATACAAAGATGATCCAGTTCCTTTCATCACTGTAGGCGAGCAGATCAGACTCTTTCTGTCAGTTTCACCCCCATCTCCCATGCAAACACAGCCTTTCTCTTTCCTGTCTGCCCAGCACAGTGTTTGTCCTTTTTTCTTTTGGTTGGTCTCTGATATCTGTTTTTTTCCACCAGTCTTTGGACTCCATGCAGCTTATGCAAATCGCTTTTCTTTTATTTCTCTGTCCCCTCCCAGCAGCATGCAGGACTAGAATGGATGGTGAAAACATGCATGAAGCCTTCACGGACACACAGACAACCAGACACACAGACACACACATGCATGCATGTATGTTTCTGCACATAGTCTGTGCAGCAAATTGGTATTGCTTGGTTTAGTTTCAAATATCACTTGTATAGCTACACAATTATGCAATTAATGTCCCCTACATCCACTTTTCATTTTCAGATGTAAAGCTAAGTAATTAACTGCATTCAGTAGACACACACACACAGAGCAAGATAGAGAGAGAGAGAAATAGAGAGAGAGAGAGAGAGAGAGAGAGAGAGAGTAGTGAATACTTTTCTGTCTGAGATGGCTAAAAAACAGAGATGCTCTAGGGTGATCCTAAAGCACACTTTGCACTTGGGATGAGTGCTGCACAAACAGGGGTTCGAATGTGGCTTTAGACAGCCGGTTGAGACTATGGCTAGACTGGAGCTGTGGGAGGGGGGCGTCTCAGAGGGGGTACTGTGGGTTAGGGGGTGTCTGATGAACCCGAGGCTCTGACATTCCCAGGCTCTGGGGCTGTGCCCAGCTGCGGAGGAGTGGAGGGGGGCACACATCTTGAGATGGCCTTGACAGCACTGCCTTTTCACAGCCACATTACTGAGGCAGCCAGCCTCCCTCCCATAGCAACCTCCACACAGGTCAGAGGGTGAACAGCTCTCCCTCGGAGAGGGACGACAGAGAAAGATGGAGAGAGAAAGGGGTATACGACTACAGACAGGCTACAGACAGGATGCTTCTACAGCAATGAACTTGAACTTGATGGATAGCTTAAAGTTTTTTTTCACATGCATATCAAATGCAGAATTGCAGCTCTACAGGGAGTTTTATTTTCAATAATATTTTTCAACGTTGTAAGGGTTGGCAATTATATACTATTATTATATATTATTTTGTAATGATTAAACACTGTTAACTATTAAATCCCATTTTAATAGGTTTAATGATAGTAAATGTGTGTCAAATGTATGCAATTTGACAAATCTAGTTCAATTTAAAATTCTAAAGCAATATTAACAGCACATAATAAATCCAACTGTACATCAAATTATTGTATTGCTGTGTCATATTTCTACACAATTTCTTGCACGTGTCCCATAAATCTTAATTTTCAGAATAATTTTTTATTAAGATAGAAAAAAGCAAAACTTCATCTCCACCATTCCATATAGTCCTGTTTTGTCCAGTACAGCAGAATTATATACTCTGGTTAACACAGACCCTTATTCCCATTTTACTCTTAGAGGATAACCTCTGCCTATGTGACTTTAATGCAGACAACTCCTAATCTGTAAAGCCTAGACTAGAAGAACGTCTCTATCTTCCTTGGAGATACTTAAGACATTCTTTGTGAGAGATTAGTCTCAGCTAAAGATTAAGCTTGACCTACATTGGATGTCATCCAAGGCTCTGAATGGCATATAAGAGTGGTTTAATACTCCTGCCAAACCGTGTATGTCCTCTTTTGTCAATCCACATTTGCACAAAGTGAAGAGGCCTGGCTATATGTGCCACATGCAATAATAAATTTATAAGGATTTCATCTTCATGATAAAAACTTTCCACACTTCAGATGACCATGGACTCAAAAAGATGCCCTGGTGTGTGTGTGTGTGTGTAAAATCATGTAAAATACAGCATCCACATGTTCAGTATGGATACCTGCAGTTTGGTATGTCTGTCAAAATCATCAATTCATAATGATTTGAGTGATCTCCTGTTGTTATTCTTGAGCTTTTCCTCTTTTCTTTTTGAGGATTTACTGTACTTCATTAACGAGAGCTAGAAGCTTTCGTCCTGTGACACACAAGTCTTACTGTTTGATCCCACAGGCACTTGACCTAAATTTGCACTAAATGTGTGCACTTGATTTACGTGATCTGGATATTAATATGTATAAGACCATATGCAACCCTGCTCTAAAATTTATAACAAATGAGCAATATGTTCACAAATATTATTTACTGCCAAATCAATTAAAAAAACCCCTGAAATTTAACACCACACTATTTGGAAAGTAAATGAGTAAAACTAATCATAGTAAATATTTAAAAAAAAAAAAAAAAAAATCAAAGGTACGTGCATATGCCATGCTGCCACCACACAACAGGGCTCATTTTTACAGTAGCGGGAAGAGAGAACTAAACATGGCGCCTCATCTTGCCATCATCACATGCCTCCCCCTCCCCTTCATCCTCCTAAACACACTAACCAACTCATCTTTTCGATTCACACTGCCTCTGTCACCTTTTTCTGCTCTGTTTTCATTCTAAACTATGGCAGATTAACACCATCCAGTTCATCTTATGTGCACAGGGACATTTTCTATAACATCCTATCTCTGGGTATTTGCCTTTTTTGATTGGTGGTTTCTACCCTCTGAATAGTTAAAACTGCAGAAAAAGGCCACAACTGAATAGAATATATGTTGATAATCAACATGTTTAATTAAAATCCATAAACATACACTCACACTAAAATGTACAAATAATTAAGCTTTGCTTAAATTATTCTACAACACAAAATGAAACATAAATGACTGCAATATGCTGTAAGTGTGTAATAAATCTTTACTACTGTAATTGTAAATGCCACGTCTTGCTACAGCCGTAATGTACATTTTAGATATTGGACAAAGGGCCACAGACCTGTTTCACGTATGCCACCACAACCAACAACATCTCCATCTGTACCAGACAAGCATTAGCAATGAGTAGACCAATTAACATGATCAGGGGGCCTACAGCCTGCTCCTGTTTATTTGCCTGTATGCACACACACACGCAGTCACACACAAAAGCTCCCCAATCTGCATACCAGTCTAATGTCTTTGGCATCTGGTCCTGTCTAGTCTGCTCCGGGCTTTCCCACCCTGCCCCCCTTCAAGCGATGGTGTAGAAGTACCAGTCCTGACAATGGTGGGAACGGTGCTTTAGGAGGGAGGGGGCCTCCAATGAGCGAGGAAAGATGCGAGTGGGGCAGAATAATAATGGCAGACACCACGTTCTGTTCATTAAGGCATGCTGCTGCAGCTGCCGACCCCATGGCAGCCCATGGGCCGATCTTACTCTCACGTCCATTCAAGATGGAGACTAGAGTGCCAGGGGCATGGGGTGCCATTTTAGCCATTTCAACTGTGGCTAGTGAGCAATAAGAAGAGGGACCAAATGTGTCACAGCATTGCTGTTTGTCACTGTAAAGCAATTATTAAAAACATGCACTAAAACATAAAATATATGTTACAAACACCTGGCAAAAGGATTTTTGGTATTTATTACCCTTAAGCAGGTTTATGTGCACAAGAATTTCATGCTCTAAAAATATTATTTTTATCAAGTTTAGAATTTTATTACTATTGATAAAAAAGCAATGAATTGCAAGTTGTACTTGCGCATAACAAGTGCAAATAAAAAGAGCATTTTGCAGAGCTATTTGTTCATTCATTTTTGTTCATTCATTTTTGTTCATTCATTGGTTCTTTAGTTCACTTATTCAACTAGTTGACATTTCTACAGGCAATGAAGGTTTGGAATGAAGGAGGGAATGAAGAACAGTGAAACCAGGAGAATGGCGCAGAGAGCAAAGTCTATGGGAAGTGCCTCTGGGATGCTGCCTCTCCCATTGACACACTGAAGCTTTGGCCTTTTCTTTCCTTTCAGTGCAACTATGTCAAGAGGATCTTTGCTCAGCCCCACTCATTAGCAGTGCTAGTTGCTTTATTGTCTCCTCTCTATTTTCCTCTCATTATCCATCCCTGACTGCAAACAAAACTATTTGCTTTAAGAAAAAGAAGTGAGTTGTTAAATTGTGTACTGCACATGCAACTTTCCCACTGCTCTGTTCCAAAAATGATTCCATCCCTCTTGGATGATGTTTCATTATGTGAATCATTCATAAAATCTGCAAATGTCAAATATTAAAAGCCTATTACAGAGGACCAGAATAATAATTTCTTATCCACAAATCTTGCTCTCCAGTTGTATTTAAATGTTACAGTAGTGTTTTACCTATGAAAAATGGCACTGGTTCTTGTAAAAACATTGTACATTTCATTTTGCCCAGTATAGTTTGAATAGAGGCAGTGTAATAAAAGGCTGACAGCTACTCACAGCGTTTTCTATTTAAACATCAGGTAATAGACTATAAAATACAATTTTTAGTTAAGCTGCAGTGTATTGGTAGCTGTGTAGTAACAACAAAAATCTTAAAGACCCGCGTTCGATGTTAATTCACGATGGTGATCCTAACAAAAGAAGATGGCAGCCTCTACTGCAATCGGTGCCAGCTCATTTGTTTTCTTTACCTCCCCTCCTCCACTCTGTTAATTAGTATAGTAAAATCAGATAGGCAAAGAGCTGAGCCGGACTGGTTTAGCTCTCAAATGAACCCATGAACATGCTCATACACACACACACACACACACAGGAATAGAAAAGGCTATGATGCAACTCACCTCGTATGCCAGTCCAGCCATCTTAGCTGTTTCAGTGAGATCTCCCTCAAGATGGCCTCCCTGCCTTCCTCGTTCGTCGTGCCAAGGCTCCAGGGACATGATGGGGCTTCATCGCCGGTGGCGCGGGCATGGTGCCCCATATCCCCCAGATGGCACCGGAGATCTTTTGGCATGACGAGAAATATGGCAGTCAGGGACAAAGGCGTCTTCCTCCCAGCATCTATGTATCTGTCACGTCTTCTGTCCAGCATGCTGCCTAAGTTCATGACACTGTACTTTATTATGGCATGTTGTAGACTGGAACAAGGCTCTGAACAGGAACAGAGAAAGAGAGGAAATGAAAATTAAGCATTGAAAAATACTCATTGTTATTATCGCCAAGCTGGTACCATGGCAACCACTAACGGGTTTGCAGCACAGACACGATAAAGCAAGTTCTGCACACGCTGTAAACATAAGCTCATCTAGTATAGGAGACATTAGAGCATACCTCCATTTTACTATTGGAGCCATACAATTTCATTAAAATAAAACAAACAAATCAATTAATTAATTAATTAACCTGAATACAAAAAAAACATGCTCCACAACAATGCAAAACCACTGTGAATTCACTGTTATATAAAAGCGATCATAATCTTTTTAATATTTTCAGCTAGTATAGATAACTGCTAAGCTTGATTTTGAATAGAGTAGATAGGTGATAATTTATATGAATACAGTAGAGTGCCTCTATTCATTCTGCAGTGCAAAATGCATCCATATGTAGAGTTAAATGTTTAAGACTTCTTGCAGCCTATTTTATTTAAAATGTTATTGACAAGGTATATGTTAAACTTATACCTTGATCAGTACAAAAAGGATAAACAATAAAACATAACATTTTTACAAATTTGAGAATTAATTTTCAGATACAGTCATGCAGCTCTTTTTTTTTTTAATTCACACACAATCAAGCACAGAATCTCCAAGCATCAGAATAGGTTTTACCTTGGGAATAAAGGTCCACAAAAGTCCCAAATAACCAGCCTACCCAAACTACCCTGGCAACAAGGATCTATCCTCTATGTGCCTTTTAATATATGGAAATTAAACAGTACAGAACGGTACATAACATTTGTAAATATGTTTACCTGTCTCCCATAATGTATTCTTTTCTAATGTTAACTTTCTAATCAGCTCAACAATGAAGCTGTTAGAAGAGGTTTTTCATTTTTATAATTTTACACAAAATGCTTTTTCATTCAAGTAAAAATGTCTGTTGGCATACCTTTTATACATATCCTTAATTCACTCGGTTTGGGAGATTCACACGAGATGGGTGCGAGTTTGAGATTAATTTCTACTTTCGGTTATCTAGCTTTATGACATGTTTTTATACTCATACAGCTAGATAACCAAAGACAGAAACCAACCCCTCTCCATGCTTACTGCTGTTTCTGCCCGAGTGAGACGAAATATTGAAGATGAGGAGTCACATATCTGAAAGGAAAACAGAGATATATGAATAAAGAAGAAAGTTAATTAGCGACACAAGATTTCTAAAAAAAGCATTCCAGGTAGTCTGTGTAAATTAAATAAATTAAAACTCAGAACTGATATTCAGACAATTAGCTCTCAAGGGATAAATGTTTGAACCAGTATTGTAAAATTCTTCCCTTTTTACATCTTAGCATGATGATCTGATTTCAATAATTTATACATTTGTAATACATAATTTTTTTTTTTTGTAATAATTTAAAATTTTAAACATTGCAATATCACATTTATCTTCACATAAAGACTAATCTTGGTTAGTTTTAATGGATTTTTCAAAAACAGAAACCTCACAGTGCAGATAGAGTCACACATTAAATAATTATAGTACAACAACAACACCAATAATAATAATAATAATAATAATAATAATAATAATAATAATAATAATAAAGTTTTATTTTTATGTTATAGCTGGGCTTCAAACTGTCCAACATTATATTTGAAAGATATCAGACATATTATTACAAACATAAATATATCACATCATGAAATCATCTGTGATGTAAAATGCAATTCTATTATTATTTAATAAATATTACTATTATTAAAAAACAAGACAGTGTCCTAACAAGACAGCAATACTAAAGTCCTGTAATTATGCTGAATGTAAGCCGTGTGTGTACATGGTGTGTGTACCATTAATGTGTGTACATGGTGTGTGTGTGTGTAGAGGATGTGTGTAAGGTGAGTGTGCACATGTAGGCCTCACTCTGTACACTAAACTATAAACTCACACATAGTCTATGCTACGTTACAACTGTGCCTTCATTAAATTATATCTCACTATAATCACTAACCAAAGCCAACTGTCTTCTAGCAGATGTTCTTCTAGAAATTGACCAAAATTTATTCAGCTATTTAAGTGCCAGTCATTCAAATTATACTCAGATTTACTAAGTAGGGCAATATCTGCATATAAATTGTTAGATGACATCGAATCAAGAGGAAGGCATTAGAAAGGCATTATTCAAGTCATATCTGTGTTACATGAGTTTAGGCTGTTATATAATGGTGTAAGTATAGGCGGGTAAGTAACCTATTATAGATTGCAGTCAAACTTGGAGGTGATAGTGTATAGGCTGTGACATAATAAGTTTGTTTTGTTTTTTGGGGTTTTTTTTGTGGAAAAAAAATACAAATACATACCTAACTTTTCAAGAGTAAAACATGTATGACCAGGATTTAAAACCACAATATGAATAATCAATTTGCCATGAGAAATAGTAGTTCAACAAATAGACTAAGCAATGCTTAATGGGTAAAAATGAATAAGTGGAAGTTGGTGAAGAAAAAAAGATACTCTATAAGACCCTTGGATGTAGTGTCCACCCTGGTCCTCGTTCATTGCTGAAGAGGTCGGCCGTGTAATTGAGAAACATCACAAACATATCCGTATATTTCCCATAAACCCAATCCCGAATTAATCATCAACCATAAACTCAATCTTTCCAAGAAGGAAAAATCACAGCCAGTACACGTTCACGCGCTTACTTTACACAATATAATATTAACATATATTATCTATAATAAAATATGGAGGTTTCCGCATGCATTAGCGTCTAATTCAAGAAATGTTTGCTATATAAAAAAAAGACTAATTTGCTGCACAAATTATTTTCAGCTAGAAAATAATACCTCTGGACTCCGTTGGCTTAAAATCAGCTCTGAGTTATAACGCAGCATCTTCAGCATCTTCAACAAACGTGTAGACGAGGTGTTGCAGCCAGTCAGTCGGTAGCTCCACGCGTCTCTCTCTCTCTCTCTCTCTCTCTCTCTCTCTCTATCTATCTATCTATCTATATCTATCTTTGTCTTCATGTACAAATATATATATATATATATATATATATATATATATATATATATATATATATATATATATATATATATATATATATATAAACTGTGTGCTAATCCTAGCCTATAAGCACGAGCTGGAAGGTAAAGTTTTTGTATTTTCTTGACTTGTTCAGCTGTATAGACTATCTAAAGCCGGTCCTGTACGGTCTTCATGCAGAAATAGATTTTACTGATGATGATCTAACGATGTTGATGTCCGACCCTCCGCCTGCTCTTCTGCACCTCGCGCACCACCGACCACCGCTTTTCTTCCACTGGTCGCTAGCGTCTGCAGTGACGTCACCCCGTCTCGGTAAGCGCCGTCGTTCAGATTGACCAATGACAGTGCGAGGACGCAGCGGAGGAACGGCGCGCGCGCGTTACGGGGGTAGAGTAGGTGTGGTTAGAAGATAAGTCGCTAAGGATGGATGAACTGAACATACTACCTGTTACATTTCGGCTCCTAAATAACATATAACCACTTTAATCGTTCTATTTTCATAGCATTTAATGCTGTAATATCATAAAGCTGACGAAGAAGATATTTAGCTCTCCATTCAGCTTCAAATTTCCATTTAAAAATAATTTAAACCATCTTACATAATGTGAATTCACAACTGTGCATACCCATATTGACATTTTCATATGTAAATTTCATATAACTCCACTTAGATCAAGATCTAATTTGTTTACAATTGAAATGTTAATTTACACGTTATATACACACTTTGCTGAATAATGACTAACCAAGTTGTATATGTAGGTCGTGTATAATAATGCAAAGAATTCACAAATCTACAATAATTTAAAAAACACACACACACCAAAAGAACAAATAAAAAAATAAAACAAACAAAAAACAAACAAAATAAAAACTGCTGATGTAAGATGCACAGACAAACTCGCAGTCGTCTGCAACCTGCAAATAGTAGATTAGACAAATGTAGATCCCTCCCTCCATGTGAATACTCAGATTGGTACAATGCTTATTATTTTATAGTTTGACCAAAAAGCTATTTTGAAAAAATCGTTAGTGAAAATTTTAAAGATCTAAAAAATTTTTTTGCTTTCTCCAGTGAAATATAATAATAATAATAATAATAATAATAATAATAATAATAATAATAAAGAAATGCTTGTGTATATTCTTTTGTGCAAATTCTTCTATTTGTTTAAGGAACACAGCAAAGTCGCTCTCAGAGATGAGATGAATATATAACACAAGTTATTTTCAACGGTGAACGATATAAAAAATGTTTTATATAGGTCAAGAGTGCTAACATTTCATTTCAAGTAATAATGATTTTTTTTATTGTACTATGAAATCTTCTTCTTCTTCTTCTTCTTCTTCTTCTTCTTCTTCTTCTTCTTCTTCTTATTATTATTATTGTTATTAGCATTATTATTATTATTAAATAGTTCATATCGGGATATTTTCAATACAAATTAGAATAGCTTAAATAGTTTATTTCAATAACTTCAAGGGCACTCAGTAACTTAGTAAGCTGTCTTAAATACCCTGTAATATTTAAAAAAACTAAATCATGTCATGAATAATATTTAATATGCTTTTCGTTTTGATGATTACATGCTGCTCCATACAATACTTTAATCGCTTTTTTTTACATTTTGTATAAAAAAACTTTTTTTTTTCCGATGATTTCTTGTTATGTCTTTACCCAGTGATGTGATCCTTTCGTATTTCTTTTCGTTTTATCGTATAAAACTCGATTACAGTTCATATCGAACAATATGCATGGGCAAGTTTCACAAAACATCGCAGCTTTTTTGGTGATCTTAACTTTTCGGTGCTTTTTTAATGATCTTAACTTTGCGACACTCAGTCATTTCTAGCTAAAGGAAAACGCCAGTGATTAGGAGCCTCAGATCTGTGCACCTTCACTAATTAGATGCGATTCATTTGACTGGCAAAGCTAGACGCTGACATTAAGAAAGGAAACCCAGCACACTGTGGAAATATTCCTAAAAATGTAAGAAATCCGTCTACTACACTATACGTACCCTATACATTATAAGTATAATCACTATAATAACTTAAAACAAGAAAATCCTGATATCTATATCGTATTTTGGAAAGAACCCAGATAAGAAACCTTAATATTGGGATAAATACCCACAGTCTACTCACTTCATGACTTCTAGCCTTTGTTTCTCTGTTACTTCATATTTAAATTAATTTTCAGCAATTCCTGTATTAACATAATAGTTCAAACAGATGAAATAGTCAATATAAGCATTTAATTGTATTAAATATTAAATAATAAATACTAAATAACATTACTAAATAGTCTAATTAATCAGTAGTGTAATAAGTTATGGGGATTAGATATTTACTTACTGCTTTAGAATTTTTATTTAAGCTGATAAATATAATTACCATTATTTGGTTAGTTATTAGTGATTAATTGTTCAGTTTTGAAATGCACGATTTTAACAGAAAGAAAGACCAAACTGGAGGGGAAAATATCATAATATATGATTTATTATAAGGAGTCTCTTTTATTTATTTATTTATTTATTTATTTATTTATTTATTATTTTTCAACCAAATGTCAGTTTGCAGTATGACTGCAGACATTTAAATTGAATGTCATGTATTGTCTGTGGTTTGAAGTGCACAGGAATGCATGTCTGAATTCCACTGAACTGTGGGTGTTGACCTCTGCCCCAATGCGTGGCTGTTGTGACAGGAGTTCAAGGTCCTCTTAGCTCCTGAGGGGAGTGATAAAGGGGAGGAGTGGGGTGCCGTCTACCACGGCTAGTCCAGACAGACCCCCCAAAATGTCTGGATTGGAAAGGGTAAGGGGACATGGGGTGACGATGGAACCCCCTTTCCCAGTGTCTGAGTGTATGGCTGCTGTAGGACCAGCAGTGGGGAGTGGGGGCTAGACAGAGTGTATGTGATCAGCATAGACAAACACATAAAGAAGGACACACACATACACTCAGTCCCTGTGGAATAATGTGAAGACCTTAAAGGATCCCAGTAGAGATGATTCCTAGAAGTACTCCATGTGCAATGTGCAGTGTATAGCCTGGGTGACATATTACTTCTACAGAAAATAAAAAACAAATAAGAAAAACTAGGAAACAAACAAACCGAAAGCAATAAAATGGTATAAATCATATGCTATAGCCTTCTCAATCACTGGTCAACCCAGTTGCTGTGTAAATTTTGGACCATCACTGTCAAAATACCAACTGAGGGAATATCTTTTGGAAGAATAGTCTCTTTACACAGCTACAGAGACTTGTAGAGACTCTTAGCTAAAGATGATTAAAGCTGACAGCCAGTAGTGGAACCAAATCTCACTTAGACATTTATTTATTCATTTATTTATTTGCTTGTTTGTTTGTTTTATTAATTAATTAATTAATTAATTAATTACTCTCTTCTGCCTTTGATAAAAGCAATGGTCTTATATTTACTCTCTTTCTTTGCGTTGAATCTTTAACTCAGCGAAATACAATATGACAGATTTGAAGGAGAGGATATTTTTACAAAATGAATACATTTTCATAATAATGTAACATATTTTATTTCTCAGTTACTAGAAAGAAATGTATACTTTATCCAGTGCTTTTAAAAATTAAACACCTTGGACCTAAACAAAACTGGAATAAATAAATAAAATGAGTTAAATGAACCTTTATTCATCCTATAAGAAAAAAAACCATTAATAATGGTGGATATTGACATTTTATTTTATTATATTGTCATCTTTTAACATCTGCTTATTGCAGGAAACTAAATATATCAAATTAGAAATTCAACATTATCCTTGTCACTTTATTTTTTATAACAGAGTAAATCATAGTGCCAACACAATGAGTAGTGTGTGGAGCTCCAGTCTATGAAGAACAGACAGAACTCTTTTTTGCTATAAAATACAGTTCACGCCAGATGGAAAAGGTCTTAAGCATGTGCATTTAAAGCTATACACATGCACATGCAGTGTTCTTTCATGAGATTCCTGGCAACTTGTTCATAAATGAGTCATCTTTTCAAATATCCATAATGAAATGTTGAGGACGTGAGGGGATGCATCTTCTCAGCAATAATCTATTGCAATTCAATCCATATAAATTTATCCTACATAACATGTTGCCAAGGACATATCAGGATGCCATATTGGCAGGCATATCTCTTTCCATATCAGAACACCTTATCCTTAGCTTACCCCAAATAGTTGCATACTTTTAATCAGTAATTTAGAATATTTTAGAAAATTTTGGTCAAACAGATGGAGCTAAAGATTTTATTTAAAAAGAAACAAAGTCGGGATATTTACCCATCCTGATATGGGTCACAAATGATCTGAACTCAGAACACTGGGTGCAAGGGAAGAATGCACCCTAGATGAATGACCAGTCCATTACAGGTCAACATACATACACACATTAATATCTATCAGTAACTTAGCATATCCAAACCTACCAGCACACCTTACAAGGTGGGAAGAAACTAGAGAACCTGAGCTGAGAATGAAACCAGGTACCCTGGAGCTGTGAGGCAGCAACACCACCTGCTGTTTCACTGTACCACCTGCAGTGAGAAATGTCTGGAGTAAATTTAAATATTTAATCAGGCTGCAATATGTCGCATTAACTGTATTATTAGCTATATATGCAGATAGCTAAACTGTCAGAAAAAAGGGTACCGCAGAGGTACAGTTTTGTTCCTAGGGGAACAAAAAATATAATGGTACATTTAAAGCTACACAATAGGTCCTTAGGGTACAATTATGTTCCCAAAACGAGTTATAAAGGTACAGCTAGAGGTACAAAATTGCAGGGTACCACCCCAGCGATGGCCACTCGTGCCTTAAAAGGTACAGTTTTGTACCTTTCTTTCTGAGAGTGTACCTGGGTCGTATCGGTTTTACCTGTACTATAGGCTACTGTTATTTTACACACTATCTTGAATTTTACAGTCAACAGTCAATCCAGTTAGATTAATGACAAAAAATAAAAACAAATGTGAAGGCTAGCCCCACTTTAGGCCACTCTTATTGTGGGGTAGCTTATTGATTTGTATAATTGGTTGACTTCTGAAGGGATCAGGGGTTTTGAATAAATGTTGTGAAGTGTGAGTTAACTACTGCAGTTGTCAGTAGCCATTTAAATATCTGTCTGAGATAGAATATTGTATTATAAAGTAATATATCTCTTTTGTAATGCAGATGACAAACCTATAAGTATAGAGCATATCGTTCCCATGCGGGTAATAATGTCATTTTCTCCAGCTAAAATGTAAAAGCAGCACAATTTTAGACACTTTAACACAAAAAAGCATCTTCAGTGATGTTCAGTTTTGGTTTTATTTGACTACAAGACAGAATTTTAATTTGCATTTTAATGTGAATCTTAAGTGGCAATGAGTTAAATTAAGTTGCATATGGAATTCTTTCAATGAGCCTTTTTGCCTTGTGGTTATGGATGTGGTGTCTTGCTGTTGGTTTCTACATAGAATCAGCATTCTCATATAAAACTTTTCACTATACTCATATCAAGCTTGTAGTCTTGATTGTATTTATCTGTTGTATCTGTATTATCTATGCATTTTAATACCCATTTATATGTCTGGGGGATCTCTTTCTTTTATGTTGGAAGTTCTTATAGAGTTTTATAGAGTGAAAATTTTACATGCATGCAACCTTCATATTTTCTTTCTAAATAGGCTTTAAAAGAAAAATAGTCTTTGAATTTCCCCTTTGTTGCATTTTAATACAGCAGTAATAATTATCATTATTAAAACAATATCTCTCAACATGTAATACAGGTCTAAATGTAAAAAAAAGAAATGTGAAAAGGAATTTTTCAAAAGGTATTCAAAAGAAGCCTTACACTTTTGTCACAATTGAACCTAAAAACATTATTAATTTTTAATGATTATGATTATTAGTTTAGGACATCTAGTCTCAAAGGCATGTTTAAAAACGTATTTATTTATTTATTGTTATTTTTATACCTGACATCACTAAACTGAATCATATTCTGCCAAATCATGGCTGGTAATTTAGGACATTTGGAAAATGATAAAATACAATAAAAAGCTTACTTTATTGTTATTTTATTAAATTAGTCATTATTATACATTAGTCATTTTTTAATTGATTAATTGAAAAAGAAAAACGATCACATCCTTTTGTGCTTTGCTTTATCAAGCAGTTTTCCTGCAAAGAATTAAGAACATTCAGAAAATGATATATTTACAGTTCACTCGATGCCCCAGTTCACCATAGTTTCTCTAGTTATCTGAAGGTAAATTTATATATTGTTTATTTTATTTAATAGTCCGACTGTTCACGCGGATTTGAGGCAAGATGAGGCTGGAGTCGTGCTGTCGGTTCGATACAGGGCTCAGGAGTGAAGCGCGTGCGCAGCCACACGTCAGTCCCCGTGCTAACAGAGACGTCTTGCGCTCACGGCTCCGCCCCCTGCTCGTTCATTCACACTCGCCTGGCAACTCGGCGCGCGCTCGTACAAGGGCTTTGAGGCGAGCAACAGGGGATGAGGCGCTATGAAAAGGTATCCAGCCACTGGAACCAGGCCCGGCGAGTCTAAAGAAAGGTTGAGGGGTGTGTGTGTGTGTGTGTGTGCGTGCGTTTGCCTCTTTGTCAGCCGAGAATTCCGGCAAATGACCCCCGTAAGTCAGGGCTCCACCTCTGCGCGCAACCGTTAGCTTATCGTAGCTAATCCTGTGTTCCGACAAGAGTGCTTAACACAGTCTCGTGGAGGCGCGAGGATACCTGCAGTGCACTGGACACAAAGCACTTAATGTCCAGGACAGGTGGTGTGGGAGGAGAGCACAGGGAAACAACGGGGGTTTCTATACAGAGACATTTAAACAACACGGTGAAGATCAATAAGGCACATAATCTCACTTAGCCTAAGGGTTTAAAATAAATACTACAGTACAGCCCACAAATGCCAAGCTCACCTTACCCCGAGGCAAAGAAAACTAGCTAATTGAACTATAAAGAGACTCAACAACAACAACAATCAATAAATTAGTTCAATCTGATTCAGCTGAGAGCATACACTTATCGGGCATAACATTATAACCACCTGCCTAATATTGTGTTGGTCCCCCTTTTGCTGCCAAAACAAAACAAACTGCAATGCACGGTGTTTTCTGACACCTTTCCATCCGAACCAGCATTAACTTCTTAGGCAATTTGAGCAATAGTAGCTTGTCTGTTAGATCGGACTACACGGGCCAGCCTTCGCTCCCCACGTGCATCAATGAGCTTTGTGCTAGATATTGAGCCACGCTTGCTAGATATTAACCACTACAGACTGGGAACACCCCACAAGAGCTGCAGTTTTGGAGATGCTCTGATCCAGTCATCTAGGCATCACAATTTGGCCCTTGTCAAACTCGCTCAAATCCTTGCGCTTGGCCATTTTTCCTGGTTCTAACACATCAACTTTGAGCAAAAAATGTTCACTTGCTGCCTAATATATCCCAACCACTACCGTGTCAAAGTAAGAAAACCTTATGAGGAACCAGACTCGAAAGGGAACCCATCTTCATATGGGATATGATATACACTGCATAGGAAACGAACAAAATATTAACAAAATAAGTTGGAAAATCTTTACTCTCACTCTCTCTCTCTCTCTCTCTCTCTCTCTCTCTATATATATATATGTGTGTGTGTGTGTGACATTGACAATCATGTGACATTGGTCATAAACCAAAATCATAAACCCACTGAGGGCTGAATTCAAAATCATACCAAAAACCAAAGTAAAAAATCCAACTTGCATGAATTTCATTAAGGGACGTCATTATTGTGGCCCCCACATGACTATATGCACTTCTGACAATATCTGGGCATGCCCCTGATGATCTCCTTCCAGACCTGGATCAGAGCATCACTGAGCTCTTGGACAGTCTGTGGTGCTATTTGGTGGCTGCTCTGATACATAACATCATAAATTTCTAAATTGGATTCAGGTCTGGGGAACTTGAGGGCAATTTTATCAGCAGTAAGGGTTCTGTTAGTTAGCACATGGAGGTATGTGTGACAATTCATGGATATTCCTCCTAAGACCATCACTGACTCACCAGCAAACTGGATGACAGGGCACACCTGGGCAACATGAGACACCTGTCAGTCTCATGTTCCTATATTTTTGATCATTTAAACATGGGTGTATTGAAATATATAGTGCCATGTTGTAAGTTGTTTCATAATCATTATTCTCAAGCTCAAATAATAAAAGAGTTCTGAGTGATCCTTGAGAAAAACAGAATGGCTATATAGCTTCAAGAGTGCAGCAATGTGTGCTGAAGCTAAAGCCATGTAAAGCAAACTTAATATGCAGCTAATGTAGTCTGGGGTGATGTGCTTTGACTTTATTTTTAATAAGAATTTCCTTTTTCCACCTAAGGACTTTTGGCTGTTCTTAGGTCATGGATAACCTCTCAAAATAATTAAAAGCAGATAAAATAGTAAGGAATATCCCTATCATTTAAGAAGTCATTAAGAGTATACTTCAGAATTCAAAATTATGATTGGAATAGGTGTGTAAAGTGCAGACCATTGAAGGCTAGCAGGTGAATGAACAAGTGCTATCTGTGCTTTGGTTGCCAAGACTAATCACTCATAATAACAGGAAAACGAGCTGTATGAGTACAGCATCGATGGCAAAGACTGATGACCTCTGTCCAGGTTATAGAGGAGTTTATTGACTTCCTTCAGGGTTTATAGGGCAGTTAACATGGGTAGTGCACAAGGCTTTAAAACCAATAATATCCTAACAATAATATATCCTTAGGGTCCTATATGTTTGAGCTCTTTGTTTGGTAATCATATGAGATCACACAAACACACAATTTCACGCATTTATTCTCATGATTGTAATACAGATGTCCAAAAATATCTGCTAACATTGATCTTATTCTTCGGTGTGTATTTTTCTCATTACTAATTAAACAGCATCTCACATTTCTGTTTTGAACAAAAAGCCAGTGTTAGTGTGTGTATTGTAACTAGTGTTTAGCATGCACATTGTACACCCCCCCCCTCCCCAAATGTTTCTCACACACTAACAACTCCGCCCAAGTGCGCTTTCCTACTTTCCCACCCTTTGGCTCAGCACGGTTGTCAATCAACCCAGAGAGCTGGTCCAGACAGGCAATCAGTCATCAGCCATGAAAAGAGCTCTTACTTCCCTCCTTCCCCTCTTTTAACGCTCTTTGCCTTCTTTATCCCTCCTGTCCCCTCTCTTTCTGAATGGGCGTGACAGGCTTAATCTCCCACACTCCTCCTCTGAGTTCCCGCCGCTGTCTCTCTCTCCCCACCATTGGTTGCCTTAATCACCAGCAGGGCAGACAGTACTGGCTTTTTTTTTCTTTTTTTTTTGTGAACACAACATCAAGTTGTCCCCCTCCTCCCGGCTCAGTGTCCTCAGGGTCAGACCCCCCTCAGACTGGGGCCTTTTCAGCTTTGGCAAAAGGATCATGTCATGAAAGGAGCTTGATTTAGTTTTAACAGGGTGCTGTGTCCGGCCTTTAAGTGGCAAATGAATAAACATAAGATGAGAGAGGCCCTGCAGGGTGGGGAGCGGAGGGGAAGGCCCTGAATACACAGGAGGTGGGGACAGATGTATTGGAGCGTAAAAAAAATGGGGTTTGTTCCTTCTCTTCTCCTCTTCTCCACGGTACCCCAGAAGCAGTTAATTAGAGCGCTTTCTCTGCTCACATGGCTCCTGAGATCAGAGTGCTTTACACCCAGGCCTCCTGTAGTGATACATTAATGTCTGGTTTCCTTACTGTTCTGTAGGAGGAAAATATTCTAGGCCATAAGAGAAGTTGTTAAATCAAAAATTTCATGTGCTACATTATTGAATTATTGGTTTGATTATACCTTATTAATCAATCAGACATGGTTCACTGCATATGTTCATTGCAATCACAATCACAAAACTGAAAAAAAAAAACAGATCGTGAACAAATTATATCATTTTGTCCTTTGTTTTCTGTAATTTCCACCTTGACCTTAATGACCTTTGGTCTGGTGTATTAAGAAGCAAGATCAAAGAGGCATGTGGCATGGTCATCTCTGACATCCTCCTGTTGACCTCCACATACAAAGGTCATGAACTTTCTTCCCAAATAGGCACTGATAGAAGTGTTTTTAATAAACTGCTATGAATTACCAATTTTACCACATTATCCAGCCTCTCAGACCTTTAATAAACTGCTACGAAATACCATTCTTACCACCGAAACCTGTAGCAACACATATGTTAATATTTTACGTTTATGGTTATCTAGCATTTTAGGATCTTGCAAAAAAAAAAAAAATTGCTGTTTTAAATACAAACAAAATATGTCTTTCTTTGTCTTTTTAGCTATACATTATGCTGGTATATATTGAATTGCTTTATGATTACACTTAATCAAAAAAAAAACCCAATGAAATTGATTAATTTTATTCACATAAATGACCTTCTCACAAAGGTAAATATAACATACAAAAAATGACATCATTACAAAATTTCAATAAGAACTTTTATTTACAAAACCAGAGGGATGGGCAGTGAGGGCAGAAACTCATACAAAGGTAAGAAAGATTGGATTTGGATTTTAAATAGATTTTACAAAATGTGTATTATTAAACAGAAATCAGTTTAGTGATTAGAACATGAATAATAAACTCATAAATTATTAGGCATCACCTTAAAATTAAATTGATTATTCATTCAACTTAAATTACATTAAACTATAGGGAAGGTATATGGATAAATTTAAATAGGTATTGGAAATGTAATTTTGTAAATTTCTGGTGTTGTAATCATGTCACATCTTTTAGCATTCAAAAAATATTTGGAATAGCATAATGTCAAATATATAATTCTGTTGCATTATTTTAGCCTGGAAAACTATCTTGCTCTTACTTGAAACTAGATAAAACAATCTGATACCATTCATCTACTGAATTTCTTCTAACTTATGATTTTATCATTTGAATGACAGCTAGGTCAAACAGAGTCCACTAGGTAGCTTTTCTGGTTCTGTAACTCTAAATATATAAATGTATTCTATATCAATATTTCCATGGCTACTGTTTACTATACATAAACAAGAAATGTCTCACCAGTGTCTCCTTTTCATTCTAAGCATGAAAAGGACATATTCAGATTCAATACCATGAAAAACGAGACAAAAAAGGGACAGTATGCAAGTCAAGACATTTGAAATTTCCCTCTAAAACTGCTTAATAAGAAGGAAAGTTAGAAATACTGAAAACTCTTCCTTTTGGCTGTGACCCACCTCTGTGTAAAAAAGAACATTTCAGACCTCCCTTTCCAACATTGCTGCATTTCAGTGTATTTCAAATCTGTGTGTGATGTGTGCTATAAATAGCACATGAAGATGGTTCATATACAAGGGGTTTTCGGTACACATCTTAGAATTTATGGTCAAAATGGTCATTATAACAAATTATATAGTAAATATCAGGCTAGGGTGCTATTTGGAGAAAGAAAGTGTGGTCACAGGATTCGTGGGGTCAGGGCTGACAGCATGTTGGGCTTCCAGGATTAGCTCTGCTCCACAGTGAAGCGTGATTCCATCCTGTGAAATGCAGAGAAACTGTAGGTCGCCTTTCAAACGGAGCTCTGTAAAGCCATAGTGGTATTTCTACGCCACCTTGTGGCCCTTAGCCATTATATTATACCACAGGACCTTTTTATTATACACAGGTTTTTTTTTTCTGAACAGGAATGAGTTGTCATTTTTTACGAGTCACCTTAAATTGCTGAACAACGTCATAAAAATGCTATATTTATCTATCCTCCCAATAGAGTTTATAGACTGATGGTATCTTTAGTCTGTGTCTTAGTGAACCATTATTGATGTATTTATTAATGGAGACTTCAGAGCACCCTTGTATGTCGCTCTGTATAAGGGCATCTGGCAATATATATATATATATATATATCTATATTACAGCTACACAACGATCCTTATAAAACCAGGAAACAAAATTACTTATTCCAAGGCAGACAATCTTCAGTTAGAAAAAATCAGACTTGTTTTTATTAATCTAGTTTTCTAACATTGCTGTTAACATTTCTAATTATTTCTGTGTCTGTTGTTTTTGTTTTTGTTTATGACCATGAACAGGTGTGGAAAATATTGGAGTTACGATAATTAAATATTATTTTTTGGTGGATTTGCATTTTAGGTGGGTGTTTATTGAAATTGAATACTTGTACTCTTAATTTATATTTCCAAGAAAAAAGAATATACATATTACTCCTTACATTTGTCTTTTTAAATTTGGACCTCAGATCTGTAATAAAGTTTGTTTGTTTGATTGATTGATTGATTGATTGAGTAATTGACTGATTGATTGATTGATTGATTGATTGATTGATTGATATTTAGACAGCCAAAGTAGGCCTAAACCTTTCATGTCTGGAAGGGCTCTTATTGCCTCATCCAGCCTGTGTCTGATTGGATATTTTCAAGCTAAATTGTGTAGTTCTTTCAAAAGGAAATCATCATTAACAGTTAAAAATAAAGATAACAAAAGTATTAAAAGTTTCTTTTCCTGAGAAAACATCACAATAACTTAATTTCAGCACTTAAAATTTTTTCGTTTCTCATATTTGAGCACAATAAAAATTTATACTTTTTATACTTTAAATTGAGGATATTCTTTGGCTGGATACTTCCACTTTTAATTAAGATTGTGACACATTATCAATACTTTCACTTATGTATAATATCTCAGTACCTTTTCCACTCCTGCCCATGATGCTGTATTGGGCTCTCCAGAGCTAGTCATGACTAACTGCAGTATTGCAGGTATCTCAGTATTACAAAACACTGAGATATTTCCTTTTTGTCATAACTAAAGATTTTGCAGTTATAATGTTTCTTTATATAGCACCTTAATGAAGATTTAATCATGTCCACATCTTCATTTTTTCTGTTCAATATAATATTTTATTAATTTTAAAACTCACACATCCGCATTCTTGTTGGTTGCCGTGTGATTGTTATACTCTAGAACAGGTGGAACAGGCTCCTCCTCCCCAGGCACCTAAATTTGACATATAGATTAATCTTAGAACATTCAGTTAAACAGACATAGATGTAACCATGGAACACACACATTGACACAAAGGTTAGATAATGCAACTTTGCGTTGTCTTTTCCCTCAGCTTACTCACCCTCATGTTTTAAGGTATCATAGAGTTTAAACACTTTAGAATTCAGTAAGCAATTACAAATAAATAATAAATAAATAAGGGCCATGTGGGCATGCACACAGCTAAAATGTTTAACCTTCCCTATGAGTGCTCTTGGTCACAGTACAGGTGCAGTAGCATTTTTTTTTGTTTGCTTTCTTCAAATTAAGTAAAATCTCACCTCCCAGTAAATCTCGTCCTCAAAGCATTGATCATCTGCCGCAGCCCCCCAGATAGGCATCCTCAAAATCAGACCTGTAAAGAAAGGAAACTCAGTTCCATCATATGCGTGATGACGAAGGTTCAGATCAGACATTTATATCCAGATATATATGCGTACTTTATTAAAAAAAACTGCTGTTAACTCCAGTTAAATAGAAAATAATCCCTTTAGGAGAAAATATTTAGAAAACAAAGGCCTTCCTCTGCACCAGATGGCTTGGCCTGTCTTTTTTCATTCTTCTTGGCACAATATCTATTTATTAGAAGCTCTTGTGACCAATAGGATCAAGACAGAAAGCCTATGCTTTGGACTGTTGTCTTTGTGAATGATACATTTCATGTTTAACCTTTGCTGTCAATAAATTGTAAAATAGATGAACATTTAACTTTCTGAAAGAAATTAAGTCTATTAGAATGTATAAGAAATGTGAACTGTTTCACTTGGCTGACACTTCTGCAATTCTTTAAACAGAGACTGAGGTTCATAAATTCAGTCTCAACAACTTCAGTAAGTTCTAACTCTAACACAGTTGCATTTGACCTTGATCTTGTTCCTATTCTCTATTGTACGTACCCACAAATATTCCACCTCCTATTCCAACGCACACAGCAACACACGTTGCAGCTGCCTGGTAGCCACCTTGGACAGCTGGAGTCCTGTTTTTGTATGACCCCACAAAATCAAATGTGTTTATCAACCTGTAAAGAAGGAAAAAGACAATGAGAAACAGTGTGTGAAACATGATCTTTCATGTGTGAAACATGAGTTTCAAGTCACTGTGCTATAATAAACAATAAAGTATAACCTGATATCACTAACAAAGTAAAATGAGTTAGTGTATACAAGCTTAGATTAGTAATCTACTGGATCTTGTGACCTACCCCTCTGCACCATATACAGTTTCAGTAGCAGCAGCAGCTGTGATGGCTCCCACAAATCCACCTAGGAGACCAGGCACTGCATGCAGGTTATGGACACCACATGTGTCCTGGATCTTAAACTTTTTCTCTATATAGGGCTGGGAGACAAGATGATAGATTTAACCTTTATTTTATCTATCCATATGGCCAACTGGGCTTTGTAAAAGTCATCTTCTTTAAATTGTTCAATCTTCTCTTGTGTTTCAACAGTGGTTACACACTGATATTTAGTTTTTGTAATACAACCAGTCAGATTACTTGACATTAAGGTATTTTAAAATGAGACTCTTACTGAGACATAAATGTATCCCAGAGTGGAGATGATACCACAGAAGAATCCTACAATCAGAGAGCCATATGGCATGAGCATGAACTCAGCAGCTGTTCCTACAGCAACACCACCAGCCAGGGTGGAATTCTGGATGTGTACCTGGAGACAAAGCAAAGTTATCTGAGTATTTATAGGCATGGTTTAGGCGTATTGCATAATTATGTTAAATTAGACATCTCAATTCACTAGACTGAGATCAAAACTGCTATGACTGTATCACTGTCTCCAAAAATAAAAAATACATTACACTGGCATTTTCAGTGGAATAAGACAGTTATCATGCTAGGGTACGATATGCTTACTTGACTGCAAACCCCTATGGTCATTTGGGGTAATTAAAATGGCCCACTATGAGGTGATGACTTTATTATTTGCACTTGGCAGGGAAACCATGGTAAATAATGTATGTAACCTTCTGTTTGTATGGAAGATGCCTTTTTATAGTTATTCAAAACACTTAATGAATTTTGTAATGTTTTGCACTGTATAGAAATTTTAAGTATCACAATATTTGTAATATCTATTGGCATAGGTTCTGAACGATTGCAGTGCACAAAGGCATCCTTGCTGGTATGTCTAGCTGTATGTTTACTTGGTGTTAGTGACAATATCCACCTGTGCAGACAACTAAAGAGAGCTGCTTGAGCTTGCCCTGATATAGTTGACCTTCACTGTGTTTTCTGAGAGGACCAACATGTAGCAATATGTTACAACCATCAAGGACAGCTTCAAACTACTATCAATTCTAGTTGGTTGATATATTATGACCATAGCCCTGTAGTATCACACCACAGCCCAGTGTGTAAGGGAGGCGTCTGTGGTTATTATCACTCTCACCACTCCCAGAAGGACTTCTGGAAGGAATAGCTTGCTATTGGGCTACGTTCAGTGAGACAGGGACATGTTCCTGTCTGTGGCATTTAGGTTGTAGATTTAGGCAGATAGCACACATATGAATTGCCAAAATTCCTGCTTCTTGGAGGTGACACAGAGGAAAATGTCATCCAAACACAGTGGAGTCCTGATGTCCTTAGCCATTAGTGAACCTGTCCTGTGGATGTATGATTCAAAGCACGGTACATCTAACATACTAAAAAAAGGAAGTAGTAATGGACCAAGGGATAAGCTGATCAGAGGTAAGTGCCATTCACTGAACAATGAGTAAAACTGCATAACATAGGTGATGTTCATTGGAACTAAGTCAGACACTAAAGAGACAATATAACAGGCACTTTAGAAGATCATAGCATTCTATAAAAATTCTCATAATATAGAAGAAAAATGCAGAGGACAGGTCAGATTGGTTTAAAACATTGGTTTAGGATCATGATTGCCACAGTTAAAAATACCAAAAGGCCCATTACCATGTCCAGTTTTCCATGCTTCTGAAACAGGCTGGAGATGGCAAAGGTGGTAAGGACAGTGGCAGCCAAAGACAGATAGGTGTTAATGGCTGCTCTATGCTGTCCATCTCCATGGTCAGAAATGGCAGAATTAAAACTGGGCCAGAACATCCAGAGGAACAGTGTTCCTAGGGGGAAAACATAAACCATAAAACTTTAACATCTATATATTATAGTACATTAATCCTTTGCCAAGGTATGGAAAGACATTAGGTGGATGGGATCAGTACTTTGACACCTATTATCATGAGAGCTATAAAGGGAACTTACCAATCATAGCAAACAAATCCGAGTGGTAGACTGAGCCGTTGCGCTGACTGCTTTCTTTCAAGTTTGGCCGATAGAGGACCCATGAGATGGCTAGTCCATAATATCCTCCAAATGCATGAATCACCATAGAACCACCAGAATCTCTGGCCTATTGGACAGAATACTTCATTTTGTAAGTCACCATTACATCTTCAAAACATTGCTATTTACATGGTATGTTTTGCTGTATTTTTTTCTCTTTTGCATTTGGCAATAACTGTTCATTTGTCAAGCTATAATGAAATTAAATAATTCTGTTGTTTAACCATACAATGTATTCTAATAATTAATTTCTTAATATTCATTTACTACATCATACAATATTTAAATGCAACACACATGCATCAAATAAATCTTTGTATTTCATTGCATAGACTCACATGAAGGAGACTAATTATGATAAATTCTTCTACAGAAAACAGGGTAATGCCAAACAGGGTCAACACCATGACCTGCACAGGACTGACTTTTCCTAGCACAGCTCCATAGGCAATCAAACAGCCGGCCACACAAAAGTCTGCATTGATTATGCTGGACACAGAAAAAGGCAAAAAGACATTGTTAATGTATAATTCCCACAATTTAGAAGTGTATATGAAACTTTTAAAGCTACATTTTGTAATGATTCAATATGCACAATTTTAATACGCACAGTTTTAATATAGGTTACATACTGTACTAAATGTTCCAATACTGTAATAAATGTTCCAATTTAACTAATTTTGACCAGCTGTCATGCAGTGCTGGAGTAGTTACTGTACTAATGTAGAGAATGTGATATTAACAGGCTACAAATATCACTTAAAATTTTATAATTTAAAGAAATATATTAAAAAACAACACTGTAAAGTCATTTGTGCATACTAGAAATACACACTACGAGTTTTTTTCATTAAAACATAAAATGCTTAATTGACATATTGACATATAAACCTACTTTTCAACGCCAATTTTGATAAAGCCATCAACTGGGTCCAGAGAGTGAAACCAGCCTTGCATTAACAGTGCCCACTGAAGCCCAAACGCTCCAATGAGGAAGTTGAAACCAACAGCACCGAAACCATAGCGCTTCATAAATGTCATGAGGAATCCAAAGCCCACAAAAATCATAACATGGACATCCTGAAAACCTAAGAGCGCAAAAGGATAAATACATTTTTAAATGTATAATACATTAAAAGTAGATATTTGCTCATAATAACATGTTTCAACAAAGCACAGAATTATCAAGTGAATAAGTTGCAGGTCCATTACTGAGATTTTGGGTTATAATAATTAAAAAAAGAAAGAACACTAAAATTAAATGTCTGTCGTAGTATTGAATTGAATTCATTTAGCTTGGAAAAAAAATTAACAAAATGTGTCTCAAGTTAACAAGAAAGCAAGCTGGCAAGTTAAGTCTTACAGTCATTGTAACAAGAGGCTGGGGTTTACATAAGGAGTTCTTATTCACCCCAACCACATGTATTCCCTCTTGTGCATGTGCCTGCATATGGTGAGACATTCCCACAAAATCACAAGGTGGCATGATAATATTTGCCCTGTATTTGCAGAAGCTCATGACTCATGTTACCATCTACTATATGCCTTTCTGTCTCTTTGTTACATCAACTAACTTGTGACACATACTATGACCTTTCTGAAAGAGGTCACCATTCACCACAACTCTACATGGGCCCAGCTTGTGATCGCCTCCTGCTGGAGTCTGAATATGAGCCCATCCAGGAATCTGAACTGAAAGTGTAAGAATTGCATGTTTTGGTAACAAGCTCAGCTTGCATGCATTGCTTACTACATGAGTCCATTGTGACCTTGTGGCTAAGCTTTTTGCCAAGTTCAATGCCAAGGTCATATTGACCAGTTGATTGACTTTGTTGCATTCCATGAAGAGTGTTCTTGCTTGATATGCTCTACATTACTATTTTGATCCAATAGCAGCCAGTTAATCCTCAACATTTGTGTCACCATGGAAAAACGTCTGTCTAAATGGAGACTGGCCCACAGGCCAGCAGTCATCACCATTGCCTACAGGCAGGCTGGACGTCCTCTTTGCTTACATTACATAGCAGCATACCAGGGTTTGTGTTGCTGCAATTAGGCGTCCATGCTTTCTCCATATACTCCAGGTTAATTACACCCTTTCAATTGTTTGAGTGCAGTGAACACCTTTCTGGTTTGTCCTAAAGAATTTCAGTTCAGGATGTCAGGATCCCTTGCCATTCACGACTAGCACAACAATTAAAATTTACAATCCAAAAAGGTTCCAGGGAAAATTATCTGTATGAGACTGGTTTTGTTGTCAATACAGCATCACACATCACGTGACTTTCTTGGAAGGTCTGAGTATGTGTGTGTGTGTGTGTGTGTGTGTGTGTGTGTAAAAAAGTGAAAAAGGTTTTCAGTGTTCATAGTACCACAGTTACATATTTACTTTGTGTACAAGCAGATTTATTAGAGCAGCAAATAACAAGTAAGTAACAAGTAAGTTACACAGTTCCTACCAGAACTACCAGTGGGACCATACTCATAGCTGTTCTGATTACAGAGTAAACTACAAAACCATATTTTAGTCCGCAACAAAGAGTAACACCTCAAACTTTCCACAAGATTTAATTAGATTACATAATTGGAACAGTCAAAGAAAAAGGTAGGATTCAACCATCTGAATGAGGTAACCTTTAAATAATGCCCACATGATCTACTTTAAGAACTCAGATTGTCCATGTGGGCTATTTATATGTAGACAAATACATATGTCTAGCAATACCAGAGGCACTGTTGACATTTAAACAAGAATAATGTGTCTAAACAGTGGTGTTACTTTCAAAGTGATATTAAATGTCAGTATGTAAATGCTACTTTCTGGAAAAGGCTGTACTGTACATGTTTATCAAACAGTGTCATTGCCCTTGGTGCTCACACAGAGCAAAACCCACAATTTGTGTACTGATCTGTTCTGAGATTGAATCAGACATTTCTACACAGATCACAGATTTATCTTAATATGCATGTTATAATACTTAATCATATTATTTGTGCCACTCTTTGTTTCCAGATTTCTTGAGTTATATTCATGAATAGATAGATAGATCCTTAAGTCAAAAATATACTTTATTTTGTGGACAGCATGATCAACGTAATCATTTCCAGGTTTGTATTGCAACTAAAAGCATTTTAACAATCACCCCGATATTTGAGCTGGAAAACTGGTTAGACATTAGGTCAATTCTTTGCCTTTGGCTCTGTTTTCACTAATGTTATGACAAGATTCACTATCTAATTGATGATGATTTTGAATATTCAGTGAGGTGTGAGCATTATTAGTGTAAAAACACCTCAGGCAAACTATTAATATATTATAATACTATATAGGTTGAGATAAGTCTGTTATTAGAGAACCAGGCGCTTTGATAAAGCTTGTATGCAATGTCCCAGAATGCAGCACACATTAGCTGATGACCTTTTCACCTGAAAACAATTAGACAGCCAATCCTTTTCTGCTAACCACTTGGGTAACATTAGTAGTGAACCTGTGGCTGAAGTGTTGTGGAGACTTATTGTCTAGTTTCTCATGGTAATTTCATCTATACTTCTGCAACTCTATACTACAAAACATTTGGAGTATCAGCAGAGAAAATAAGAAAGAAATATTGAGAAATAGTTAATACTAGGTTGTTCATTGCATAATAATATATTTAATTATTTAATAATAAATCTATTATTATTATTATTATTATTATTATTATTCAGCCCTCACAAAACTTGCTATACACTAAGATGTCTGAACAGTTCTGGATGTTTGAACAGTTCTGGATTCTCCCACTCATCAGCATTAGTTGGATACTTTTTAAAAGTTTTTCTGTGCCATATTATTGTGCCTGTTGTATCTTGGCACTTTTCATTTAAGAGGATAACTTAAACTTTTCATTTAAGAGGATATTGAAGATTTCAGTCTCACATTTGACCAAACACCACACCCTGTTACCTGTTTTATCCTGATACCCATTAAATTTTTTTTTTAGTATGTTACATCATCAATCTACACATTAAGACGAAATGAAAAGCAGGAGTGTAGTGATGAAATGCTAGTAAATGTCAGATGAAGGTCTCATTTATATGCCATACAATATTAGGAAAAAAATATTAATTGGTTCTTTATGGGTTTCACAAGGATTTCACAGGATTCACAGCTTCTTAAAAGTCTTCTACTTGGAACTTTTTGTTCTAAGGACACATTCAATTATAGTTCAGTACAGAACCTTGAAAGGCAACCAAAGAACTTTAACTGGTTCTAGATATACATTTTTTTTCACAGTGTCTTTAACTTGTCTTGTGGTGTTTTTCATTTGTGACCAATAGATAAATAAATTCTGTTTAAATCTCTCTGTGGTCCATATTTTTCTCCCTTACACCTGTCCTAACTTTAAGTAAACACAACTAACATGTAAACATTAAATTCTTGCTTAATCATAGAAAAAGATGAAAAGTGTGTTGACTTTAAATAAAATGATTAAACATTGAATATGAAGTGTCCCTGGATTATTTGATCTTTATCTTACTCATCGGACAATAAATATATTTATTTATTTATTTATTTATTTATTTATTTATTTAAACTAAATAACAATAAAAAGAAATAAAAAACAAGACACATCTCTAATATTTTACACTTAAATAATTCTAAGGATGACTTACTTGGATATCTGAAGTAATAGTCATTCTCAATGTCAGATGTTATATTCTCTTTAGCTTTGTGTTCAACCCAGTGAGCGTCTGATTCTCCATCATAGCGCACGAAAACCCCGAAGAGGATAATCATGGCGCTCTGCCACACAAAGCACACAGCCGGCAGAGTAAATCGGACGTTGGTGTTTTGGGGCCCATCGCAGTAAGGCACGATGCAATTGCCCATTTTCGAGCGGTCCCGGGGAGATCTGTGCGTATTTGCGCACCTGGCACTCCCGGTCCTTTTAAAGCGCGAGCGCGGGGTGTGTCCGCACGCGCAGCGCGTCATAAGCAACTGCTTTTCCCGCCACCACACGAGAACCTCTGCATCATGTCGCACGTGAGAAACCGCTGTTTAATCATATCAAAATTATATGAATACTTTCACAGATGTGACTATTACGACAAATGACGTTGTAATAATATAGAGTGTTATAATAGTGTAGTTTTGCCACTCGTTCGGTGGGTACTGTCATACAGCTATCAGGCAATATTATGACCACCTGCCTAATAGTGTGTTGGTCCCCCTTTTGCTGCCAAAACAGCCCTGACCCATCATGCACTGTCTATTCTGCATAGCCTTCCCTCCCCATGTGCATCAATGAGCCTTGGCCACCCATGACCCTGTTACCGGTTCTCCACTGTTCCTTCCTTGGACCACTTTTGACAGGAGATTCTGACCACTGCAGACACCCCACAAGAGCTGCAGTTTTGGAGATGCTCTTCTGCAGTGGTCTAGGCATCACAATTTGTCAAACTCGCTCAAATCCTTATGCTTGCCCATTTTTCCTGCTTCTAACACATCAACTTTGAGGACAAATTTTTTCAGTTGGTGCCTAATATATCCCACCCACTAACAGGTGCCATGATGAGGAGATACTCAGTGTTATTCACTTCATCTCTTACTGCTCATAATGTTATTCTTGATCGGCGTATGTTATGAAGTTTAGCCAGCCTTCCTCTATGACAGGAGCACTAGGTTTACCTCATAAGACAAAGTTTACTTTATTCAAAATAAAACTGATAGTCTACATTGTGCGCTCTCAAACTTCTTATCTTCTAATATTAGATACATTAACAGAATTTGTCCCATCATATCCATTGGACCCATTAGAGCTATTTATTTCTGCACCCAATGGACCACAAACCAGATACATTTACTACACTTATCTACTTGGTTTTGGATTTAACGCATTCAATTAAATGAATCAGCCACTTAGGCTTATAACATAATAGCTACAATTTAGATAGTATAATTGTGATCTTCCCAGAGCTCTGCCAAATAATAGCTGCTGAAGGGCAACGCCTCAAAGCTCCAGTGTCCTTATTTCATTTTTGAGCTCAGGTTACAGTCTGGGTGATGTTCTCCATGTTCTCTCTGTGGATGTGTTGCATTTATTAGGTTCTCTGGTGTCCTCCCACCATCTAATAACCTCTCTGTAAATAGACTACACCCAGTGTTGTGTTCAGGACATACTGGTTACTGATGATGGATAAATGAATTAAATAATAGCTGTTATAAGGTAATTTTTTCATGCCTTAAATATTCACTGATCAGGCATAACAGGCATAACCACCTGGCTAATATCGTGTATTGTTTTGCCACAACACTTCCGACCCACTGAGGCATGGACTCTGCAAGACCTCTGTAGGTGTCCTGTAGTACCTGTAGCACCAATATGTTAACAACAGACCCTTGAAGTCCTGGAACTTGGATCAGACTTATTTGTCCAGTACATCCATTTAGAAATGGGACATTTGGAGGGCAATCAACACCTTGAACTGTTTATGTTCATGGTTTCTGACATGACCTTTGCATGTGCATAGCATTAATATCACAAGTGTATGAGACAGCATACACAAGAGTGTAACTGTAAACATACCAAACAGTCTCCAATAATTTTGAAGAAAAAGAAACATTTTTTCAGTAACAGTGTAAAAATACTGAGATAGAAGCAAGATATCATGTGCACTGCAAAAGCAACAGACCAGGGTGCTGTTTCACTGCAAACAGATGACACAGGTCTCTTCTGATTAGGCTAGCCTTAGTTACATGAAACTATCACCTGGAAATAATATGTATTAGTGGCCATGGGAGACCTTAAATTAGTCCTTTAACAAAGAGAAAGAAAAGCCACCAAGAGAGAAATGGGCAGTGAAAGAAAGAATGCGGATGCAAAAAACCAAGAAAAAGCAGGACTGGAATTTATTTTGAGGTGTCTTTCATTTTATCTATGTTTTTATCATTCTATACCACTTCAGCCTTCTAATACACACATTGCATTAGTGATGCTTGTATAGCTCTGTATAGGTCAGCAGTGCTGACTTAGTAGGTTTAGCTGTTAGTTATGGAAGACATGAGCCACAGACTGCAGCATCCAGATTTTCAGATTGAACAAAAAAAGTCAGAAATAAAACCACAGGAATTCACAGGGAAATCCATCACTGAAATGGCATGGAATTTCCTTTTAAATGTCATCAAGGTGAAACATGAACAAGAACATAAAATGAACATGGCTAGAAAAAATGTAACATTCACTTTAAAAAAAAAACTACAATAGATTTGGTGATATAGTCAGTATCCTTGTTAAAATAGAAGCATTATTTATAAATATAGTGTATCTATAAATAAGGGGTTGATAAATGACAGTTTAATTGAACTAAGTTCATTTTTAACAGGACTAAATATACCTGACTACAGCATCAAATATATAGTAGTATTTCTACCAGAAAGTGAGAGTAGCAGAATTGTTGGTTATTGATTACTGATAAATAACTACTTAAACAACAGTTTATTAATTAGCAGTATTAATATTAATATTAATGTGGCAGTCCCAAGCATGGATAAAATGGGAGGATTGCATTAGGAGGGGCATCCGGGGTAAAACCTGTACCAAATGATCTGCTGTGGTGACCCCGAACAGGGAGCAGCCGAAAGAGCAACAACAAGAACAATATTAATAATGAATTAATGCCTTCTCATACTATGTTAGACAATGAAATGTATGTTCTTTTCTATTCTTTTGTCATATATTTGTCTAGGCAGCAATTAATGATGTATTTTCTGGTCAGTCCTTTAGCCCCGTTCTAGTGCATGATTGTTCTCTAGTAAAGTTAAGGAGCTCCTGTAGAAGGTTTGTGTAGTAGTATACATGCAGGTATATTGAGAGGCAGGGCATTTTTGAGCCTCCAGGGAGATATTGTGTGTGTAAAAAGCAGTGTGACCTGAATAGCAGACAGTAGACATTGTATAACTCTACTGCAAGTTCACAAACATGGTAATTTTATTTAGTTATTTATTTTAGAGGGGAAAAAAACACAAGGATACACAGTTGAAAAATAGGCTCCTTAATGTTTTATTCAGGAATACTCCAGTGATTTCAACCTGTTGTCTTTCCACTGCATCTGTAACATGTTATAGATATTATTTGTTCAGTGGAACATGACTCAGCACAGCTGTGACACCTAAAAAATAATGGTATAATAGTGGTCATTGTACTGGTACCAGGCATAAAACACCATATACACACACTGGTCACAGGCTCTTTTACCTATGCAATATTCATTCATTCATTCATCTTCATCACTCCACACAAACAGTAACCTGAGCTCAGGATCAAACCAGACACAGTGTAGCTGTGAGGCAGCAATGTGAACTACTGTTTAACTGTGCTGCCCATGCAATATTTAGTCAGTTTTAACTGAAGAGAGGTGTGTGTATACACACCGGTTTCAGTTTGTTTGGGCTAGTGTGATCACACCTAGCATACTGGGGGACAAAATAAACCAAAGGTACCTTTTTTTTAATATGTAAGTTGGTTAAACTGATGAAAAGAGTGCCAGACTGGGTGAGTGCCACAAAAATACAATACACTCTAGATATCTGAACTAAAGAATAAAAAGAATTGACATTTTAATCTGTTTATTTATATAATTAGAAACATATTATTTAGCTCCATGCTTAACTGATTCCTTGCAAATTTTTTGCATTTACGTCTAACCTATCTGTCCATTAAATAAGTATACATAATTATACAAACTATAGAAAAGAAACCTTCTTTTTGTACAATTTGAGCTAATCATCCTCTAGAACTCCATCAAGTGTCAGTTTCTAAACACAGGATTTTTATCAGCTCAATATGTGAGAGTTAGTAAATCATTAGGGTCTCTCTTTCCTCCACTACAAACATTTACACCAAATACTGCATCCGCCAAGCCACTGATTGGCATCGTGGAATCTCCATGCACATCTCACAAAGACGCTTCACCCTCCTACCGTCTCACAAATGGTAACAAAGCATTTGGGCCCTTCACAGTCATACTGTATAACAGTTTATTCCCCCAAGCTATCAGACTATTCAATAATAACCAGAGACTGGGAAGCATTGGTGATTTAATTGTTTGCACTGGTTCACTTTTTATGCATTATAATATTACACTGCACTTGACATGACTGGTTAACAATATTGATAAGAACTGACATCACTTTTCCCGTTTGTATACCTACCTGATTACCCAGTTTGATCAGACTGGAAGTCTCACTGGTCCTCGGATTGATTCCAAGCTTGGCTTACTGGGTGACGTTTCTGTGGTGGTGCTTCCAGTGCCCATGTGTTTCCTCTGGAAAAAATGTTCCTCCCACTGCATCAAAATATGTTGATAAGTGGTTTAATTTCCCTAAATTACTCCTAGGAATAAACGAGTTTATGATAGTGTGTGGGCTGGCATTCCACCCAGGGTGTATTTCTCTGGATAAATTGAAGATGAATGAATGATTATGAACTTGTTTACATGTTGTTGAAATGCAGATGAGAGCATATGATCTCGACTGGTCATGTTCATTGTTCTGTTATGTTCTGGAGAGCATTTGCAGTTCATTGTTGTGGATTTCTGCACTCTGATATATGATGCAAAACAAATGCATTCTGCTGACAGACCTGTCAGTTGATCTTCGATCTAACCCTAACCCTAACCCTTTGTTTATTTTAGCTTAGGCCACAGCAGATCCAACAAAGGCCTTTTCAGCTCTTGTTGCTTAAACTTTCTACTGTATGACTGACAAGAAGCTGGAGAACTGACCAACAGCTCCCTGCTGTGGATAAAAAGAGGTATAGCATGCCTTGTAACTAAACATTTTGATAATGATCTCTATTCTCTATACAGAAAATAGAATGTAATAATTGACCATCACGTTGTAGTATTACCCCTCATAATGAGAAATCTCAATTAAGGCATTCCTGCTAATTAACTCATCAAATACTCTCATTATTTTTGCTTGCCACTCATATTTATCTTTTCTGCCAGGGATTTGACCACAGACAGTTCTCTCCATCTACATTGTATCTAAGATTTCCCATACCACAGTTGAGATACAGTCATTGAGTGTCATACACATACACTATTTCAGCAGATCTCCTGCACGGATGTGTAATCATGCAAAATTAATGCAGTGAAGAATATCCATACAACAAATTAAACAATTACTAAGGGAACTACAAAGGATCCCTATAAACCAACAAAAGTTACTTTCTTCCCTGTACAAGGCTGTACAGGCCAGCTGATAGCAATACAGGGTGACCATAGATTAGAGTAATGATTAGATGAATCTGGAATGTGAACAGAGAATAAAAGTGATCTGACTAATTCAGCATGACAAGGTGTAATGATATCAGGAATTTAGATAAGTCACAAAGCCAGACATGCTGTGTCTCAATATGTCTTACTGGAAAAATGTGAGAAAGAACTTTTTCAAGTAAAACCAGGTCTATCACTTTCTCAGATATTATTCTGTGCTGTTTGTAGTCACAAAGAAAGATTTTTTTTTTCATACTTTAAAAGCAGCTCACAAGTTGCTGTGCATTCAGTGCCTTCAGTTTATCACAGCTAACTGTCAAAGGCAGACAAATGAATGAAACATATCGCCCATAAAAAACAAAAGCATTCCAGTGTTATATAAACAGAACAGAATCATGCATAAGTTGTACAAGTGCTACCAGTAGGTGACGATACCACACATTCTACATTTATGACCAAATGATGACGTCTGCAGTAAACAGAGAATAGTAAAAGACCGTGTATCATTTGTTTCAACTCGCTTTTATTGACTTTAGGTTACTTTGAACAGTACAATTGATCATTTATTCAACTATAATGCAACTAATTCCTTAGAGGCAAATAAACACAGTTACATTCTTTCCATTTTGAGTAGGTATTGGAGACCTGAATAATCTTATTATAGTGTACCACTTTACGTGATTTAAGAGTTGTGGCAAGACATTTTGTTTGGTAGTTTTCATGTGAAATAATGATGCACCAATCTGGATACTGGATATCGTCAGTTGTTTGAAATGCTGGACTGATATCAGAATGGATTTGCTATCTTTTAAAAATCTGATCCAATTACATTCTGTGCTTCAGTATTGCGCACGCACAGTTTAGGGTTACACCATGATTTATTAGTTAGTTATTTTTCAGTGTTATGTGTTGTCAGTATGCAGTCAATTGATTTACACCTGTATGCAGTGTTTCCAGCCAAGCAGAAAGCATTGACAGTTGAAAGCCTATATAAAATGATTAGGTGTTGAAGCAGGTGTGGCTCTTGCTTGACCGGAATCAACACCTACATCGGCTCTTTGTAGATAAAAATCGGACACCCCTCATCTAGACAATTATTTTTTATTCAGTAACCGACACAATGAGTAACACAACACAGTACTTTCTGAGTGAGAAGCAGTGATATTGCACTACAACAGTCATGGGTGTCCCAGTGTATGCCTGTGGAAAAGGGCAGTAAGAACTTCCCTCCTAGTGTGTTCAGCTCCACTGTTTCCTATTATGAACATTGTATCTAAGGATGTGTGATGGGAAGAGCAGGCTAGTGAGTGGGAAGTGACGAAATGTTGTAATAAATCACTATAATATGTTTACATGGTCAAGTCACTTACATATAATGGAACAAGTCAAGTCATATTCAGTAGTGGGCCACGTGCTGTTTACAATTTTTCAACAATTTCTTTTTGTAAGTCAGCAAACTCTTCGTCACTGAGGAGGTACCTCTGGACAATTGCTTTGACCCGATCCTCATCCAAGCGCTCAAAGTCCTCTCTGTTTTTGAACGGAAGATGACCGGCCAGTTCACACAGAGCCACGTTAAAGGCTGACTCCTCTTTCGCTCCGAAACACGACACTCGGGGCCAGATGAAGATGCGCACTCCGAGGCGCAGGGAGGACTGGGCTTTGTTTTCACTGTCTGGATGGCAGCCTCGAGTCATGAAGACATTATGAGCAATATTTCTCTCTACGAGGTGGTCAGTGAGCCTGCAGACAGTGGTGGCGACTGCGCGCGCTTCCTCTTTTCCCTCCGTGTAAAACATGAATGCTCTGGGGAAATCCATAAGCCGGAACAAGCACTTTTTGAGCAGGATGACCTCCGTGCGGGCTGACTCGATCCTTAAAGGGTGATTCAAGTAATAGGCGTGAAGATGTAGGTGATTAATGGAGGCAAACGCCCCGAGACTGTTAAATCCGACTCGGAGTCCGGGATCAGCGCTGAGAAACAATGACTCTACCCCGAGCTGTAAGGCTAGAGGCGTTAAGATCTGTGGATGGCACCGGGAAGGCTCGGGTACCAGTAAGCAGTGTCCAAACTCTAATGGACTCACGTTTATGATCACAACACACGTGGCACAGGTTCCGTCTTTCTCAGGGGAGACCTGTTTGTGCATTTCAAACAAGATTTCTGATGAACTGATTTTATTGAAGTTAAAGAGATTGGGGTCGAACTGCTGTTGAATACTCAGGATTACTTGGGGTTTTCTCCTTTCAATACCTCTCTGGATGTTGAGCTGAGCGATATAGCCACACTCGCCGGGTAACACACGCGCCTCCAAATCCCCCAGATGATACCTGAAAAGCCCGAGGTTCATCTTCTCTGTCCAGCCGCATCTCAGGGCTACATCAAACCTGGACGGAACATCAGTGGTCTTTCCGTTAATCCGGCACACGTCGTACACAAAATCCTTGTTGGTGTAAGTGAAAATGTGCTTCGGACCATCCATTGCTTTAAAAGCAGTGACACATGGCGGAACCGGAAGTCCATACAGGCAAAATGTCACTTTGTGTAAACTAAAAGAACACTTACACAACGTTAAAAAAACATGTCAAGACGATGAAGTCAAACACTTCCCTTTTACCCAGAGCCAACCTCTGCGTCCCGTTTTTCTGAGGCTGTCCTAGAACGTGTTTAGTGAATTTTGGTAGCCGTCGTGGTTGCCAGGTCTGCCTGAAGTACACTATATACACCCCTCCAAATCATTCAATTCCGGTGTTGTGTTTCAGGGGTTGTGCTTGGCCCCTTAGTTCCAGTGAAAGGAACTCTTAATGTTTTAGCATACCAAGACATTCTGGACAATTTCATGCTCCCAACTTTGTGGCAACTTTGGGGATGACCCCTTCCTGTTCAACATGACTGTAGACCAGTGCACAAAGCAAGGTCCATAAATACATGGATGAGTGAGTTTGGTGTGGAGAAACTTGGCTGGCCTACAGTCCTCACCTCAACCTGATAGAACACCTTTGGGATGAATTAGAGCAGAGACTGTAAGCCAGACCTTCTTGCCAGCATCAGTGCCTGACCTCACAAATACACTTACAGCGGAATGGTCAAAAATTCCCATAAACACACTCCTAAACCTTGTGGAAAGGCTCCGCAGAAGAGCTGAAGCTGTTATAGCTGAAAAGGGTAGAACAACTCCATACTAAATTCATATGCATGTAAAGGCAGACATTCCAGTTGGAATGGCTCAGAGTCTCCGCTCTAATTCATCCCAAAGGTGTTCTATCAGGTTGAGATCAGGACTCGTCAAGTTCCTCCACACCAAACTCCCTCATCCATGTCTTTATGGTCCTTGCTTTGTGCACTGGTGTGCAGTCATGTTGGAACAGCAAGGGGTCATCACCAAACTGTTCCCACAAAGTTGGGAGCATGAAATTGTCCAAAATGTCTTGGTATGCTGAAGCATTAAGAGTTCCTTTCACTGGAACTAAGGGGCCAAGCCCAAACCCTGAAAAACAACACCTGAATTCAATGATTTGGAGGAGTATCCCAAAACTTTTGGCAATATAGTGTATATTGGCAGTTATTTACATACAATTACATGCATTTGAAGAACACCGGGTTCACTGAAATGTTTGGACAATCTGGTGAAATTTTTAAATTTGTCAGGCCTACAGAAACATTTACACACAGCTTCAATGAAAACTTGTTGGTTTTCCACATTAAAAAATGAAAAAGCTCTAGTTCATACAGCTTCCCAAGATATTTCAGATGAAGGATCTGTGATGGTCTTTTTTATATATTTCATGTTAATCCCCGATTTTTGTAACATTAACACGTTACATGCATGTGTAACAAGTCTTTTTTAAAGATATATTTGGCACACAACACACTCAGTTTGGTGTGAAAACCGATGACCTGGCAACAAGATTCTCTTACGTCATTTTTTGTTGTTGTTTAACTGTATTTAATGTGCTTTGTATTCTATTTTGTATTGTTTCAAGTTGTTTCAATAATAAAAAAAATGGACAGGATGTCTGCTCTCCGCTTATCATGCGTTTTATTTTTATAAATAAATGGCGCACGCTCTGACACGTTTATTTATTTATTTTTAGCTATGCTGTGGTCCATATTATATAAAAAGGAAATGAGCTTCAAAGGCAATTAACACAAACGTGTAAACAGTGTCCTCGGTAAAGACAGCGTGAGAAACACTCTCAGTGAAATCACTACATGGTGAAAGTCTTCATGACTGCATCGCTGTTAAACCCCATCAGTTTGACACATCACCCCGAACCACTGTATGACAAAAGTGATATAATGATATTCAGTGGAATGCAGAAGGAAAGTGAAACTAAGAAGGAAAACAAAACAAAAACAAACAAAAAATCAGTGCAAGTAAATTGTAGTGAAATACATATTTGGTCTCTGCATCTGTACTGCCTTTTGACCTGAAGAGATCTTAAAGCTCCAGCTTACTCTGACCAGCTACTTGCTGTAAAAAACACAGGCCCAGCTGTGAAGCTGTTTATTTCTTTCCTTCATTCATTCATTCCTTCCTTCTTTATCTCATTCTTTCATTCTCTCATTCATTTATTCTTTCTTTCTCATTCATTTTCATTCATTCTCACATTCTTTCATTCTCTAATTCATTAATTCTTTCATTTTTCTTTCTCATTCATTCATTCTCTCATTCTTTCTCTAATTCATTCATTCTTTCATCCTTTCTCTCATTCATTCTTTCTTTCATTTTTTCTTTCTCTCATTCATTAATTCTCTCATTCTTTCTCTCATTCATTCATTCTTTCATTTTTTTGTTGTCTCATTCATTCATTCATTCATTCATTCATTCTTTCATCCTTTCTCTCATTCATTCATTCATTCATTCATTCATTCATTCATTCATTCTTTTTCATCCTTTCTCTCATTCATTCATTCTTTCATTTTTTCTTTCTCTCATTCATTCATTTTCATTCTTTCCCCCTCTCTCATCCTGCTCAGGCTGGTGTTGGTGTCAGAGTCTATCCTGGAAATACAGGGTGTGGTGTAGGTGACACACACATCCATTGTACTTCACTATGCACACACACACATTCACACCTACTCACACATCACTATCACAAATGCATTTAAGAGCATGTTTTTGGGTTGTTGGAGAAAACCAGTGGAAACCATGGCCACATGGAGAACATGTATACAATTTCACATATATAAATGTTCACGTATATGCAGACAGAGGGACAGAAGCCCAAGCTCTGAATTCAACAAGAGACCATGCTACCCACAGTGTTTTTTTCTACAATATGGCATTAGTCGCAGAAATTCAGAAAATGTTACCAGCAGTTAACAGCTGACAAAAAATTCTGCCAGATCAGCCTGTATTTTAGCAGCTGGGTAGCTGTTCAGAATAAGACAGAACCTTTCAGCAGGAGACAAATACACCACTAAGAAACAGGTGGCTACACCACTAAGAAACAGGTGGCTGCACCTCTGCTGAAATGACACTGTTTTTGTTTTTTATATCTCATCATAAATCAAGGATTAAAATTTGCTATTAAATAAGTATGGCTGGTGAAACTCTTCCCTGCTGTCCATTCTCAATTCGTGATACATGTTAACAAGCTTTCTGTTTGAGAGTGCATCCACTAGCACTCCTCTAAAGACATAAATATTCTCTATAATCACATATTATATATGAAAATAAGGTACGCAAAAGTAAAATTAAGACTTGTAGTGAGCTTCTTGTGTAAGGATATCCCATCCAATCATGGTTCAGATTTTCCACTGGTTTTGCCATCGTTGTTCCTGATGAGGCCGTACTCCAGAGCTACATCGAGGCAACGCTGGGCTGCTCTAGTGACAGGAGCTTTGTTAGCTTCAGTTGCTTTAGCCAGGACAGAGAGGATCTCCAGCACCTCACTCTCCATTAGGTTTTCAGCTAGACTCCTCTCTGCCTGCATCATGTTCAGTGTGATGACCACACCACGGTGACACAGATCCTGACTGTCACTCAGCAGCAGAGCTTGCAGGATCTCCAACCAGTGACTGGTCTGAAGCAAAGAATAGATATGCTGAGAATTAATGAACTGGAGATTGTAAATTATTCCTACAGGCCACTGGATATAAAAACAGCAAATGACGTAAACTGTTTACAGTAAGTGAGTAGGGCAAAAGCATAAATGTGGGCTCATATGTCATAGGAAGTCAAAATTCTTGGACTAAATCTTAGAAATATCTATAATACAGCTTAAATTTAAGTTCTTAATTGATTATTAATCATATTATCACATTTAACACCAAATAATCGAATAAAACAGCATAGCAGAATGGCTCCTACACTATTACAGCTCATTATAAATGCCATGATTCATTATTTACTGCATCAGCTATATATGGTTGAAATGACGATAAAAGCCTCTTAGCATGACGATCACAAATATTCATCTGCTCTTCTTTTTTACATCTAGACATGAGACTTCAGTAACCGTGTTTTAATTTACAATGTAGTTATATCTAACCTGTAGCTGGTTTTCATAATGTGTATACTGGACACAATAGGTTTAAAGCCATGGATTCTATTTTGTGACACAAAATATACTGACACAAGACAAAAAGTCCAGAAAAAAAATGAATGGAAAAAAGTTATTGTGTTAACAAATCTATGTGACCAGAATAAAGGTACTTTACGAACAAATCCTTCATTTTTTCTGATTTGTTTTTGTCCCAGTTAGCCTGTTCAGTATATTTTAATTGCAAAATTAGACCAATATACTGAAACAACTTACTGTGCCCGGGATCTGTGCGCACACCTCTGGCATTTCCCCAGTGAGCACTGCCAGGGTTCCGGCAGCAGCCTTCCTCAGTCTCTCATCATCCTCACCACTGTACAGTACCAAGAGTTTCAATCGGTCGCTGTCTGCGGCCAGATAAAGTTTCTGCACCTGAGGAATCAAACATAAAACCACACATTGTAACATAAAAGCAAGAAAACTAATGCAGAAAAATGAGACAGCACTTGAAATTTGAACACCAGACTTTTTAGGTTCTATTGTAAAACCCAGACATACCTCAGGGCTTAAGATCAAGTTACACATGCACTCAGTGGCTGCTGCTCGCACCAGGTCATGGTCCTCAAACATGTAGCCTTCCACTTTAGGCACAGCTTTTTCCTTAATAATCTTCTGTCTGTAAACCAAAACAGATTAATTCTCTCTCTTTCACTTTTATTTTAAATGACATCTCTAAAAGTGTTTTCATATAGTAATTGGACTAACCGAAGTCTGTCACTAATGCCAGCAAGGTTAGTGAGGGCCATCAGGGCCTCAAAGTTCTGGAGAAGAGAGCAATCCAGGGCCAAGAGATTCACGAGTGGACGCACCACCTCATAAACCTGCACACAAACAGCAATAACTAACATGTCAAACTATACAAAATACACTGAACAAAACAAACATAAACTATTGCAATAGCATGTGAAAAATAGTATTGGCCAAGTTCCAATCTTCATCTAATTCAGCTAATGACCATGTGTTGAGTTAAATGTAGACAAATCCAAAAGAAACGGTACTAAAAATAGTTGTTTATCCATCTAATTACATTAGAATTGGTTGAAAATGTGTTGCTTATTGTGCAAATACACATCTATTTAGTCAGTAATCAAATACAACTATTTTAGTGGTCTAAATAATATATTCAATACATAATATACTATTTATATTTAGCAAAACTAATATTTATACTGTATATAATGTATCTTTGTCTTACCCTCTCCCCAGGAAAGGCAATCTCAGGATTTGAGGTGATGGCAATTTTGGCCAGTGCTTGTGCTGCTTTGATTTTACCCACATCTGTGCTTTCTGATGCAAGCGGTAACAATGCCTGTTAATTATGATTAAGATGTTTCGATCAATATGTGAATAAAATAATATGAAGGGTACTGTGTAGTCATTTCAAAAGGACATCACTAATTTCCTTTTGATCTTACTTTTCCTCCACCATGTGCCACCACCATTCCCCGGTCTTCTTGGCGTTCCACTAGAGCCAGGAACACCCTGAGGAGGTGGAGAAGAGGCAGATGTTATCAGGATATGGTAAAGAAAGTGAGAGAGAAATGAACAATCATTGGAAATGAGCACTGTCGGTGCTTTTAACTTTAAATCATAATGGGAAAAATAAATCTTCAGTATAATATTACACACCTGGCAATACATTCTCTGCATGTATCTGTGAGGGCAGGACTTTCTTGTTTTACCATACACACTAAAGCTGAAACCACTCCAGCCTCCAAAAGCTTGACCAAACGCTTTTCCACAAAAGACTGAGCATCCTGAAGAACAACACAGCCATCATTATCAAGTTCTTATTTGTATCCCTAAATGATAAGGATCACAGATGTTGCTTGTATTAAGCTATTGTGTTACCTTTGGGTGCTCCTCAGGTACGTGCTGTTTGGCATATTTGGCCAGTTCTACCAACTGAGGATCCGGCTTCTCTATGTCATAACTATTGGTGCAGTTTACCAATGTAGATCCGATGGCAAACAATACCGTTTTATCTTCAGACTACATTGAGTGAGAGAATGGGTGTATGAGAGAATAAACCAGGAAGTCATAATGGACATGTAGAACAAAGGCTTTATATAACGTTCCCCTTAAAAACAGGTATATGGCAAAATGTGCAAAACAGATGGCTTATACTTAGAAATGATATGTGTACCAGATAAAATGGCAGCTCAGAGTTTTATTATTACACCAAGTTACAATTTTCATAGACAGACCTCCACCTACTTAGTTTCTTATATTGCGATTTATAGGCTGTGTGAATAAGACATCATAAAACACCTTTATATGGCACATTCTATATATAATTACTTGGGTCACATAGCAAAACTTTCATTAATTGACTTTGCATGAAAATATCCACAAAGCCAGCTAGAATGTGAGACACAATCCTTTGGGCGCTTGCAAGTGCACTTACACAGGACAAACAATGTTGCTGTTTCAATTACATTTGGCTGCTGATTTGCAAGTTTTGCATTTACCTTAGCCAGATGGAACATGGCCTGAAGAGCATTTTTGTCTTCCACCAAATCCTCTTTTACATCAGCATCAAAGGTGAGGTAGGCCAGGCCTTCAACAGCCCAGCGCCGAGAGGTTGGAGGAAGAGAATCATTGCACAGCCACCTGCAAAAATAACACACATTGCATAGGAGTATGGAGCTAGTTATCTATTGTATGCACTTCTGTCTTTATACATAATTTAATTATGCATAATTTAAGTATTTTACCATTGATAAAATGTTGTGCTAATTCATGGTTTGTAGTGGGTTTCATATTCCTCATATCCAAATTAATAATCTAACATAAGTATGAATTACTGTAACTGGAAACATTATTATGGAAAGCAAACAGACATGACCAATATGAGTGAAAATGAAGTCAAAATTCCTTCCACCTCTCCCATGGCATAAAAACTTAAAAACATGTTGCAGCTTCACTCCTACACAAGCTGAGCTATGTTGATAATTTTGCACTTAAGATTGCTGACTTTGATTCCATGGAACATATTACAATATTGCAAAATATTGCAAAAGGTTAGGCAAACATCTCTAGGTCTCTTCTTATGAGTTGTGATATGCCTGGAATATGAGAAACATACTTCCTGCATTGTTTGGCAAGTTTGAGAGTTGACCCCTCCGCAAACTGCTTCATGCTGAAATCTGTGCCTCCGGCTGAGCCAAGCTTACACAATCCCTGTAAAACACCACAGAGTTTCCATATTCAAAACACAGCACTGGCCCAGTGCAGTAGGAGTCCGATTATTAACCACTCCATGTACACTGGTTTTATAAGTTGGTTGTTTATACACACTTCCCTCTTAAAGTATTTGAATGGAAACAGCATGATTGGAGCCAGTTTCATCCTACAACCAGACACTGAGCCAAAGCACTGCTCCAAATTATACAAGACTTATTTAGGGAACAGGCAATCAGCTGGAATTATGTCTGCCATGGCTTGGTCAATAGAATCACTGGATCTCAGTTTTATTGTGGGAGTTATTGTGGAAGCAGCTTGACCGTATTTTTAGACCAGATTACAAGCCAACTCAATTTGTGTGGAGATGGAATGAAAATATTATTGCACTCTTATTATATTAGATTATAAGAAACCATAATCTACCAGTGTGGCGTAGGTGAATACTCACCACAAGCGCTCGAACCCGTATCTGTTCATTTTCACTCTTCTTGTAAAGATCCTTCAGTAGTGCCACACCATTAGCTGTAATGAAGGATGCTCTCTTAGCCTTGCCCGCAGCATGAATGAGTGCCTCTACTGCTACCTGCTGATGGGTGACATTCTCAGAAGCACACAACGAAATGACAGCATCCATCATGCCTGACATCTCCAGGGTACGGTTGCCCACGTCGCTTGGACCCTGCAGCAACACTGTTGCCGTCTGTATGGCACGCAGTTTGCTTCCTAAACCTGGGCTCCCAAAATGGTACCTGCACAGAAAACAAATTGCTAGAGGTTACCATTTTGTGATGATTAAAAGCAAAAAAAAATCTTACTCTATTTGCCAAATTTGCTTCACTGGATATACTTACTGGATATATTCCTCACACAGCTTGTTGAAGTTCTCTCTCTCTTTGTCACTCTTCAGATCATCATATAACTTATTAAGCAGGACTGAGCAGTTCATATGAGTATTATCAGTGAGAGGTGGCCCATCTGTTATCTCAGGAACCGTCCCTGCCACTTCCAGAATCTTTTTCAGGCCTGTGGGGAAGGTAATTGAGAATAGATGTACAAGAATCTCCTCTATCATGCTTGGGAGAATATCCTGGAAATGTTTTTGTGATTCTGAAAGATACTGCACTGATCTGCACACGCGGTCCGTTGCCACAGGCTGGCTAGATGATGTGTGCCATCTCACCTTGATCAATAACCCACAGGCTGAGGGAGTTGTCTGGGTTTTTCTGAGATTTCCGGGGAACTTGTTTGACCAGGAGGTTGACAGCACTGTCACGTCCAGGTCCAGACACATTCAATGCCGGTAGCATGTCAATAAGATGGTGCAGCATGGATCGCAGCTCACGGGATGGCTCTATCTCACAGAAGCAGATGACAAACATTTCTGAATAGACACTCACTCATATACTGTATGTTGTTGATGATACTGCAGAATAAATGTGAGTTTAAGAAGGGAAGATAAAGGGAAAATCCATTACAGTATATATCATTACACAGCCCAACACCAGGCACAGATTAGCATCATCATTATTTTATGCCATACATATACCAAGATATACAATGTGACAATGTCTGTGGAAATGAAAAATGCATAGCAGTTTTTGCTGATTTAATATGTAGGATAAAGATTACTGCATAAATCACAAAAGTGCATATATAACTGAAGAAAAATCTTTGTTTTGCTTGAACCATATCAGTATGATGAACTACAAGAATAATTTATAATATAAAAAGAGACAGATCTGGCAAAAGCAAATATACACTATAATATGCAGAAAATATTAAGATGCTTAAGTATGCTTTTCTGAGACCAAGTTTAATATTTCCCTTTTATCTATCTTTAAAACTCTAACATTAATAACAGTTTCTTCAAACAGAGAAAACCCAAAAAAAGGAAACCCATTTCCTCAAATCTAATATATACTGTGAGCATGTATTTTTGCAGAATGCATTTATAAAAAGCCCCAGTTTCCACATTTTCACATGACATTTGAAGATGGTTACATTATATTTTCTTTTATTGCTTTAGTGTTGGAAAGCTGGATAAAACTGCATTGTTAATACAATCCTCTCATGTTTGATTAATCATATTGTTAACCTGTATTTTGAGAGTGTCATGGTTGGAGTTTTGTAATCATGTTACACAGTCACATATTTTTAAGGTTTTCGGCAGGATTAAATTGTTTCTTGTGACATATACACAACAGACAGGACGGAATAATTTGAAAAACGCTGGCTATAGAAGGAATGTTTTAATTATTATGCATATCTTTTGCTTAGTTCAAGACTCTCCCTCACCTGGCAGTATAGCCTCATCCTTCCCTCTGACATTTTTATTCATGCCCTGTGTAAGAGCCTCAAACATAACTTGGAGCAGGTGACAGGCCGACAGAGACACAGCCGAAACCGCAGAGCCCATGACGGTACACAGCCTGTCCATTCCCAATTCATTCACAATGGCCATTGTCTGTAAACAAACAGGGTTTTGCATAAGCAACTTCTGTACTTATCTACAAGTCATCTGAGGTATGAATAGATTTGAATAAAGTAATGTCAAGTTGCAAACTCTAATTTCACCAAGCACCTCACCCTAGACTGATGCCCTGTGCACAGTCCAGCCAGAGTTCTGAGTGCTGAGAGAACCATGTCCTCCTGCTGAGATTCCAGCAGTTTCTGGAGGAGCTTCACACCATCATTCCTGAAGATTTGCTCTGCTCCAGCATCCTCACGTGCGATCACCACCAGATTCTGAGCAGCCTAAACAAAACAGAGAATTTTTGCACCATGGAAATCAAGGTAATGTCAATCTGTATGATAAATGACTTCTAAGCAATAAATAATAATATTAGATATTATAATATAAGAACCTTCTGTCTGTCTGAGGCCTGTGCAGAATTGTCCAGGAGGAGACTGAACATCTGCTGGACACGAGAGTCTGTGGAAGAGAGCTGCACGGCCTAGAAGAATGAAAGCACATGCAAGCAGTTTTGGCACCATGTGACCAAGCCTTAAACTGTGAAGAAAGCCAGTAACATAGGACTGTTCTTAGGCTGTAGTATGTGTACCTTTTATTTAAATATTTATGTCAGTGCTACTCTCCCAGATCCTCTCCCAAACACACTTTGGTTTAGATGAATGAATAGGTCCCTTTGATTATTAAAATAGAAATGAAAACATATTCTCCTTCACTACTCTCAAACCTGCTTTTATTAAAAAGAATTTTTTCACAAAGATTTTTGACTAATCAACAGCATTGTGGTTTAAGCAAATATAAAAGACAGTGTATCCAATGAACTGCCGATTCTGTTTATATATTCAAATGGAAACATTCCAGGGAAAATATTACAGTTAACAATAAGCCCATTATGTCTAGTATGACAAATGACCTCACCTTCTGTTGGATTTCAGCGCTGAGTTGCCTGAGCAAATCTTGAAATGCTTTATTCTTGGGTTCCAGCTGTGAACATTTTTGCGAATCTAGGAAGGCCTGGTCCAGTTGTCCGAGCTTATGCAAAGCCTGTGCACGCCGGAACCGTGCTTTGATGTCACCTGGGTCTGTTTCGAGTGCTGGTCAAAAACACATTACTAGATCAGGCTTACAGCTTTCAGAACAAACAGGAGCAAGTTCTGCATTACATTTCAGTTTTTAATTTAGCTTTGGAATCTATCTGTCATGTTTTCATACTTGGCTGTGCATCACAGCAACTGTGCCCGTGCCCTGCTTTAGTGTAGTGATTATGTTATGTGCAACATTGATTCTGAAGAATATAAAGCGATTCTATTGAACTAATGTGTGCATACCTTATATATTACTGATATATTACCTCAGACCTGCCAGAGCTTCCTGCCAATCTAAATGCCTCCTTAATAAAGATAAGTTGTGGCCTCAGGTAGTATTAACAGGTAGTAATTGATACCGAATGAAAGGCCATTACTTAGTAAGGCATAAGACCAAGAGACAAGTAAAAGTAAAAGAGCATTAAGACAACCCTGAGTGATATATTTAAAATATATCTGATTGTGGCCCTGGGCTGACTGTGTGATACCGTTTGTTTATACCCTCATCTTAGGACTGTAATATCTTTTGTTGTGACCTAAAAATTCCTTCTGTTCTGTTTTGATAGACATGTGCTGAACACAGACACTTTGTGACAGTGTCTTCTTCTGTAATTTAGATAACACTTTCTCAGTAAACTCTCCAAACCACCACGGAACATGTCAACCACCACATCTGTTTCTGCTAATGTCTTTTGTTTCTGTATAAATACTCCCTGAACATCTCAGTAAATTTCGAAGAGTTTTGCTATTCAATCACCAACTCAATCAGTGGCCTGCACACAGCAGGCTATTATATTTAAATATACGTACGAGAGGACATGCACTAGAAGATATAGACAAGGCTAAGATATAGGATAAAAACTTGAGCCAAGGACAGAACATCACAACCCGGGGAACAGACACGTATAAATTATGAGTGAACAAAGGCAGTTACAGAAATCACATTAAACTGAATTGATCTTAAAATAAACAACTCATCTACCCATTAACAAATAATTATGGAAAAATGGAAAATAATCCAACAGAATGAAATAGTTATGTGTGGCTATGGGTTAATAAGGCATGAGTTTGTCCACAAGAAGAAGACTGCATGTGTTATCAAGGTCTACAAAGAGAGTGAACTGAATTCTTTATGCTGATAACGAAGTTATTGGCAGTAAGACATGCCAGAATTCTTAAAAAAAAAAAAAAAAAGACTCCTAATTGATATATTTAATGCACACAGACTCAGACAGTATGCAGATTTGGCAGAAGTGGCCACAACTAGATGATCTCATTAATCAAATGTTAATAAGTCATGGCCATAACATTTTCATTAAGAAGGGATGTCACTAGTGGGGCTCTATATCTTTTTGCCTGTAGACTGGTGTACCTTTGCTGGCATCCTCCTTGGCCTTGTTGTAGTCATTCAGTTTGAGGTAGCAAGCACATCGGTTTCGGTACAGCACAGCTTTCCCAGACTCAGTCTCGGTCAGCTTTAGGGCTTTGGTGTAGCAGCTCAGAGCTCCCTGGACATCACCACTTTTAAACAAGTTGTTTCCCTCTTCTTTTAAAGCCAAGGAGTCTTGAGTCATCTGTAACAAGGGGAACAGGGCAGAACATTCACTGGTGAAGTAGCATCTAAAGCTGAAAGGTTATACACTATACTGCCAAAAGTTTTGGGACACCCCTCCATTGAATTCAGGTGTTGTTTTTCAGGGGTTGGGCTCGGACCCTTCGTTCCAGTGAAAGGAACTCTTAATGCTCCAGCATACCAAGACAATTTGGATAATTTCATGCTCCTAACTTTTTGGTGATGACCCCTTCCTGTTCCAACATGACTGTACACCAGGGCACAAAGCAAGGTCCATAAAGACATGGATGAGTGAGTTTGGTGTGGAGGAACTTCACAGAGTCCTGACCTCAACCAGATAGAACACCTTTAGGATGAATTAGAGTGGAGACTGTGAGCCAGGTATTCTCGTCCAACATCAGTGCACTTCTAGTGGAATGGTCAAAAAAATTCCCATAAACACACTCCTAAACCTTGTGCAAAGTCAGTCCACCTACATTCTAAGAAATGAAAGTAAGCTTGATAAACTGTACGTTTTCTTCTGCACCTCTGGTGTCTACCTATAGCTCATGCTACACCTTTAAAACTCAATCAAGAACATTACAGTTTGGTATCCGTGTTCTGAGTGTACTTAAGGGCTATGTCATGTTATGTTATGAAATGTTGTCGTATAATAATCAATATTAATATTGTCTTATACATCGTCACTGCAAATAACGGTGCATGGTAACAAAGTTCTTGTTGAACTGTCTATATTCTATTAATTCACCTTACCTTGCTCTGCGTTTGCGTACTGCTTTATACTGTCTTACACTCAGTGGTCTCCCACCTTGAGCCCAGTTAAACCCTAAATAATCACCAGTTTATCTGATCATAGTTTAACTCGACTCTTCTTTATGTTGTCGGGCTTCTGGAGCGTTCCTTGAAGCTTTCTTTTTACTCTACCCGTATTCCTACAAACACTATTTTGTGCACCAGGATTGGCTGCAAGTAACGAGTGAGTTAAGCTATAACCAATCACCGTACAGAGATATGGTGACATTAGCCTATGGGAATATAGAAGGCGGGACTGTAAGAATATGGGTGGGAAATTTTTACTTCCCGGTTTCCGTCCTGGGACGCACGTTGATGACGTATGCCCAAGGCGCGCCCTCTTTTTCATGTAATATATTACCATAAAAGGCGGACTGCACGTTGGGTTTTAGGGAATCTGTGCTGGTGTGCAGCAACCAGAACTGTGTCCTGATATGGAAAGTGCACAGTGAATGCTGGTTAAAGACTGGGATTTACACATAGTCTTAATGGAAATATAAGTCTCACACACTTCAATGTACAAATAATAAACCAGCACAATGTTTAATAAAGTGGGGCTTTACAGATGTCCTCACAATATCACAGCTAATACAAATTCCTTAGCAAGTATATATTAAGAAGTGAATAGTGAAAGAATAACAGAATAGAATGCAAGTATGGATTTGTATAACTGCACAATAGTGACACAATGTATAAGTGGACAATAGTGCAAAGCAAAATACCAGGTTTACATTAATGTTTCCATAGTAACAACTTATGTGGGTAAATTAGGAAAAAATATGTGTAAATGTTGATAGTTTTCAGAGGAGACCTTCATTTCACATTTTTAGCTCTCCAAGAAGACCTAATATCTGTGCCTCAGTATCTGTAGCTTTGTAATTTAAAGATAAAAGCCTGCCCTTTAAGTAGGTTTTCTGATATGGGATCATCACTGATCAATATTTAAAGTGATCCTTCTGCAGTGTATCACCGATTACTCTGAAGACAGAAGTCTCTGAGGTCTCCAGAGATCTGGAGTCCTGTTTCTAAGCTGGTGATTGTTGTGTATGATCGAACAAGAAGCATTACTGTGTCCCTGGGCTGCTGCTATCAGACCCCTCAGCTGTAACAAAGCCCAGACAAAACTAATGCTTACTTACTTGGCTGAATCAATAAAAACAATATTCTCAGTGTATCATTCTGACCCACTTGCAACACAGAACTGGGTCTGTAAGACAGATGTTATTAATTCTTTCCTACTTGGGTACAAAAGCAAGTTATGTCCCCAAATGATAAAATGAAAGCCTCCTTAATGGCTCTGGAATATTCCTCCATATAGCCTGTTTAGATAGGTGTTCACATGGACTGTATCTTTAGCAGCAGAGAGATAAATCAAAAATAAATCTACAGCACAAACTTTGTTTCTCTATGATTTAGCATTTTGTGTGCTTAGGCAGTCCACTTCAGGGGATATATAGTGAGCATACACTAACCTAGTATAAAGGTACAGTTCCCAAATGTGTTGTTAAAACTTTGGCACAAGCACGATCATTTATTTTTTGTGATGATGTGTGCATGGGAGCAGAGCTGAAACACCTTTTGTTTATGCAAACATCAAAAGCTTTTTAACTTTAATAATATAAATTGTTTGAAGTGTAAATTATTAGATGTTGATATAACGATAATGATGATGATGATTCACTCTATTTTACATAGAAATAATTTTGCTTCAGATGTGTTATACATTTATAATACATTTTTTAAATGTATTAATTTTTATAAGCACTATGTTAATCATGGTCAGGGTCATGGTTGAACCAAACCTATCCTGGGATCAATAGACATGAGGCAGGAATACAGCCTGAATGCCATGCCTTCTCATTGCAGGGCACCATGCACACATATTTACATCTAGGCGCAATTCAACAAAGCCAGTCCAACTAGTGTCATGTTTCGGGTGGGGAGAGAAACCAGAGAGCCCTTTGTGAACATGGGGAGAATATGTTCAGAAAATTCACACAGGCAATAAAATAGATCTCCGAGCTAATGCGGGGACACTGGAGCTGTGGAGCAACAACTCACAGCTACCTGCTGAGCCTCAAAAAATAGATGGAGACTCCTAAGTGTTATAGTTTAATTAAACCTGTAGGATGAAAATTAACATGACAATATACCGTACACTATATGGCCAAAAGCTTTGTGACACCCCTCCAAAGCATTGAATTCAGGTGTTGTTTTTCAGGGGTTGGGCTTGGCCTCTTAGTTCCAGTGAAAGGAACTCTTAATGAAACTCACTCATCCATGTCTTTATTATACCTTGCTTTGTGCTCTGGTCATGTTGAACAGGAAGGGGTCATCCCCAAACCTTTCCCACAATGCTGGGAGCATGAAATTGTCCACAATGTCTTAGTATGCTGAAGCTGAATACTGGACCAAGCACAACCCCTGAAAAACAAATTTGGAGGGGTGTCCCAAAACCAATACAGTATTATAATATAATATATATTATATATATATATATATATATATAGTGAACAGTTATGTTCCCAAGTAGACTTGTGAAGGAAGTAGGACTCCTCTAACCCTAACCCTAAATCCTAATTCTACCCCCAGACTATTTTGACACCATATTCATCTGTTTACAGAGAAGCATTTCAGGTGGCTTGCTCTTGACTCTCTCTGGTCATTCTGGTGTAAACACAAATTTGTTTTTTTTTCGAAGCCAGAGGGTTGTTTTTCTTTCCCAAACACATCTTACTATAGACTATGCAAACTATCCGGAACGGATCCTGAAGGCATTTTCCATAATCAAATCGCTTTTTTTTTTTTTTTTTTTGCATCATGCTTTTGTTTTGATTTGTAGACTGTTGGAGAGTTTAGGTGCATACACTATATATCATTTCAATACATAAGGAATAAAGGTCCAGTAATCTCGAGACAAGGCGTCCAGTTTGAGACTAAACCGCGGAGACTCTAGTCCAATCCTACGGCGCCTCGTCATCCCATAATGCCTTTCGTAACTCTTGCGGTGACGCGCTCGCGCATGCGCAGAATATAACGCCACCGGACGACGAGATTACGGTTGAGGGCTGATTTTACTTGGATTACGGAGACTATTAAACACCCGAGTCCGGTTCCCTGCGGTCATCTGTGGCTGTATCGGTGTGGGAAGACGTGTGGCTATGGCGACAGTGACTCTACATAGCTAACACCAGGTAACGTGAGCTGTGCTGGAGTGCTCGAGCAGTGTGAAATAGGAAGGAAGTGAGTGCCGTTGAAGCTGTGTTCATTAGCCAGCTAGCAGGCGGCGGTGTCCTGGAGTATAATCTACCTGACACTCACGAGAGATCAGGGCATGGAGTGCTGAGAGGATACTGAAAATCCAGATGTAGTCTTTCTAAGAAGGGACATACTTCCTGACATCAGAGATTTAGGATATCTGTCTAGAAATATGTGTTACTTTTTTAACATTTCAACTCCATAACAGTTATATCTTCCTGCTCTTGTGTCAAGCTGAAAACTGAACCGTCACTTAGTTACATTTCGGAAATAAACAGACTGACCAGTCTGACCAATCAGACCAGATCAACTAACGTTTAAGAGCAACGTATATATATATAATATTTCGTATTTCTAAATTGTTAACTGTATTAAGTAAGAAATATCGTCCTATTACTCATTACTGACTTTATTAAACCCCTTGACGTTGAACTGACTTTATTAATATTTCATTATTCAATTGCATACACAAACCTGTTTGGAAAATGGGTAAGTACTGCATAATGAATTTTTTTTTAAAACTATGATGAATATGCAAGAGATAAAATTGCATAAATACCCCGATCAGGCATAACATTATGAGCACCCATCTGACATCATCATGGCACCGGTTAGTGGGTGGGATATATTAGGCAGCAAGTGAATATTTTATCCTCAAAGTTGATTTGTTGGAAGCAGGAAGAATGGGCAAGTGTAAGGATTTGTGTGAGTTTGATAAGGGACAAATTGTGATGGCTAGACGACTGGATCAGAGCATTGTGAGGACTGTGCAGCTCTTGTGGGGTGTTCCCAGTCTGCAGTGGACAGTGTCTAGCAAAAGTGGTCCAAGGAAGGGACAGTGGTGAACCGGTGACAGGGTCATGGGCGGCCAAGGCTCATTGATGCACGTGGGGAGTGAAGGCTGACCCATGTGATCCGATCCAACAGACGAGCTACTGTTGCTCAGATTGCTGAAGAAGTTAATGCTGGTTCTGATAGAAAGGTGTCAGAATACACAGTGAATGACGAGACAAGGCTGTTTTGGCAGCAAAAGAAGGACCTACACAATATTAGGCAGGTGGTCATAATATTATGCCTGGTCTGTGTATATTATCCATATAATTCTGCTGCCCAACTCCGTCATGACCAAAAAGTAAAGCTTCAGATCAATAAGAGTTAATTTGCCACACACACCACCATGTGCAGCACAACAAGCAGTGAAATACCTTTCAGTAAAAGTTGTGTGTTTAAAAGTAGAATAATAAAAGTGTTAGAATAAAAAAAAGAAATAGAATTGTCTGTATGTATGAATATAGATTGGTGGACGAATAGTATGACCAATGTGAATAATGTGTTTGCAGTTGTGTTCAATTTTAGTGTAAAATATGTAATATGTGCTGTGTGAATATGAGGCTGAGGTAGTGGATTTTGCACAGAATAGTCCAAACACTAGCTCCATGTTTTGTCCTGACCCACAGTAATGTCAGTGTTGTGTGACATGGAAAAATGTCCGTGTTCTTAGGGTGATATGTACATTTTTTTAGTTTCAAAAAACAAGTTTGTGAGTTTGGAGTATTTCTTTTTCTTTCACTTGGCTTTATCCCAGGTTTTTGGGACAAAGGAGAGAAAGAAAATCCACTTAGCCTATTGTTGTTCTGAGAAACCAGCGAGGTGATCAGTGCTGTGGGAGTGGAACACATTGCTTAAACAATACAGTCAAATAATATGCTCATATTGCCCACACTTGAACCACATTTTGCAAATTTTATTGGCCAATTGTGTTCCCAAATCTCTTTAGATAACTACATAATGTATTGGACAGGAAACTGCAGGAAGCTCCCTTGACCCATGTGACTTTTGTTTTCACAGGTGCTTCCTTGCCTATGAGGGTTCGTGATGTCTGAGCTGGAGCGTGACAGTCGAGCGTCATGGAGGAAAAAACTCTGGATTAATGTGCCCGAAGAGACTGACAGCAATTTAGATTTATAATTATAGACGCTTTAGGACTTGACCTGTACTGCCTCTTCAGTTTTACATAGCTGGCCAGAGAGAGATTTTTGATGCGAGACAGAAGCTTGTTTAGATTTTAGCCAAGCCAATTTGATGCTGGAATAATCTCAAATCCCTCCTGGGGATGGCTAAGTGAGTACCCAAGTCTGAGCCAAGGAGATTAAGATCATATTAGATTTTTAAGGGAAGGAAAGAGGAACACCTGTTTGACTGAGCTGCCAAATCCGGACCACTCTGCTTTCATTGATTTTGACATCTCTTTTGTGCATAAGACTGTGTCTGTCTCTTTCCTCCCGCTCTTCCACTGTGTGTGAAAAGAGTCAGTCATTGCTTATCATCGTCTTTAGTATAGGGGTGCCTTTAGCATTTACTTCCTCATTCTGTGGCCTTGGATGCATGACTTTATTCATCATAGTCAACATTTCCCTTCAGCTGGGTTTTATAAAAAAAGTCAAGCTAAAGAAAGAGGGAACGTGACATCAAGTTTTTTTCGCTCCACTCTGCTGCCCTGTCTGCACTGCTTTGTGGAAACCTTCATTCACTGTGATTACTTTGCCTTTTTGGCACACTGAGAGATAGGCAATCTCAAGAGTATGAAGGATTGATCTTAGTCCTGTGAGTCAAAAGGATTGCACAAGCATACGTGTACACACACTGTGCAGCAACACTGGGCTCCCTGTTTGGGCTGCCTCTGTTTGGGCCTTGTGCTGTTTTTTTCCCCTCTCTCTCAGTTCCTGTGGGTTTGAATGATTGAGGACGAGGGCCACAGCCTTGGCATCGGTTCATTTGTATTTGACTTAGTGCTCGGCTATTGTTGCTGACCACCATCCTGACCCCTGCTCTTGAGATTGGAGCTCTGTGGATATGCAGAGGGATAGACATGAAGTCTCGCTGACAAAGCCTGACCTTCTGGGGCAACCTGCACGTTAAAGGATTTCCATTTCTTCCACCCTACCATCCAAGTTGGACATAGGTAAAAAATTCATCTTCACGTCTGCACTTGCTGCAGCACTGTTCGGCTAAAAGGACAGGATGAAACTGAAAAAGCAGGTGACCGTGTGCGGTGGGGCCATCTTCTGTGTGGCTGTCTTCTCTCTTTATCTGATGTTGGATCGTGTCCAGCATGACCCAAGCAGAAGACAGAATGGGGGAAACTTCCCAAGGGTAAGAATGCTTAAGGAGTGTGTGTGTGTGTGTGTGTGTGTGTGAGTGATGCAAATAAATTGTGCATTTTGTGTGTATACAACTAAAATAATAAAAAATCGCTGCTAGGAACAGTGGTTTAATACAAGTAATCAAAAATGTACTACAGGTTCACCATAATCTAAAAATTAAAAATGTATACATTTCCCCAAATTTGATTGAATAAACAAAGTCTCTAACCCAGGGAAACCATGAAACTGAAGCATAATGAGCTCTGTAAGCATATAAGGTGTCAGAACACAGTGCGTTGCAGCATGCTGTGTATGTGGTTGTGTAGCCGCAGACCTGTCAGAGTACCCATGCTGTCCTCTGTCCACTGCCGAAAACAACCTACACAATTTTAGGCAGGTGATATTAGTATTGTGTTTAATGAGGTACACCGATAAAATATGGTAATGTGGTCGTCTTAAAAACCCAAGGAGCCCCAGTTAAATGAGTTTAATCATGTATCAAATTGCAATAAAGCAAAATAAAAACCTGTCTCTGGATTTGACATCCAAATTTAGCATCTAGATCTTTTTGTAGAATTTGTGTATGTGGGTAATGCCATGCTCTTAAAAGACTTCCTGCCAGCATAAAAAGATATTTTGCCAGTTCATCTGTAATGAATATTTCAGACATCAATGTTCATGTACATATAAAGAATGAGCTAATTCGTTCACGTAGTTGTAGTCCTCTCCAGTCCAATACAAAAATGAACATCTCTGTTAATTCAGTCTTCTAATAAGATGTTGAGTGAAGACTGGCGCAATATAGGTTTTGCATGTGAAACAGGACACACACTTTTTTTTTTTTTTTTGTCAAGCATGCTGCCAATACATCTGATGATTTGCATGAACTCAGAGCGCCAGTGAACGTAAACATGACTCTCAGCTTTTACTGAAGCCTAAAAATTTGAATGCTACCCTACCGCACCCTTTTTTCACAGTAAAGCTGTAACTAGGATTTTAAAGGTGAACAGAGAATAAAAACTATGTGCTTCCTTAATGGTAGGGCCCACATGCCTTGTAGAAGCCTTCGATAACAAACATGAAATGATGTCAAAACTAGTTTAAAAATATCTTGATTTTGTTTTCTTAATAAAACCCAATACTCATACCCCTCTTCACTGGACAATTAGGACTTTGCTAGCACTACATTAAGGCGCTTTTATCTGTTTATCTGAAAAAGACGAAATGAAAGGAAACAAACTTTTATAGTGAAATATTATAATTCTGAAGTGAAAAAAAGAAATACATGAAAGAACAGAAGCATGCATATAAATGTACAATTTAATACCATACAACAATGAATATGTAATTGACGTATAGCATGAAACATGTGACAAAGAATCCATAAGGGCGAGTGTGCTTTATCACATCTGTGTGCAAAGTGTATGAGACAATTCTTTTAAATATTTATGTATGCTTATGCATATATGTACTGTCTGGTTCATAAATATTTAGACATTGACACAGTTATTGTTGTTTGAATGGTCTACAGCAGAATGGTGGAGTTGAAATTTAATAATATGAAGTTAAAGTGCAGACTTTCTGAAATAAAAAATAAAAAAAAATCATGTGTCAGGTCAAAGTTGTAGGAATTGCACTTTTTATGTGTGTGTCATATATTTATATTTATGCAATCCCTGTATTCCTTCACACACTTGATTGAAGTTAAAAGGTCAGAAAAGGTTCAGGGTTGCTTTCTGGTCTTTATTTGCATTCTCAATATGAAGTCCAAAGTGCTGTCTACCATTGAAGCAAGCTGTCATTAGGCTGTAAATTCAAAACCAACCCATCAGATAGATAGCAAAAACATTGTGTAGCCATATCAGCTACGTGCTACATGCTCGAAAAAGCAAGAGCATTCTGGTAAGCTCAAGCACACACATACCCAGAAGACCATATGAAAACTGTAGTGGATGAGAGAAGAATCCTTTCTCTGGTGAAGGGAAAAAACCCCAAAACAAAACAGTTGACCAGATTTTTTCAGAACAGTTGACTAGATCGAGAACACCCTCCAGGAGGTAGGCATATGTGTTGAAGTGAACAATCAAGAAAAGCCTTCAGCAGAGTAAATACAGAAGCTGTACCGCATTGGTAAGCCTCAAAAACAGGAAGACCAGATTAGAGTGGCCAAAAAACATAAAATAAATCTTATCCAGTTCTGGAATAACATCCCAGGGACAGAGGAAACAAATGTCAACTGGTAACAGAATGATGGAAAGAGATGTGTATGGTGAGTAACTGTGTAAGTGTATTTGAGCATACCATCTCATCTTGCGTGGGCATGCTGTGCTGCCAATGGAACTGGTTCCCTTGTATTTATTGATTATGTGACTGTTGACAAAAGCAGCAGGATGAATTCTCAAAACTGACCAGACAATAATTCACAGTGCAGATGGACAATGACCAAAGTACAAAGCCTGGCAGAGCATCAGCAGGGAAGAAACCCAGTGTCTGACTTCAGGCAATCATTGAAAGGATTTACAACCAAGTATTAAAAATGACAGATTAATTCATAATTCATTTAGTTTATTCAGTTGATTTTGCCCCCATTAAAGGGGGGAACCACATATACCAAGTGCTTTTGGGTGTGCATTTAAATCAAAGCTGAATATTTATAATTCCAGGATACTGCTATTAACAGCTAACATAACAAGATCTTTGTCAATGTCCAAATATTTAAGTACCTGCATGCAAACGTGGTTTATTAAGTTAAACTTTATACAGCCGATAGAAAGGCAATTATAATAGCTAATAGCTATAATAGCTATAAAAGGCATAATAGCTAAGATACTGTGGATATTATGATGACATTTTATAGAATTCAAAACTATATATGCATGTATTTTAAAAAATGACTGGAAGGATGGCTAAATTATGTTGAAATATTTTTTTTCCTTTTCTGTCAATTATTTTAGCTTTATAAATGAAAAAGTTGTCAATTTAATGTATTATGATTGACAGTATTGTGATATATGTTATGATGAATGCCTTTGTGAATTGGCATACATTTTTGTCATCTCACCTGCCTTTACAACCACTGTCATTCTAAGTGCTTTGTGCCGGCACACAAACAAACACTCAAACTGACCACAAATGAAATTTGATCATGACACCTGTACAAACCTGACCAAAGAGCTGGTTAACTCTGTCTGTCAGTAGGTTTCTTAGAACAGTGTATTCCTAAACATTGTGGTGTAACCTTGCTAGCACTTTTGATCCCATATTTTCCTGTAGGAAATGTGTGTGTACTGTGATGGTAGGTTAGAGGTTTCGGTCTTCCCTCTCAATTTCAGAGCCAGATTTCGGTGTTGCAGAACCGCATTCAGCAGCTGGAGCAGCTTCTGGAGGAGAACCACCAGATCATCAGCCACATTAAAGACTCTGTGCTGGAACTTACGGACACAGGCGCCATCTCACCCAGTGGCCAGCTTCCGTTTCGCAGTGCCAATGGCTCGTGGGTGTTGCCTTTCGACGGCAGACCCACCTTCCTCACAATAAAACCCCAAGACTGCCAGTTTGCACTGGGCCGTCATGGCCAGAGTGACCTGCAGGCAAGTGCTTCGATGACATTAAGCTCAGTGTCTGTGTTTTGAGAGAGGCTTCTATTCAGCTTGACTGTGGAAAGCAGCTTCTATTGCAACATGCGTGTCCCTACATTTTTAACATGGACATGCTCTGTAACTGAACTAAGAGGTGTTTTTAGAAGCAGATCTTAACATTATATTCTACAGCTTAATAGCTTTGAATGTTAAGACATTTTGAAGTAGTGGTATATGTCTATTTGCTTTACTTTGTCACACCACATGTAATTCATTTCAATATTTGCAGGGCAGCAAAACCTGGCTTGCTTGTGTTGAGTAAATATAAAAAGGACATGAATAGGAAGACTTATTTGTTTTAACCAATTCAATATCAAACACTCAGCAACAAGTATAGAGGCTGCGTGACACGTAGCAGAGCATGAATCACACTATTAAAATGTGATCTGCATGACTGAACGTGTCATCTCTTAAGACACTATGCAAGGAGAAACTATTTAATGTTAAGCTTTAGTTATATTTAGGTTGTTTAGTTTAGTAATTTCCTTGTTTCTGTGTGTAGATGCTGGATGTGTACTCTCTGCTGAGCTTTGATAATGTGGATGGAGGTGTGTGGAAGCAGGGCTTTGATATCACGTATGAGCCCACAGAGTGGGACAATGAACCCCTGCAAGTGTTTGTGGTACCCCACTCTCACAATGACCCAGGTAGGTAAAAATGCTGCCTTATTATTAGCTTTTTTTCAGGAGGAAAGCCTATTTGTGTTATATTCATGTTAATTAAGGAAACACCTTATACCATTGTTCTGATGCTCAGTTTATAAGGATAAATGGCATAGTAAATACTGCCCCATGAACCAATGCCTTTTATTGATTTTTGTTTATGGCAACTGCTAAGTAAACTTGGCCTTATTTATTTTGTAGTCGTGTAACTGGAACAGGTATTCTGCAGCCTATTCACCACACAGTAGGTAAAGTAGGCCACACAGTGACATTATTCAAGCTGGAGTAGAATTGTAAGCTGTGAGGAACACTGAGGCTACACTGGGCACATAATGAGCTGCCCTATCTGTCCTCTGGTTATTGTGGAATGAACTCCAAATATCACTCCAAGAAGCCTAGAATGCAAATTCTCTTCCAACTTATTAAAAATTTCAATACCTCATTTAATCTTTCCAACCTACAAGTTAACATTTCTGTAGGGGTTGAATTTTGATTCCTGCATTGAAATTTTGTCCATCAGTGGATTTTATTAAATATGTTTGTCTGCATCCTGAATGTTGGATGTTGATGTAATGTGGTTCAGCAGAGCTGTAATAGTTTGTTTCACACACAGACAGCCTGGTCTTCTTCATATTTGTGCTGACACTGAGGTTTCAACTTTTTAATCCCATACACCAATGCCCCTTTTTCAAAGAATACACCAGACAGTGTTGTCATATATTCACCTTCAGAACCGTATAGTAAAGGTTCATTTTAATGCCTAAGGTGTAAACTGTGGCGTGTAAAGGTCCATTTATGAACTTTAAGCTTTAAAAGCGTGCTTTTTCCACTCTCTCGGTATTTGCATGTCATTTGCTACTGAAGGAATGTTTGTTGTTGTTTGCTCTTATTCTGTGTCCGCTCACTTTGAAGTTGTTCCCCATTTTGAACATAAATGGCATAGCATAGTTTTATGGTAGCCTTAAGCTATAAACTAATCAATTGTACCTGGGAGCTCCCGAGTGGCATAACGGAGACATAGCCAACTTGGTTGGCTTATTTAGAAAGTCCTTAAGCATTAAGCATTGTTGTTCACAATGTGAGGTGTATAATGACATGGTTTCCAAAGGTTGAAAGGTGTAGAAGAACACCTTAGAGATATATTGCCATGCTAATAGCAAATGATGGACTAAGGGGGGATGGATTATTCAGTGTACCTTTTGTCCAGTGTACATTTGGAAATCATTAATATGCTTACTTTCAGTCAAATTAGTGTTCAGTCGGTGCAAATGGCTGCTGGCTTCTTGTTTGTGTACTTTGTTATCTACTTGGAGCAATGTCCAACAATTTTGTCCAACACTACTCTTGGAAATCTACCTTCATGTGTTTTAGGTTTCAGTCATATGAAAATGTTCAAAATCAAGTACCATATGGGTTGAAAGCATTGAAATCCACTGATCACTACTGTCCCTTTTGCCATGGCAGGTTGGATCAAAACTTTTGACAAATATTACAGTGACCAGACACAGCATATTTTAAACAACATGGTAGTCAAGCTTACAGAGGACCCACGCAGGAAGTTCATCTGGTCTGAAATGTCCTTCTTCATTAAGTGGTGGGAGAGTGCCGATGCTCAAAAACAAGAGGCAATGCGCAAGTAAGTGACACCAAAATGACCTTGTAAATGGAGGTTTTTCCTCAACCCACTAATGTTATCTGTTTTAAAATCTGTTTGTCAGATTGATCCTGGGAGGGCAGCTGGAGATTGTGACAGGAGGATGGGTAATGACAGATGAAGCCAACAGTCACTACTTTGCCATGATTGACCAGCTTATTGAAGGGCATCAGTGGCTGGAAAAAAACTTGGGTATGCTCACACAATGATGTATAGTAACAGACATGCAAAGATCACTGTGGTATCTAGTGTTTTGTAAATGTCTTGATGCTTGATGTACAGCTAGAGTAGCAGTTTTGTTTGCCAAGGCCTTGCTGGCTGGTGTTTTTATGTTATCTCTCTCTCTCTCTCTATGTGTGTGTGTGTGTGTGTGATCAGGTGTGATTCCTCGCTCAGGGTGGGCTGTTGACCCTTTTGGCCACAGTGCCACCATGCCTTACTTACTGAAGAAAGCTAACCTGACCAGCATGCTGATTCAGAGGGTCCATTACTCTATTAAGAAGCATTTTGCCTCCACACAGAACCTGGAGTTCATGTGGAGACAGGCTTGGGGTGAGATTAAATCCTCCTATCTGATTAAATCCACACTATAGGATCATCTTTTTTAAAAGAAGAGCAAAAAACCTCCTTACGTCTGTTTCCAATTAATATTTTAAAATATTTCATTAGCACAGAAGTTCTTTCTTTTAAAGGAGAAAATCTATGCTTGTGCAACATTTGTTTTGTTAATATCAGTAATGCTTGAGCTTTTGTCCAAACTAAAATTGGGAGTTCAGTCATCATTTGAATAGACCCATATAAAAGGAAAAACATTTAAAATGTAAGTGTAATAGTTTCCCTACAGATAATATGGGTTGTACTCCAATGCTAAAACTTTAATTAAGAAGGCCTAGCCCTAGACCACTTTATAGCAGAGACATAAAGACTCCATCTAAGCTGTAAGGTGTTTGGGTAGTTTTATTAAACACAAATGAACCAACACATGGAAATTTACGCAAATGGCATAATAAGCAAATTGTGTGTATTACACACTGCTCAACAAAATAAAGGGAACACTAAATCATCACGACATAACACCAAGTCAGATAAACTTAAGGGATGTTAGTATGTCCAGTGAGGAAGCATGAGTTATTGTGAATCGGTTTCACCTGCTTTAGTGCAAATGAAAGTGACAATAGGTGCACTGGAGTGGCAACAGCAAGACAACCACAAAAAAGGGAATGGCTGTGCAGGCCATAGACAGTTGCTTTCTTATCCTTCCTGACAGATTTGTCTCTAGTTTTGTGTGTTTTTGGGTCCTTGTCACTACTTGTAGCATGAGGCAGTACCTGCAGCCCGATCAGGTTTCACAGGTAGTTCAGCTCCTTTAAGAGAGCAAATCCATACGTGCCGTTGCAAAGAGGTTTGGTGTGTCTCCCAGCGCAAGTTTTGAGAGCATGGAGGAGACATCGGGAGACAGGTTGTAGAAGGAGGAGAGCTGGCCACAGAAGGGCAGCAATCTAGCAGCAGGGCCAGTATCTGCTTCTTTGTGCAAGGAGGAACAAGAGGAACATTGCTTGTGCCTTAGAAAATGAGCTCCAGCAACCTACTCGTGTGCATTTTTCTGACCAAACAGATCTTACACTAGTGCACTGGGTCCTGGGTTTCTCTTTGTGCATGATAATGTCCAGCCTCATGTGTAGGCATTTTCTGGATGACGAAGGCTGGCCCTCGTATTTCCCAGACCTGAGAATTTAACTGAGAACCTCTGGGATGTTATGTATTGGATCATTCAAAGCAGCAACATAGCACTATAGTCCAGAAGTTCACTGATGTCCTGATCCAAGTCTGGGAGGAGATCCCCCAGGACACCAGCTGCCATCACATCAGGAGCATATCCAAAAGTTGTTGGAAGTACATAGAAGAACATGGAGGTCATGCACAATACTGACTTACAGTATTAGTTGCAGTGATGAAATTCATGCAAGTTGAATCAGCCTGCAATTAAAAAAATTTCACTTTGATTTTTGGTGTGATTTTGAATCCAGCCCTCAATGGATTGATGCTTTTGGTTTCCATTGACCCTTGTCACATTATTTTGTTCTTAACAAATTACAAAATGTCTATAAGTAAAGATTTTCAACTTGAAACATTCAGTCATCGAGATCCATTGTGTGATTTAAGTGTTCCCTTCATTGTTGAGCAGGGTAGTATCTTGACCTTTAATTAGTAATTGCATACAAATCCAGGATTATTGTTCATCTTTAACATTCCCACCCATTTTACTCTGTAATCCATTTATAAAGGACAGGCCCCAAAGAGTTTTTTGGCTGAAGTGAGTTTGTCACTGAAATGTGTCACATAATTTCTTTTTGTTTTCTGTAATAGATCCTCAGTCAGGCACAGACCTATTCTGCCACATGATGCCCTTTTACAGCTATGATGTGCCACATACATGTGGGCCTGACCCTAAGATCTGCTGTCAGTTTGACTTTAAGAGGCTGCCAGGCAGCAGAATTAACTGCCCCTGGAAGGTGCCTCCACAGGCCATCTCTGAGGCTAATGTAGCTGAAAGGTAATATCTTAACACTGTCTCTGAAACACGGTTTAATTTGTTTATCAATTTATGGTCCATTTTTTTTGTTACTCTTATATCCGCGTTGCTGTAAGCAGAAAGAGCACTGTTAACTCGCTTGTTTCTTTCTTTCTGTATTCCAGAGTTCGAGCACTTTTGGACCAGTATCGCAAGAAGTCTAAGCTTTTCCGTAGTAAAGTTCTACTAGTGCCATTGGGAGATGATTTCCGCTATGATAAAGCCCTAGAGTGGGACCAACAATATATCAACTACCAGAAGCTTTTTGACTACATGAACTCCCACCCTGAATTGCATGTCCAGGTAAGTACTTCTGACCCAACTATAGCTATAGTTCTTAAATGCATATTTGCCTGAATCAGATATTGTATGTATAGCACTATGTTTGAAGTTGCTGACAGAAGACTTCTTATTTGACCTTGCTTATTGGAGTTTATAGAGTTAATCTGTTTTTGGTCATTTACCTTATTTGCTGTTTTGAGTAGACTCTCCAGTTAATAGTGGAATTGTCTTTTTTTAAGGCCCAGTTTGGCACACTGACGGATTACTTCAACGCTGTATACAAGGCTAATGGGGTGGGCCAGGGGATGAGACCGCCTGGTTACCCTGTACTCAGTGGAGATTTCTTTGCTTATGCTGACCGAGAGGATCATTACTGGAGTGGCTACTACACATCTAGACCATTCTACAAAAATCTAGACCGTGTGCTTGAATCTCATCTTAGGTCAGTCAAGAATTTGTTTTTAATCACATCCTTTACCCAAAGTTAGTGTATGAGAAGTGTCTTTTTTTTGTTTTTTTCTGGCTTTTTGTCCAGTTTAAGTCATGTGCTGCCAAATTTGCACAAAACTGCAAGAATCATCTAATGGTTATTGAATTTAGTGATTTAATTACTGCTTTGGCTTGCTCTGTCATATTTGGCAGGAATGAATTTGTATTCCCAGGTGGTCTAAAACATTTGTTTTATTCCCTTGCCTACTTGTCTGGCGTAATGCGTTGTGAACCTGTGCTTATTATTATCACTTCTTTAAAGCTGTTATTGGTGATTGGTAATGATAGCTTCTAGTGTTATTTCCCACTGCTGTTGCTTAGGCTGGCAATAGCTTGCTAAGCAAAGGCTAGATATGGTGTTTCACAGTACCATAAGCAACACAGTGTATGCTAGGTTTTTTTCCTCTTAACGTAAGCAACAAATGCTGTTCCATGCTGCAGACACTAAGCTAATGTAGCAAAATGTTTAGCGTCACAGAATTGTCAAGCCAGATTGGCAGCCAGTAGGTGTAGCAGTTTATTGAAATATCGTGTGCTATGTTACAGGGGGGCGGAGATTCTCTACAGTTTGGCTGTTGCACATGCACGCCATGCAGGAATGGAAGGTCGCTACCCCATTTCAGACTACTCTCTTTTGACAGACGCTAGACGCAACGTCGCTCTCTTCCAGCATCACGATGCCATCACTGGCACTGCCAAGGAGGCAGTTGTCATTGACTACGGCACCAGGTCACAATTAGTGAGACTGTAAAAAAATTCAATCCCACCAAAAGTAGAAAAGAAATTGCTGAAAATAGTGAATAAATAGTACAGTGTGCTAATGACCATATAACCAAACCGTTGCCTGTTCTCTGTTTTTGTCTTCGTCGTGCTGTTTTTCTTATGCAGGTTATTGCGGTCACTTATTGGCTTGAAAAGAGTGATCATTAATGCAGCACACTTCCTCATAATGAAAAATAAAGATGTTTATCGCTTCTACCAGACTGAGCCATTCTTGGAAACGGTAAAGAAAGCAAACATAAATCTGATTATCTAAACAAATTTCATAGAATTTTACAATGAATGCTCCTCTTTGTGTGTGGGTGTGTGCGGTTTTGTGTGGGTGTCTGGGTGTGTTTGTGAGTGTAGGATGACAGACGTGCCACACAGGACTCTTTACCCCAGCGCACTCTGATTGAATTGGATGCCACCTCTCCCAGGTATGCCGACCGCTTATAATGTTTGCTCAGACCAAGATTTTTCACAAACTTTTTAGCAGCCATAGCAGTGGAACCTCATTCATGCTTTCAAATTTTGACAAACTATACATTAGCCATTATGGAAAATGATAAAAGGTTTTACTTAAAAACATATCATAACCAGTGACTTCCTAATATTCCATTTGAATCAGTGCAGTGTATGGCTAGTCAGTGAGCCAGTGCAAAATGCAAAAGCAATAGTCCCTTTGACAGGTTAATAAATAGCCAGCTTTAACTGAAAGAACCTCCTGAAGGTACTGCAAACACTCTTATCTCCAGGCACTGTGTACTCAATCATCAAGAGATAGCCTTTATGTCTCTCTCGTTCAGGTACCTCGTGCTGTTTAACCCTGTGGAGCAGGAGCGTCTGTGTGTGGTCACTGTCCTGGTGAACTCAGTACGGGTCAGAGTGCGCACTGAGGATGGCCAGACACTACCAGTACAGCTAAGTGCACAGTGGAGTTCAGCTTTGCAGATGGATGGAGAAGTCTTCCAGGTGTGTGGGTGTGTGTGCGCATATGTAAATGCAATGAATAAATGAATGAGTTTGTGTGCACACGAGTGTACAAAAATAAATGACCCTTTTCCAGAGACAAACTTTTCTCACTACCCTGTTAATAAGAATGTAGACATTATGCCTAAAACACAGTAGACTTTAGACAATGCAGCCAGAGCAGGCCTGGTGGCAGCAACAGTTGTTATCGGTTTAAAAAATAAGAATAAAAAAAGGGGTTACTGCACTTTCAGTTAAAGAAATATCATGAGCTTTACCTTGTGCTGTTCTTAGAAAGCTTTAAATAATATTAAAAAAATAAATAACTCATCTCTAATGATGTGTGAGTTGCTTTTCATGTGTGACTACAGATGTTCAGGCTTGTCTGATTCACTTTTACTGTTCTGATCTCTTGTTGTCTCCAGGCTTCCTTCATGGCTCGCCTCCCTGCACTGGGATTGGCCGTGTTCCATTTGTATGACTCGATTGACTCCCCCATGACTTTGCGCTCTGATACACTGCTGAGGGTACCAGGGAGGAGTCAGAGTGTGCACGGTTTGGATCCCCTTCCCGTGCGTTCTCTAGTAGCTGACTCGCAGCCCTTCTATATAAGGACCCAGTCTCTCACGCTGGGCTTTTCTGGCACCACAGGCCTGTTGGAGGTGAGCCAGTAATCCAGTGGGGCTAGAGTCATAAATGTCTAGTACAGTGTTAACACCGGTGTAAAAATTATGCTATAGACCTTAGTGGGTTTAATGCCAGATTTTGACTTGAGGTGCTTACGATGTACTGCAGACAGACTATCAATTTAAATGCTCAGGTTATATTTTTTGCTCTAGTGAGGTTTTTCCTGAGAATGTGAACTTACCGTTCACTTTAATTGGAAAACCTGTACCTAAACTGGAAGTACTACATGAATGTTTGTGTCACTCTTAAAGTCACATTTCTGGTATTTGATGACAACATTAACTAAAGCTCTTGACCTGTATCTGCATGAGTTTCTGCATTGGGGTGCTGCCTCATGATTGGCTGATTGGATAACTGTATGAATGAGCAGGTATACATTAAAGTGGGCAGTGAAGTGTAAAGTGATGAACAGCAGATAAATAGTATCTCTGTTCTGTGACCAAATTCATAACAAATTACAATTTAACGCTAAAAGTTTTCCTCAGTGCCAATGAAGGTTTTTAAGGACTTTTTTTTTTTTATTGAGGATATCCTTAATGAAAAGGAAGGGCAGGCTTGACCTTGTTACTGCAGATGATGGCATGGTACATGAAGGGACACTGACAGTGATTTGACAAGTGCTGTAGCAGTCTGCACGGTAGCAAAGACAATCCAAATGCTCATCCATATACAATGTCAAGTGATTAATAAATAAAATGCTGATGATTTCATACATGAAAACAGACATCTAAATGTTGACATCAAAAATATTTTTGGCAGATGGTCATTTGTTTATGAATCACAGGACTCATTTTGAGTATCACATTATCAAGAGTATCGAGTGCATTATAACAGTGTATCCATGGCTTTTTAACATGTTTCACATTTGAGTGTTTAGATTTTTATTTATAATAATGCGTTTCATTTAATGAGTTCACCTCGCTAACATGCCATCATTAATAGCTATGATCTTTATACTGATCAGTCAGTAGCAGTATTAAGATGGCATTTATTGTTTGGTGTAAAATATGACTCTTGGATAATGTTTCAGTTCATTTTTGCTGCACTTCTAGGAAATATGTTTAGATTTAAGATGCTTTATGAATTAGTAGGGCTGTTCTTTTTAGATACTACCTGACTTTAAAACTCAAATCATTTGTAGCAAGCTGAAGATTGAAACTTTGCCTGGATCTCTGTAGCCTGCAAGCATTTCAATTACAACCCTGCTGTTAAATGCAGGGCATTATTATTTAGAAATATTCAGGCTGTGTGTTTGTCCATAGCTACAGTTAGGAAGTCTATAGAGAATTTACAGTTTGCATTAATGTCCTTGATTGTTGAGTTACTCAGTGTTGGTAATAAATTACAACAGAGTACACACACAGCAGGGTTGTGTGTTTCCATTTCACTTCTCTGCTTTGATGATTTACATCCTCTCGCCAATATAAAGCCACTACTTAAGCTTCTGCTTTCAGACTTCTGTATCTGTATCTCTAAGGTTCCCTTTTAAATTCTTAGTATTGCATCAGTTCCTTTTCCGGGACATTTAAGTTAAATCAGTAAGCAGTGAAAATATGTATTTGTAGGCTAAATGAGAAACATAATTGATGAGATTTTTTTTTCTTTTGCTTTCTCTTCTTTGTGTCTCGTCTTTGTTCTGTGTGTTATCAGAGTATCCATCGTAAGGACGATCCTCAGGAGGTGAGAGTGCAAATCCAATTCCTCACCTACGGAACACGGGCTTCCAAGGACAAGAGCGGAGCATACCTCTTTTTACCCGATGGCATTGCCGTGGTAATCAGTCTTACTTGGAATTGATTTATTAGAGAGCTTAGAAGGATGGAATAAAGGACTTTTTATATTGGAGGTGACAATTCCTTGTCTGCCGTTTATTTTCATTAAGAGACAGACAAGCAAAGATGCACAGGTTCAGTGGCAAGCGGGCTCAACCATGAAAAACGATAAGATGAGAGCACACCTCCTGCCTTAAAGTTCAGCTGTTGAGATTGTATTATCATCACATCTGTGTTGGCTAATTCATTAGCAGTTTTTATATATCCATCAATCAATCTATCTATTTATATACATATACGGCAAGTTTTGTCCTTTCAAATAGTAAAATTTAATAGACAGTTTGTTGCCTGCAGTGTGAAAATCATGTTTTGTTCTGTCTCTCAGCCATACGTACAGAAAGAGCCTCTAACTGTGCGTGTTGTGGAGGGTCCTCTCTTTTCTGAGGTGGTCACATATTACCAGCACTTCCAGCAAACAGTCCGCATACACAATGTACCAGGTACAAGCACACACTCATCCCCTATATTCTTCCTGCATATGTACACATAACAGCATTTTTCATGTTCTTATTAACATTTATAAATTGCATTCTTCAGGTATAGATGGTCTGTCTCTGGATATCACCACATTGGTGGACATTAGGGACCAAAATAATAAAGAGCTGGCCATGCGTTTAGTCACGGACATCCAGAGCGAGGATAAATTCTACACAGACCTCAATGGTTTCCAGGTTAGCTTTCATTTATTCATTCAAAGTGCATTCAGTTGCTCCTCTATTTATTCTACATCTATTCCCCTGTCAAAAGCATTATTCACGGCCACTGAAATAATAAAAGTAATGCCTTCGTTCACCTTGCCGGTACATTTTTGTCCAAACTTCATCTAATCACATCCAGTACTCTAATTAAACCCATTTTTAGTCTAGACTTTTATAGGTATAGTGAAGAACATGGTCTTAAGCCTACACATCAATTTTCTACACATAAATTTTCTTTAATTAAAAAAGCCAGTTTGATTGTATTTTTATAAGCAATATATAAACCCCAGGAGACTTTTTTACTGAATGGTCCATTTATTGTAGGTTATTAGCCCATGATTTAACAATGGCTTCTTTTCCAGAGAGTGGTTGGACCAAGTTCAGGGAACTAACGAACCTTTTTAAGAAGTGTCCCAAATTTTCACCAGTTTATGAGCTGAGCAAATGCGCATAATCAGACGTTCCTAATGGATTTCTTTTATTCACAGGGTACACATAATTACAACCCTCAATCGTTTTACAAATGTTTTTTTCCTCCTCTGATTTCCACTGATTCAGTGTTGCAGTACTTAAATTTGCCTCCCCTCCCCCAATTAATCTCTTCAGTCTCCATGCACAGATCACATTTTTAGCACCAGCACCTTGTCTGTGAAAGAAGGCTAAGTGTAATGCTTGTTCCCTCTCAGATCCAGCCACGCAGGTACTTCCAGAAGATACCACTGCAGGCCAATTTCTACCCCATGCCCAGCATGGCCTACATCCAGGACAGCCAATACCGCCTGACCCTGCACACGGCCCAGGCCCTCGGAGTCAGCAGCCTTGCCAGTGGTCAGTACACTGGCTTTCTCAACCTAGAGTTCGTCTACAATGTACACTGTAGGATATGCTAATAGTTTGAATGACTTGCATTGTCCCTGTCACAGGTCAGCTGGAGGTGATTATGGACCGTAGGTTAATGCAGGATGATAACAGGGGTCTGGGACAAGGTCTGAAGGATAACAAGAGGACAGCTAACCGCTTCCGGCTTCTGTTAGAGAGGAGATCCAGTAGCAGCAGGGTGGGTGAAATGATTTCTCAGCCATTAGGTGGCACTCTTTTCATGCTCCTGTAGAAATGAGAACATGTGTTCTAAGGCAGGTGTGCTGATGGGTGTGCTTATGTAAAATTAGTGCTTTATCCATTGAATTCCTTGCACTTCCTTTGAAAGCAATCATACATACTGATCTGATGGCTCTCTTGGCTGGTGGGTTTGAGCTGGAAACATAAATGTAAATTATCCTGCATTTATGTGACTCTGTGGTTCACGTCGACCTGCTATTGTCTAAGTCTCTCTTTTTTTTTTTTTATGCTTCAGCTGTCTCTCATTTTGTGTCATTTTGTGTCATTCTCTTCAGTTTCCATGGATCACACTCCTCTCATTTTCTTTCTCAATCACTTCCTTCTTATTGCATGCAGCTTGTGGGTTCTTATGCCCAAATCAGCCACATGATAAGTAAAGTCATCGCTCATGTTTTAGGATACAGCAAGAAAGAGGTAATCTTCCCACAGCAGCATTGGGGCTGTGATGTTCCTAGCTTTAGGTGATTAGATTACACTTCTTTGCTGCAAATACCGTAGCTGCTTTCTGTTCTGTGTCCCATGTTTGTTTTATTAGTCTGTATCTCTCTATATATTTCAGTGTTTCTATACATAAACAGTGGCAGGATGCCAGTATACTGCAGTAATTGAGACAATTGATCTGAAATATTAGTAATGGTCTAACTGTTTATGTTCCTATGGTATGATATTTGCCTATTGTCTTTAGCTTAGCCTTACTGGAATCTATATGTTTCTACAGGCTGTTGACAGTGGACCAGTCAGCTTCCCCTCTTTGCTGAGTCACATGACTTCTGCCATTTTGAACCATGAGGTGCTGGCATTGCCGGTCATTCCAAAGAAACGTGGCATTCCCCCTCTCCGCACCTTTTCCCCAATGGCCACAGCTCTGCCCTGTGACTTCCATTTGCTCAACCTCAGGAGCATCCAGAACCAGGTAACTCGTGCAAATCCAACATAAACTTCCAAACGTCAGTTTTCTTAGATGATTTCCAGCTTCCGAGTGTCTCCTATTGTTTTGCGGTTTCGTAATTATGCCTTGTAGCAATACTCCGCTTTATGGCTGTTTTCCAGGACGCTAACGCTCCCTCCCCGCACACGGCTCTCCTGCTGCATCGCCTGGGTCTAGACTGTGGCCTCGAGATTCAGAACCCTGGTTTTAACTGCACCACCACACAGGGCAAGGTTAGTCCCTGCAGCGAAAACGCATAACTGTTTCAAAGTGCAACAGAAATGAAAACAATGAAGAGAAGAGATGCCAGAGAATTTTCATGATTTAAAGGACTAGAAAGCTTTTCATCCATTTCAGTTCAGTGATGTGTGAGTGAGTGAGTGATTACCACAAGAATTTTGAGACGTTTCTAAAAAACACTTAATTCAATGAGCACAACGATTACATTCTACCAGTTGAAGGTCTTGTGGTGAGCGAGAATTTAATTATCAAAGCTGTTCTTGTGTAATTTTTATCTGATCTTTCATCACTGGGACACGATGTGTGGTTACTTACACTTCCCCTACAGTAGTACGTTCCCAACCATGGCTCACATTATAGTGTATTTCCTGCTCCTTCAGTTCAGGAAAGGCTTCTTATCTGTGCTTAGAACAGGAAACAGGCTATGTGTAGGACATGGTGGCTCTACAGGACCAGGGATGAATTTCTGCTCCTTTTGTTGTAGTCATGGACAGTCTGAAACAGTCTCCCACAAGAATGTGTGTCACACAGATTGGTCATTACCTGTGCTTAAGAACTATACCTAGACTTCCAGTTTCAAGCAAATAATTAAACATTTATTTCTCAGTCCATGGAATTGTATCCACTAGTTTCTGTATCATTGCACATGATGGAGAAATAGTAGATTGACATTAGGTTTAAAAAGCACTGGAGTAATCTTTTTTTTTTTGTAAGTGTAAGCTTGTCTCAAAGCCTGCCTTTATGAAATTCTAGTAAATGTTAATCAGGAGGTTCCCCCCCCCCCCCCCTGTTCCAACTTGAGTCATTGAGTCAAGTCTTTATGCTCTATGCCTGCTTGTGTCTGATAAGCGTGTTGTGTCTCTAGCTGGCCGTGTCGGGACTGTTCCGAGGTCTGGACCTGCAGTTGTTGCAGCCTATGTCGCTGACGCTGATGTACTCGGAGCCTCCACTCTCCAACAACTCTGTTATCAGCCTGGAGCCCATGGAGCTTTCAGCCTTTAAGCTCAAACTGCACTAGGCTTTGTGACACCAGCACAGCCTGCACACAGCAGTGCAGAGAGACAGCACATGCCCACAGTCTCTGTCTCTCTCTCTCTCTCTATCTCTCTGACTGGGCGATGAGGATCATAAACAACCTACACCAACATGGATGCTGATGTCCCTCTAAAATACTTTTATAAAGGGAGATTCCAGCACTAGTTACACTTCTGTAGCTGTCCCAAGACTGAAAGACTGGAATATGAAGATGTTTGATTTTTTATTATTTTTTTTCTTCCTTAAATTTGCTTAAATTTGAATCAACAGAAAGACTAATGATCAGATGATTTTTATTAGACACGGATGCTTGATGATCATCATTTCAGACTCTTGTACATTATTTTTGTTTGTTCTTTTCTGGCTGGAACCACTGACGTTTTCTGTCTCCCTCCCCTCCCCCTTTTGTTTATCTGGCAATCTTGTGGAACTTCTGGGGCGATGTAGCCTATTGTACGTAATTGTCTTTGGCTCTTCATAAACTTAGTGGGACTGAGTGCAATATGTGATGCTTCTCTAAGGGTAGTGGGTTTTGTTTTTATTTTTTATTCTCCATTCTGCAGAAGGTGTGCTTTAAACTTCGTCGCTGACCTCTGTTTTTTTTTTTTTTTTTTTTTTTTTGTAATTCAGTTGATTGTGCTGCCTGCCATAGCTGCATGTTTCCGTGAATGTCTGCTCTCTCGCTCTGGCAGCTTTACACAACAGCTTTCTATCCCTCATCTGCTAGTCAGTGGTCTGATTTGAGTTCTCCCTCTTCCAGTGTTGTCATGAGTGTAGCAATTGATGACAACAACTTGTCTCTCTCTCTGTTTTTCTTTTTGTTCCTGAAAATGCTGCTCCCTCCCAGATTACCTTGCTGTTACGTGAAATTTATTTCCCCTGGGCCCAAAGTGTTGATGTTTTGCTAAGGATGGTCTAGTGTACGATAAAATATGCAGTATACAATACCTCTTATTTTACATATGAGCATTGAGATGTGCAATATATTACTGTGGTGACTGATATATGAATGCGTGTGGCACAGGGGCTGGGGTAATAAGGTGAGATTACGGCACTGTTTACCATCATGCATGTACCGGAGTGAGCCAGTGATGTTTATGACTGATTTGTAGATCAGTATTTTTAACTGATCTAAGCATAGACTGTAACTCGTATCACTGTGTGTCTGGAGATCAGTGACGTTAACAGTAATAGCACTGGGCTGAGGAAAACCTCGGCCCATTTTAATGTATTGTAAAGATCCATTCCAGCGCTGTTCATAGTGTGTCTTTTTGTCCTGATCCGGTCATCCACTTGACTCTGTAACTGTATCATTCAGCGCGAATGTATCACAACTGCCAGGAGGAAGGTGTCTGTAAAAGCCAAAACTGTTTCCTGTTTTAATTCTTACTCATCTTTTTGCGTTCCCTGAAATGGCTCACCCTCATCGAGATTTACTGTGAGAAATGAATGCTCTGAAAGGAAAAAAAAAAACTACGCGGGTGGAGAAGAGGTTAGTAGCACTCATGAAACCTCTGAGCGCGAGTTGTCACTGTTGCCTTTATTCACACGAAATAAAAACTTCTGACCTGGTCAGCTGGTCTAAATGAGGAGAACTAAGGAGAGGCTGGTGAACAGAATTGAGTCAATTCCTGGAGAGCTTTAGAAAAGCATTCTGTTGAGAAAGATTAGATTGATTAAAAGAGGACCCCTTAAAATAAATAAATTAATATATATATAATTTTATTTGCCCATCAAAATATATATGTCTTGGACCTGGGGTTTGTTGGAGCTCATTTCAAATATATATATTTTTTTTGTTCTATTGAGGGTTTGTTTATTCACCACATGTCACTGCCATCCTGTCTGTACCCCTCTATATCTCCTTGCCTACTTCCCCTACAAAAACTTACTTTTGGACAATTACGTCTAACTATTTCTCATGTGTAGTAGGATGTGAACAGAAGAATTATTATTTTTTTTCTTGTTATGTAGAGACAAAAATATTTTGTTTCTTCTTTTGTGTCGATTCCTTCCTGGAAGGATGTTAATGTGAAATGAAGAAATGCAAAAAAAAAAAAAAAAGAGAAAAAAGAAAATGCAAAGTAGCTAAAGTTGATATTTAATAAACATCAGCCATGGCATTATAATGTAATGTCATTTTGTCCGGCCATTGCTTTTTTCTTTTTTTTTTTTTTATCGTGAACACACGCAAGCTGAATACAGAATAAAATCAGTAAGAAAACATTATTCTAATGAGAAAGTGGAAACACTGCTACAGGCATATCTGCGCTGGTTTATATTACAGAAGCGTCTCAGGGTGTTGGTCTGTATTGCACAGGCAGGGGGCAGTAAGGAACTTGTTGTTATTATGATGTATAACCAATATCCTTCACTGATCCTGCCCCTTTTACCCAACACCTATATTCCAAATGCTGGGAAACCTACAGATTCTGTCTGATGTGGATGGTTGCTTTTTGTGAAGAGACCTTTTGATCCCTGTTGATACACCAGTCCCATGGATAAACAAACTGGGGAATTTTTCTCGTATTACAGATACTGATGGAAAATTGTCTGTTTCTGAGAAGATATCACGGCTTGTCATCCAATGATGGAGGTCAGCATTTAGGTGAAGCAAACTGATTCTGAAGCTGCCCTAGGGTAGGGAAGACTTCAGAGAGAGTTCTCTCCATTACTGATCAATCTGCCTGCCAGAATACAAGGGAGAGAAGCTGCAGAGAATTGAAATCTTGTGTCAGGGGTTTGATGAAGTGAGACAGCTGTGCAGCTGATGTAGATGGAGGGGTCATGGAGGAGAAATCAGTCAGTTTGGAAGGGGGCAGGGTTAAATAAAGAGGGATGCCTAAATGTAGGTTTCCTGTTTGTATTGGATGGAACAATGAGCCAACCAGGAACATTAAATGTCACTGACTAAGCCCTGATTGTTGAATGTGTGAGCTTCAAGGAACGTCACACGTAGGCGGAAACGTTTTAAGGAACGTCAGCGCCAATACTTTTTTTTGTTTGTTCAAGCTGCTACGAAGAAAGCACAAAGTGGGCCAGTGCTACAGCGTAAAAGATTAATACATGACTTGAAGAGCGGCCACTGTTTCCTGTAAATAAATCACACTCGGATATGATGAGCTTGTTGAATGTGATCTATTTATTTTAGCCAGCAGTACGTATTAAGAAACTGCGCTTCAGATTGGCCTGTCTGAAACCAATATCGATTTTCTTATTTACTCCTCATGTAACAGACCTTCAAACAGCACTTCTGAAGGTTGCTTGCTGACAGGGAAGGTAGGGTGTCAGTATATTTCTGAGCAACAAGATGGAACCTTTAAGATTGTGTTAATGATTTCTATTGTGTTCAAAATCAACATCTGACAGCACTCTCCGCAGAATGTGTTTGCGGTTTAGCTTCACTTGACTGGCCTACTTGTTTTGTGCTTTATTTGACTCGAGAATTCACTCAAATGACACGTTTAGTCAGCAGGCAACTGGATTTTCGAAGCACATATCGAGCTCGGAGTTTGACGTTTCACAGCAGTGCTTGCACACCTCCTTCCACAATACTAATGAGATTAATATAAGGCTGGAGAAACATCTGGCAGAACACTGGATTAAATAAACCAGAAATAATCAGGTGCAGTTAGTGTGATTTGGCTTAAACATGATGAACTGGCAACCTCCGCTTCATCTGTAGTGGAACCGATGATTGTATTGTGAACATACACATGATGAAGATACTGAGAATGATGATGAATAATAAGCATCTATAACAAGGGAAGTCGAGGGAATCTGCCTCTCTATGCCCCAGAAGCACACGTGTTGTATCCTAGTTATAATGCCAGGCATGCAAGCGCTCTAGGCGTGAATTAGAGTCGGACCTCTCTCCCAGTGGAGTTAATTATGGAAATCATTTTCTATACACTATTTCCATAAACTATATCTTGTCATGCTTTAGAGAGCATGAACGTTCTTGCATCAGTCTCTGATAAATCTCAGATTTGCCACTCTATTAATGCTCTCCCAGTGCATTAACCACACAGGGAACAGTGGGTTTTGAATGTAAAGCCGTGAATGACTTTCAGATGAGGATTAGCATGTTATCTGTATGTTTATATTACCTATAATAAATATGCAACCTTTCCACAGTCATTTCCTGTTCTGCACTACAAAGCTTTATCACTCCGGGAAAAACATTATTCTAAAAGCCCAGCATTATTCATCTCTAAAAGCACACTAAATGCTACGATAGGTAAGATACTGACTGATTCACGTCTCGGTCCATGGCAAGTCACAGAGTTCACGTTTTCTCCTCCTTTCCCCCCCATTCTGTTGTTTGACCATTAACCAGAGCTCTTGACCTGTATTGGTGGGATTACGCTGCAGCCAGATTGGCTGACTGGATAATTGGATAAATGAGCAAGTGTACCCAATAAAGTGACCAGTATTTGGAATAACTATTAAAGAAATTTTAATAAACACAATTATTATTCAAATGACTTTCAGAACCAGAGTGTATTTAATTCAAATTAATTTAATAAGATAACTGACATCTTTAAAATGATGAACACATGACTATAGGATGGAATATGTTGCTCTTCATATCTATTATTTCTAAACAGAGGAATTATTAGTGCTGTACATGAGTGGCATTTCCACCATGGGGGTTTGTGTTGTTTACTGCATCTACACTATAACAAAATCCAAAGCTTGGAACAAAGAGAGAGCCAATCACCAGGCTAACATTGATCTTCTGTGAAACAAATGCCAAAAACTCTCTTGAGCCCCTTACCACACTGGTTCTGACAGCTTTTAGTGCATCAAACCACAAAATCAATAAAGCTTCCTTTGGGGCAAAGAAAATTACTTTGCCCACCGCATGAGAAAAGAGAAAACTCATTATACAAGGTTATTTCAACTCCCAGATGTTCCAAGCCAATTTACCCATAATAAGTCTCGTGCTTGGGCTTGATCTAGATCAGACTTTCTCAAATCCAGTTTTAGGACCCCCTGCCCTGCACGCTGTTAAGGTTAACCAACACCCAACACACTTGACCCAACTCATGACTGGCCTTATAGGTGGCCAAGGATTGTACACAAGGTGTGTTTATCTATATTATTCAGCGTTAAAGCTCCAGGGACTGGGCCATCAGGAGTTGTGTTGATCTAGACCAGCAGTGCTCTATTCTAGCTCAGTCTGGAATCCAGTCTAGTTTGCTCATCTCCCTGCTCTCACATTTCTATTAAACTTGGCAATTAACTGCTGAATTTAAATCAGGCATCTACGAGCAGGAACCGGTGATGGACCGTAGAACTGGAACTGGCCAGCCTTCATCTACAAGATGAATATATGCATTTTATGGATGGTGACTAATTTATTGAATCTACCACTAAATGGATAAGTTAAATTGAACTTGTTTTGCCATGGTGTTTCACTGCATATACAATCTACTGCTTTTGAAAATCATGAGGTTTCTATTTCACTGTGATTGGTTTATGTTGGCGAAGCCTAAATAAAGGATGGATCTTCAAACTCGTCAAGGTTCTGGTGTTGTAATAAATTTTCACAGGATTATCCAAATTTGCAGCCTGACTCAACCAGCTTCATTATAATTTAAAGAGAACTTGCAACATGCATGGTCTCATGGGTGCTGAATTTGGATGTTCAGCACGCTTCTACTTGGTAAGGCTTTCAGCAGACAGACTTGTGCATGGGCAGTGTTACAACAATATTTTGCTCTCCCTGTTGGTTGAGTTTCTTGCTGATTGCTTAGGGGCTTTCTCAGACTCTTTTTGAGTCTGTTATTCTCAAATGTCACTCTTGTCTACCTCCACTGTTTTCAGAATGATCCAAGCAATCTTCTGAAAGAATCTGATGTGTTACTGAGATCTCTTTAAGCAATAACCATCACAAATATAGTAATGTAACAAACTTACTGACACAAAGAGAGAGAGAGCATGTTTTGGCATATAACGCATTGATGATAAAACTACATACATGTATGGGCTTTATGCTGTGGTCTCTGGCTAATCAAAAATTATTGTGCATAAATTCAGTCTAGACCACTGCTAATAAAAGGCCAACTGGAGTAAATTCAGCCCTTTTTCAGCTCTAAATGAAACATTAGCATTCATTCTCACATACAGATCTTAATTCGTAGTTTAAATCTCACGACTCATACCACCACTGAGAATTCAAAATAAAGGGATTTAAAATAAATTAAATATAAAGAGAACTTCCAGACTTGTGGAAGCAGGCTGTCCTGCTGAGAGCCATCAGAGATTTAAATCCAACCACAAGAATGACTCATGCCACATCTCTTATCTCCCTCCTGAACAGACACATAGCTATTTGCCTGTGTGTGTGTTCTCTTAGAAGAGTCTAGAAAATTGAAGGGCGTGAATTGCAGCAGACTTGTTTCTCAACTCCAATCCGGTGGCCTGACTACAATGCATAAGGTGGGAGAGACGGAGAGAAAAGAAGTGATTCGATCAGCTCACTCGACCTGCGAGAGGAAGACTGAGGCATGTGAAAAGTGAGACATGGGTCATTGGGAGCACTAGAGACCACTCTGTGTCTGTATAAAAGCTGTCTTTTCACTGTGGCAGTCCAGGTCTTCATTCTCCGATTCAGAATTGACTCCACCTGCAGTGTCCTCGTCCCCCCACACAGTGGGAATCCCTTGGTACAACACCCTGCTGTTAGTCAAATCCCGACCCAAGCCAAAGCCAAAGCCGAATCCAACCCGCACACCTCTGCCGCTCGAGTCCGTCACTTGTAGTTTGGTCCTCCTACAGAAGGGGGCACTGGCTGCTCCTGAGTGCAGCTGTAGTAGCACAAAAACAGCTGCAAACGTAGCCAGAATGAAGGCACAGCTCAGCACAGCCACAAGTACAGGCAGATGTGAGGATGTCTCCACTCTGGACATCTCTGAGTCCGCCTCCTCACCTCCCTCACTGTGATGCACTGGACTGATGGGAGATTTACGCTGCACCTGGTTCTGGTGCAGACACGAAGTGCCCATTAGGTGACTATGGGGTGGGCAGGAGAGACATTCGGCCTCACCAGGCCCAGAGCATGTCAGACATGCAGGGTGGCAGACCAGGCATGCCTGCACTGAGGACTGCTCCACCCAGTTCTCCAGAGAGAGGTTGAGGAGCTGCAGACCAGGTGTGAACCCTGGAGGACAGGACTTCACACAGCCTTGTAGAAAGAGCCACAAACCAGCACTGCACTCTGCAAACCAGAAAAGGAAAACACTGTAAAAGGAAGACCATTTACCACAACAACCACATGCACCTGAATTAAATGAGTCACAGGGTTAATGTATATCTATAATATATATAGTTTTTACAGACGATGATGCATCTGAGCAAGGAAGAACAAATATTGTCACGGGAATTTGAAGTCATTTTGAAAGATCAGGTATACACAGACGAATGGTGCATTATTGAGGGATGTAACACTATGGCATCATCAACCATGTGATGGATATCATGTCTAAACTTATTGGAAAATGGTGGACATATTGATCAAATTCTGTCATTTACATGTTTTGTTTAGCCAATTTTCATTAAACAATGGAAACATCAGTCATCTAGACATCATACTTTGGCCCTTGTTAAAGTTGCTCAGATCCTTTAGCTTTCCCATTTTCCAGCTTCCATTATATCAACCTTGAGAGCTAAATGTTCACTTGCTACCTTCACTGGTGCCATTGCAATGAGATAAAATGTTGTTATTCATGGCACCTGTCAGTGGTTTTAATGATATGCCTGATATTCCATTGTAATTGAAGAAACTATAGAAATGCACACTAAACAATAAAAAAAAATTACATTTTGATTTTCATAATAACTTATATTTTTTGTATAAATAAACACTTTCCCACAATATTTTACCATCTACTGTCCTATTACAGTGAGACTGAGTACAGGATACTACAAAATGATCAAATCACAGTACATCTACTCTTGCTGCTGACAATAGCCATTATGGTTGTCATTGCTCTCTGTAACGGGTAAAATGTGCCTCCAGAAAGTCACTTGCACGCTTAAAACACTTCAACTGAAATGAGGCAGTGAAGACGAAATAAGAACCACATTTAACAGGCTCACACAGACAAGGTATATCTAACGACTATAGTTCTTGCACAACTATCAGTATTATCTAACTGCTGCATTTATAACCGCAGTAATATTGATTACAGAGTGTAATATCGATACTGAGAGTCAAACTCATCCATTCATTAACACTACAGATAGAAAGTTAAGGCAACATCAATATTACTGCAATTATTTGTTTCGGGGGGAGTTAGTTACGAAGCAGTTTCTCATCAAACAAGAAAAGAACAAACCCTTTTTTTTCATCCTGATAAAAATGTGCCTTATCAGTAATTCCATTCTTCCGTGCAATGGCTCTCTCTGTAGTGTTTTCTAATACTGATAAAGACAAATGAATTTACATAATCATGGAGCCTGGGAGGCAGACTTATTATGATCTGGTTGAGGGACAGGTATATGTGGGTGTGGCAAGATATACACAAAAATGTCATACTGCAATTTTACCACTTCACATGGAGACATTGCTTAAATTAAATAAATCAGAATTAACACAGTTCTTAAAATAATTTGTTCCACAATTGTCACTCATGGGAAACTTACCTGAAGGATGTGATAGGATGCTCAAACAACCCAAAACATTTTGGTTTCTTATAATGATAATTGGCATAATTGCAATTCAAATTATATTGTGAAAAGTTTTCACGAACATTATATTGTGGGGAAAAAGGCCAGCTCTGTTAGACATGTCAGCGAGCCAGGTTGTCGTCTGTAGTTGTACTTTCCATTTCTGAATGTTTGCAGTGACTTTTATATTATCTAATTTGTCACAGTTGTGTGTGTATGTATTAGCTCGCTCTCACCAATACAGATCTGCTGCGCATCAAAGGTTTTACAGCTGTTGTTGGAAGGCCGAACGAAATCTGAAGCAGATGGGTCCACAGCACTGGAGCCTGTTCCATATAGGATTAGTGTGAACTGTGATAGAACACCTGAGAGTGTAAAAGAGAGAAAGAGAGTTACAGACACTGTATACATTTTTGAAAGTTCATGACTGATAAGGTCTGGCCAAATCCTGACTATGAACCATTTCTTAACAAATCATTATTTCTGACATGACTTTCTTGGCATTCATGCAATAACATTGTTTTCTTGACAATGTATGAATTCCAGAAATTCACCATAATCATTAAGCCCAGCCACATTCTCTATTTCCAGTGTCCATTCTCCTTGTGGGTCCTCATCCCATGCATGTGTTGTCATGAAGGCCCAGTCATTGAAACCGTCTGGTGAGTTGTCCTGGGGCCTGAGATATATGAATGCACACACACACACACAGGGGTAGACAAACAATCTTGTACTAAAGTGATTCAACGTTTATTACAGCTGTGTATCTTACAACATCTATTCTGCCTTGGAGAGTAATCAAGCAAGAGTAATTAACGAATACTTGATGAAATGTATAAACAGCTGAAATGTGTATGGCCTTGTTTAATTTTATGTTATTGTAAAATGTGTGGGGTTACCTGGGAGCCAGCAGTGTGGAACGGGTCCCCAGAGGGCTGAAGAGGTGGATGGCCAGGTTCCCTCTGTGTGTATATGATAGCGTGAGTCTGGCTTGCACATGCTCCAGTGAGCTTACAAAATCAGGCTGTCCTAAACAGGCATCCACACTCTTACTGAACACCAGATGGTTTCTCACATCCCTACAACACAGCAGCACGACATCAGCATGAGTCACTGAGCACGAATACATTCTATAAGACATGGCATTGACATATTCAATAAACCAATTAGTTTAAGTAAACAATGGCTTAAATATAATGAAATCCAATGCAGCCCATCGTCTTTTAGCTGTACTGGCACTTAGATATGACTCATAAAAATTTGCGTAGTTGAATGGACTGAGGTCTTCAGGCAAGAAGGCCTTGAATTGACTTGATTCTAAAAAAAATAATACTGGCAAGAATGCCGAAAACAAAGTTGAATTGAATTTGTGCACTTGGAAATATATGTTTTTTAAACCAGTGCTTCATGCTGAACATTTTGCAGTATAATCCCAATACAAACTAAAATAGTAGTACTGACTGTTTGACAGTGAATAGATTTCAAGCCACATTAAAACCTCACCCACACTCAAGAACAATTTTACATTGTAATGTGTTTTGATTGTTAAAGCACTAAGCAAATGTGTTAACCAAATTACATTTTTATAAGGGCAGAAACAAAAAATACCGATATCAGATATTATGAATGTCTAACTCTAAAAAAAAAAAAAATAGAGGGGCATAATCCAAAGCACAGAATTCTGGCAAGAGCATAACAGTTTCTGTTTAGCTTTATGCCCACCTATTACAGCATGTGTAATAGTTTGGTAAAGTGCTGTTTCCAAATGACAGTACAATAAATCTAGACATTGTAAGGTAGGATTCCATCAGAAATAGTGTAAACAATATTATTTTCTACATTTCACAGACACAGACATCTAACTTTACTTATGCAGCTCACTCTGTGTGTGTGTATCTTTGACCTTTTGTACCTGGGCTCAGAAAGCATGTTGATAACACACTTGTGTTGCGGCCCCACACTGGTCCAGTTCTGGGCCAATGCCACCATAGCACTTGCGTCTAGCAGACCATAGCCATATGAGTGGCTCACTGCCAAAAAATGAGAGAGAGAGAGAGAGAGAGAGAGAGCGCGCGAGAGAGAGAGATTGACAGAGAGAGAGAGAGAGAGAGAGAGAGAGATTGAGAGGTGAAGTCAGCCAAGTTCATTTGAGCCATGCAGCTGCTTCCTGTTTCCAACTGGATGGCAACATCTGTTTATTACCCAAGCGGCCAACGCCATTGGTCCTCCAATCATTTGTGATGAGGTGGGCGGGACGTGCTGCTTTAATCACCAGGTGTTGCATGTCTCTCCAGGTCAAATTCTTACTGCATAAAGTCAAACAGTGTAGGAAGGAGAAAGGCATAAAGGCATAACAGTTACTGTAAAACAGCAGAAAAATGTACTAATTAACAATTCATAGTTATTCTAAATATGTCAGTGTTAATAACCTAAGCCATGCTACACGCAACACTATATTTCAAATTTAAGTCAAAATTATAAACCATAAAGGGATTGTTTATTTGTTAATACGAATAAATGTTGCACTGCATGACGTGTAAGCATGATCAGATCAGCATAAACATCGAGCAGTGCTGCTAACATTAAATGTTGCTCGAGAATTTTTTGTGTTCACAAATCCAGAATGAAGGTCAAGTTAATCAGTTTGTGTCATGAAGTAAACCGCCTTGCTAAATGACCTTGGAAATGAATTTGTCATGTATGTAATTTATAATCAGGACAGTGCAAAGGTTGACCTAGAGATGACTGGACAATGCAGCACACAGGACTTTCAGAGAAAATAAACAGCCTCAACCTCTCCACACAGAAACAGGCTCTGAAGTCACCTTCAACTAAACATCATCATAAACACCACCTGGAGATTTAATAGGGAGAAAAATGGAGCGCGAGAGAGAGAGAATGCAAGGCACCTCGGGCAAATATAATCAAAGCATGCAACAGAGGGGTTTACTGCCCCAAACGGCAGGGACTGAAACAAAAAAGGTCCATGCTGTTTTCTACTCAACCCTCCATTGTTTCACGCTGTCTGAATGGAACATGCCTATTAGTGATTCTACACTTTTGTGGACACACCCTCATCTCCTTCACTGGGGAACAAAATAATGCAATTTGCTGATTGATAATATTTCAAGGACTTATTGGTACTCTTCAGTGTGCAAGCAAAGACTATTGCATGCCTCTGTAAGGGCTCATAATTGAGGATGATGACTGATGACTAGCTATTATGTGGATGCCACTGAGTTCCTCTAAGACTCCTTACTCAGCTAAAACAACTCTATTCTTCTGTGCTCAACTCTCCATCATGTTTCATAGAGGATACACCAAATTTGTAAAAGTGCATTGTGTTAAGACTATTAATCATATTTAAACAATAATCATGATGTCTTGTTTAATCGATGAATTGATGAATGAATCAATTAAATTAACTGTCATATTGACTAGCTTATTAACTAATGCTTATTATAATATTTTTTGGACTGATATATGATGCTTTCATATCATATATTACTTCTGTTCAAGGATGTATTCACTGTTAGGAATAGAGTCTGATAATGTACAATGTGAAAGAAAACTTTTCCATAAAACACCTCATGAATTAATGCCACCCTTTATGAAATGATTTTCCCACAAAACACAGGTTTCTAAAGCATCCCCTTACAATTACAGTTTTGTGACACACAAAATATATGCACGTGACCCTTCTCTTGTCAATTTGTATGATCCACCACCTTATATAATGCAGGGGTATCAGGTGTTTTTCCTTGTATGCAGTCCCATAATTAATCACCAAACATGCTGAGGGTGGGCCTGGCCACAGAGTTTCATTTTGAGTTCATCTTATTACAACACATGATGCCAACTGTAGTTCTACTGATGCATAGTGAAGTTTCCACCTTTTGGGAAATGATCTCAGGAAGTGCGTCCTCCTTGCAATGCTTCCAAACAGCTTGTTGTTTTTGATAAATTTGTGTTTTTGAAACTTGACAACCACAGGAATCAGCTAAACTGAGTACTTCTAAATCTGTGATCTTTTGGGGATTTTTTGTGTGTGTTAGTGTTTAAAAGCATTTTTAAAGGCATGTGAACATTATTTATTTTTCTATCCATTATGTGCAGGTCAACAACCATATGTCTCTTATGTGTTGAAAGTTAGATGACAAAATGAATTTATATCACATTTACAGGGCAGTACAAGCAAACAATGCCCTTATGCCTAACAAAAGTGCTTTTGTAGTCTCATGCTATATATAAAGGGACTAGGAGTACCTTGAGCCTATAAACCATGCTGATGAGTTTAGCACAGTATGTCAGGAAAGAGAAGTCTTGATGCATGTCTTTCTTTGTCTTGAGAGCTTGTGGATCCATGGTGCAGAGCGTGTTATTATTATTACTATTATTATTATTATTATTATTATTTAAAAAAAAATTACTGAATGTCTTTGTGTTTGTGGGATGGGATGTTTATGAAAATTAGTGTTTAAAACTGAAGCATGTGAGTAAATGCAGGTTTGTGAAGAACCGGAACCAGGTGGCAGGGCGTTTGCTGTAGATATGTGACGTGTCTGCCAATGTGTTTTCTCTATGTAGGTGTGGGTGTGAGTGTGCACGTGTTGGCAGTTTCGTCACTCACTTAGCTTCCAGGGCAAGAGCAATAATGCCTGCAGCCAGAGGGGCTGAAGCAGACGTGCCGGTGTGCAAGTCTGTGCACTTCTTCCTCAGATCGGTTGTCACCTACAAACATACACACACGCGTGCGTGCACACACACACATACAGTGAGAAATTAGATATTATGAAAGTCACTGAAAGCGTACAGCAATGAAAAATGGTAGAAGACCAGCCGCAGGCGAGAGCCTGGCACACGTTGACACATTTGACAAAGCCGGCGTCCGGAGAAACCTCTGTCCCTCATTCACCCACTACTGTTGGGACATCCGGCTGTCCCAAAGATTAATAAGATGGCACCGCCATCATCATGGCTGACTGAGCATAAGTTTAATTAGGGCCTCTGAGACCTGGGGCAGTCCTGGCATTCTCCTACAGTCTAGGATAGAACATGGTCCAGCCCCAGGCAACACTACCATCAGGATCGGCATATAGTAACAGAGCCACACACATACACTCAGTTGCCAGGCCATTACCTACACCTATCAGTATTGGCTATAAACTGAACAATAGGTTTAAACCCACTGTCTTTTAAAGATAAAATGAATATAATTTCATTGCTTGCATCCACATCAGCTTACTTGCTGCTAACAAATGTCCTTAAGGGCTCTTGTTGAATCAAGTGAAACAGCACTAGCAATAACCATACAAAATACACAGAATGGTATGAAGACATGATGCTAGGGCTGTTTTAATTTGTAGCCCAGACTGTAGATTCTATCAGTGACAGTTCAGGGATTACACAGAGTGACCCCTCTTAGATTTGATCATGCAAGTGTAATAATTGTGAATGTTACTAATTATTTGTTCTATCATCCTTTTTCCAAAAAAATCTATTTAAAGTAGAAACTGCAAGTAGATACTAAACACATCCCATACAATAAAAGTACAAATGTCACAAAAAGACAGATGACAGAACAGTGAGTTTAGTTGTTTGATAAATTTAAAAACAAAACAACAACAACAAAGAAATCATGAATGCAGCCTTTAAATGTGTATGTGTAGGAGTTTTGTCCCATTTCATTCCTATTATCCCTGCAATCAACCAAGACCTTTGATATAATGCAATAATTGCTTAAGAGTAAATTGTTGATAATGTCACCATCAGCAGTCACTAAAACTTGCCTCAAAAAATTACAGACAGTAGCTCAATAGTCCTCTAACCAACATTGACAAGATATTACAGATAAGATGGACCACTCTTAGTGCAGCAGGGGGATAGCAGTAAGAAGGTAACATGTTTCACTGGAGAGAGCGATTACAAAATGGTGTGTGAAAAATGATGAGCTACACTTTAACTGTACACCTAAAATGTAAAAAAACAAAAAAAAAAAACAAAACGTATCCAACATATCCATTGTGTAAGAACTCCAATACCACTGCTGCACTTAAAATATTTTTATCAGCACCCCACAAACCACACATTCCACTACAATGCTGCACTGAGAATGGTCCTACCGCTCCTATAGTGGTTCCTATCCATTGATGGATAAGGCAGACAACTTGTGCATAGGAACAGATGGCCTACATTAAATAATTATATACCTACACAATGCACTTGGTATACATTATAAAAAGGCACATGTAAAGTGTGGGTCTACCAAACAGTTGCGGTTAAAAGTAGTACATGCATGTGTACACAAACACGTATTAGCACACACACAAGGACAAACACTCGAGCACACTCCCAAACAGCACTAAATAAATAGTATTCATCAGCCATCAACCAGAATCTGGAATACCCCTGACACCTTAACAAAATGGAAGGGCCAAGGGGAAGAACGAAATGCTATCAATGTCAAAAGCGTGCACATAGGGACCCAGTCCACAATTTCAAATGAGCTGTTTGCAGCCGACTGCTTCTCCTGTGCCGGAGACAAATGAGGCGAGAAAGAAATAGAGAGTGAGCAAGAGAGAAAGAGAGAGAGAAATGCTCATCTCCAGAATCCACAATCACTCTCACTGGCACATATAATTACTGGTAAATCATAGAGAATTAGGCGATTGTCCCTCAGGCAGAAGAATATGGTGAGCACCTCAACAAGTAGCATGGAAGGTTTAAAAGGCTTATCAGGCTACATTGTTGAAACTGTAAAGCCTATCCACAAATGTAATGTGCTTTCAGCTTAGGCTTAAAGGATTTAATTAACTTTAAAGGCTGTGTCTAAATTAGTTGTAAGTTGGTGTGGTGTGACTGAAGACACCAGACACTTCTGGGGAAAAAAAAAAAAAAAGATCACCCTACCAAATATATATCACATATATGCTGCTATTGAGCACAGATCTTGTGTGCAGATCTTGGCCCCATTTGTTATCACCAACACCATTCTACACAGCTATACACCGTCTCTTATTCACTACCCTTATCCATCTTTATCTCTCTCTTCTCTGTGAATATTGTGACATAGGAGGCAAATATGTCCTGCCTGCAGTGTATCTAGCAAATTTCTGAACATGTTTTTGCGTGTGACCAGTGGAAGATTAATCCCTATGAAATATTCACTATACAGCTTGCGAGAGCATGCAGAAATGGTTTTGGAATCATTTCTCTCGCCTCGTCTCACATTCCATTTTACCAGGAGGTGTACCAGCTGTTACCTATCCTCCTTGCATACAACAAAGAAACCCTCATTGTAACTGTATAAGAAAAAAAGCATCTTTCCTTTTCCAGACATCCAGATCCACTTTTACAGGCATTAATGAGCGTGTATTGTATCTTTGCATGTGTGAGGCTGTATTTTGTGTATATATAGACATATAAGAGGCTAAAAATCAATGCAAATAAATGAATAAATGTTCAAGTGTAATTTACCTGTAATCAAACTTGCTATCTTAATAGAAGTGTGTGTGTGTGTGTGTGAACAAATGAGTGAAATGGCAGCAATGTGCTGAGATACAAAGCACACAATGGACACAATTGTGCGGAGAGACATGCTCCGTTAAAGCTTTGTCCATCAGAGACATGGCCTCTAGAGCACTGTTTACAAGAATGGAAACTGCCTGTACTCATTTATATGTATGAGATTAAGTTGGCCTGCTGTATGCATGTTATTAAACAGAATTTTCTGAAGGTCAGCTGATACTTGAACTATAAATGGGAGTGTAAGGCTGGTACTGGCAAGTATTTAATAACAAAAAAAAATCATTAAAATAAGGATTTATACATTATACCATACTGTACAGTCTATATGAACTGACGGGCTGTCAAACAAACAATAGGAAGCGAACGCACACACATCTGTCATTTTAATAGGACAAACTGCTCAATTGACCAATCAGACAATCATGTGCCTCAAGAATGTTAATTAACATTCATATCAGACACCAGAAACAAGAAGAAATGTGATCTCAGTGACTTTGAATGTGGTATAATTGTTGATGTCAGATGGATTATCAGAAAATTTTTCATACAAAGGAAGCATCAGTTCTGCAGGGTTAAATGTGTTGTTGATGAGAGAAGTCAAAGTAGAATAAATAGATTGGCTCAAGCTGTACAGTAACTCGACCACTAATAATGTCTTTTCCCTATCTTCAGCTGTTCGTTTTGCCCACTGTAGTCTCAGACTCCTGTTCATAGCTGACAGGAGGGAAAACCTGTGAGCTCTTCTGCTATTGTAACCAGACCACCTCGAAGTCTGATGAGTTACTGTAATCCGGTCTGCCAGTCTGCCCATTCTATTCTGATTAGCTGGCAGAACTGGTGCTCACTTAGATTTTTTTTTTCCATCTGGCAACAACTGCCACGATCAAGAGAACCAAGATCACATTTTCCCCCATTCTGATGTTTGATGCGAAAAATAACTGAGGCTCCTGACCTGTATCTGCATGATTTCATGCATTAGGGTACTGCCACATCGCTGGATGATAAATGAGCTAGTGTAAATGTGTTCTGATTATTGTTTCCAGAGAATGTACACAGCTTACATACTATTGAATGAAGTAAAAAAAAGAGATGACATAATGAAGTTAAAAAAAAAAAGAGATAAAAGGTATCCCTTGTATAAGGTTCTTTGCATTTAAAAACTTATCTATCCATTCACATTGGATTCTAATTTTACATTCTTAAAACACATGTATAATGAGACATACTGCTGTTAGATCTTTTGTAATAAAATAAAAACTAATCATAAACTATTACATAATAGCAAACTAATAATGCTAATAATAAACTGATGCATTTAAGTTTTATTTTTTTTTGTTTTTAGCTTAGTGTGGCTTAAATTTCAGTTACAGCCAAAAATGTAGCACGAGTGTGTGCAGTACTCACAATCTGTTTCTCATTGAGGTTGCCACTGCTGTAGGTGGTAGCGAGTGTGGAGGAGCAGGCCTCGCTGTACCACGGCACGTTGCCATATTGAGTCGTGCTGCTAATGGACAGTGTGTAGATGCTGTTGGTGTAGCCATCACAGTTACAGCTGTCCTTCTCGCGGCCACCGTTACCTGACGCCCAGACAAAAATAGAGCCCAGACCGCCTCGACCCTATATGACACACACACAAATCTTTCATCGTATGCCACAGTGGATTAAATACACACGCACACAAATCCTTCATTCTCCATAAACCAAGGTGTGACAAATTAAAACAACAATGACAACAACCAAGTGTCATAGTATGATACTGGGCAACCTAAAGCCACCAGAACTACTTTTGACAGATAGTACAAGTTTGTGTACTGTACTGAGAGGAAACTAGTGTTTTGACAATACTTATGAGAGCATTTAATGAACCCTCCTGCCCTACACATGGGGGCAATGCTATCCTGGAATTGTTTCATCATAGGTTTCATAAAGGTGATCAGTCAGAATAACTTTGCATTGATTTTGTGTGACACTTTCCTCAAAGGCGACTTAAACAATGTCAGCAAATTATTCCCCACAGCATAATGTCCCCCCCTTTAATGTTTTTCCCCTTTAATCTGTCACTCATTTGCATTAACATTTCTCCATCGTTATCTGCAGTTAAACACCAATAAACAAATTCTCACTGGAGTGATTATTTAACAACAAACAGAAAATATTATTAGACCTATTCAAATTAGACAAACTCCTTATCGTAGACATAACAGGGAAAAATGTCTGAGCCGTCCAGAAATTTTTTTTTTAAACTGCATCAGATTGGATGCATTCCAAACAGTGTTTGGAAATAATACACTTTAGTTGCTTGTTACATGCAGATCATTTTCTCAGTGTCACTCACTATGAATAGATTTGGTGGTGAAATTTACGCATAACTCCTATGATTATGTATGAGATACAAAGTGAATGCGGTGCAAAACATCATGAATATCTCTTCTATTTGCAAATCATCCATTTTATATAAATAATTTAGCAGACAGCAAGTTAAATCACCACTGAAATGTCATTCAAATTTAAGTCATGGAATAAGATATTTAAGAGAGAGCGAGAAGGAGAGAGAGAGAGAGAGAGAGAGAAAGCGAGCGAGCGAGCGAGAGAGAGAGAGAGAGAGAGAGAGAGAGAGAGAGAGAGAGAGAGAGAAAGCGAGCGAGCGAGCGAGAGAGAGGGGGCCATGGTGTGACCCTGGGGACTGAATGATGCAGAAAACAAGAAGCACCTGACCGGAGACATTTGCAAATCGACAGAATAAACAAAGGCATGAGGACAAAGAAAAATAATAAAGAGAGAAAAGAAAGAAATAAAAAAAAGTTCGGCCAAAATTAAAACGCCTAATTGTCCACTTAACCCAAACGTAGCTGATTAGCCTAGACAATTTTGTTGTCTGAATTTTATTTCATTTTTGAATGAAAGCTAATGCTTCTATATACTTTATAGCTCCTCAGTTAGCCCTGTTCATGTTTAACTCACCGGTACTGAACTGTACTTCTCTTGGCATTGTTTACCCAAATAATACCATTTGTACATGAATAGTTTCATAATAGCAGAGTAGCAGAATATTAAAATACAAACACTATATATATTGACCGATTTATTGATTGCGTTTATAAATGCTTATGTTTGAAATTGTATTTCTAAGACAAATCTACAGTCAAGCACACAAATACTTTGACACTGTTGTTGTTGTGGTCTACCACAGTATACTGGAGTTGTAAATAAATAATAGTATAAAGTGTAGTATTTCAGTTTCAATTTGAATTTATGTACATCACTTTTTGCTAGACAATTGGCTCCTCAGCCATTCTATTGCCTGGTCTGTGCTATTCCTTTAATATTTTACTTCATATTTTAAGCAGATAAAAGGTCCAGAGTTGACTGTGACATTTTCATTTGGAATCTGTTGCAGTAAAGTCTCAAAAATGAAGTTCAAAGAGCTGTCACTGCCAATGAAGCATGCTAGCATTAGGCTGAAAAATCAAAACAAATCAAAAAGATAGCAAAAACATTGGCAAGGCAGAATTAAAAAAAAAGAAAAAAAAAAAAAAGAACAAAAGATCCAAGATTTACTACAAGATGAAAACCGCTGGTAAGCCTCAAAACAGGATGACCAGAGCTTTCCAAAAAATATCCCAAAAATCCTGTATAGTTCTGGAACATCATTCTGCGTAAAAATGAAAAGAGTATGGAGAAGGGAATGAAACTGCTCCTGATATGAAGCATACCACCTCATCTTATGGCATGGCCATTAATGGCTGCCAATGGAACTGGTTCCCTTGTGTTACTGACGATGTGACTGCCAACAAAAGCAGCAGGATGAATGCTGAAGTATATCAGGGTATATTATCTGCTCAGATTTAATAAAAGCCTACAAAATTAATTGGATGGCGCTTCACAGTGCAGATGGACAATGACCGAAACATACCCAAAGCTTTTAAAACAAAGAAATGGTATGTTCTTCAATCATCTGACAGGAATCCAACTGAGCTGCATTTCACTTGCTGAAGGTAAAGGCCACAGATCCATTAAAATCTCAAAACAATTTTTGGTACACTGTGCACTTTATTTAATATCAAAGATTAAATGATTATGCATTTTGTAGACCTGTATAACAGTAAAACAAAGCTGTATAGCTGTGCGAGATGTTTGTATGGTATGGCTTTTTATATCAGTATAGGGAAAGAAGAAAAATACAAATGTAACCACTTACAAGGGAAGCTGAACCCTGCATAAGTCATGCATAAGGCTAGTTCTTTAACTGATCTATTCTTTCAAAACAAAATAAAAAAGAAATAAAAGAAAAACTGACAGAATACTGTGTTTACATATGTGTAAATTATTTTTGGATTAAGCAGTGTGGGAGCTGAGTGGAAGCATGCCTGCTGTGTGAAAAACCAAAAACCCTTAAAGAACAAAAATTTACAAAGGATATTTTCAATCATCACAGATGTGGGCAATCCCTCCAGGTACAACAGACCTGCTGAGCTCTATGATAATGGGATTCTCTTTGAATGCTCTTGCTCTAAGATCTGATCTGAACAAATCACTCAGATCTTGATACATATAAAGCATTCAAATTTGAGGGAGCAGTGGCAAGGAGCCCTGTAAGCTGATTCCAGTGTAACTTAACCAGTTTGACCTGCAATTCTACAAACTCACCTCAGTGACTCCTTGTAGAAATGCCTCCTTAGCCAGCTTGGCAGGGCCATCCACTGTCTTCCCATCATCCTCTGGGCCCCAGCTGGCACTGTAAATATGGATGTGTTGATTGTTGATGCTTAGAGACTGAGCCTCCACCACATCTGTCACCTCACCATCCAACATACGCACACCTGCCAAGAGAGAAGAGCTCACAATTACTACAGTACACACACACACACACACAGACAGAGAGAGAGAGAGATCTTATTTTGCGTTCCTTTGTTTTACGCCACAAAGGAATACATGTCTGTGAATATGAATCACACTGTATATTTGCCTGTATTTTTCAGTCATGAAATATATTTGATTTAAACTTCACTACCATTATCTGTATCTATAGCAATAATTTTTTTTTTTTTTTTTAATAAATGCTGAATATTTTTCCAGCTCTTCTGGGGTTCTGCAGTAGTGATGGCTCAGTGCTTAAAGTTTCAGTCCACCTATCAAATGTTCAAATCAAAACACTGCCACACTGTCACTGTTGGGCCCTTGAGAAAGGCCTTTGACCTTCCTCTGCTGAGCCAAATTGTAAACCACTTTGCATAAAATCACCTGCCTAATGAGTACATGTAAATGTACTGTCTCCCCTGTCGACACGAAACCGATTGTAGGCGTATGTGAGCTAATTTATGCAGAAGAGGGAAGTTAGTGCTTTCTCCTCTGAGAGTGTTCAGCTCCCCTCTGATACTGCAGGAACTGAAGTGTGAAAAAATGCAGTGGCTAGTAACATGGGTCTTGAAGGGAACTTGTGCTAGTCCTCACACTCCCCTGTTAGTAGCTGTTGTGTTAAAAGGGGCACACTAGAGAAAACCAGCTAAAATTGTTACTGAAAGAATGGAGGTAATTTTAGGATAACAGGGCCAGAAAAAGAGGTTACAGACAGAGAGAGAGAGAGAGAGAGAGAGAGAGAGAGAGAGAACAAAAGGCAGAAAGTAAGAAAGAACTGATGATTAGGTGTGCGTCAGAATCATACAGAGTTTCCTTTCAGCTCAAATGAGTATGCTGGCATTAAGTTTGCAGTTAAAATCGAGAGTGAATGGAAATCAGCTCTTGTGTTGCCCTGGTGTCACACAGGGTGAGGCATTAATGCACTCAGCTGCCCAGTCGCTCTTTTTTCCAAACACAAATGCACTGTGACTGGCAAATGTGGCAAAATCTACTCTCTTTCCCTATAGATATGCAGATGCCTGGCCAGACACACACACACACGCACGCACACACACGCACGCACGCACGCACGCACACACACACACACACACACACACGCACGCACACGCACGCACACGCACGCACACGCACACACACGCACACACACGCACAAGCTGTGCCTTCTCTGCCTGAATGCAACTAAGCAAGTGTTTAAAGACACATAATAAATGTTCACAATGACACCATTTAAATGAAAGGCAGAAAATTCAGGTCTAGAAGCTGCTTGTGTTGTTTGTGACTGGAATACAAAACTACATATCCACTCCTGATATTGATAAAGCACTATGATGATTCAGATTTGAGTTGGTACAGGTATCTCTGGGTAACTGTGATAGATCACCAAGAACAAATGCCCAGGAGGCAAATCAATAACTATGATCTGATGTGTCAGATTTGAGGATTAGCTGTCAGGATAAAAGCAGTCAGGCTTCAATGGTAGATTAGTTTAGTTCATTATTAAATCTTCCATTTTCAGCTCCCAAATTGCATCACTCACCCCCAATTTTGGCATTGTAGGCTACACCTACTCCGCAGACACTGTTGTTTGCTGCAGCAGCCACCTCTCCAGCACAGCGAGTCCCATGCCTACAGCAAGAGAGAATGAAACAGAGAGACTGAGAGAGAGAGAGAGGTCTTAGGTATCACCTTATGAACAGACTTATAAGTCTCACATCTACACCCAATGCAATCTAACTGAAACTTACTTCACATTAAATTATAACTCAAATTCCAATCATTAATCTAAATACTAAATGCCAAAGCATGCCAAAAATTTAATGCCAGAAAACAGCATTAGCATCCTATTGCTTGGATCAAATAAGTCACATAAAACATGACTGTGATCAATAGTTTTTCTGTCCTTGTTCTATATTTTATTAATTTTTTCTTTGTATCCATAGCACTGCAGTTGTATCTGTAGGGGGATTGGGGTAGCATCTGGGTCTGGCGGTAGAGCTCTCAAGCAAAATTTCAACATCTGGAACGAAGCTCTTGAGCTGAAAAGAAAGGTTCTTCTACAAGTGTGGGCTGTATGAGACTGCCAAAAACAGCTGCTTCTCACCCCACTTCAGCAAAGATTTCATTCTGTGCACTATCACACTTGCCCACACACACACACACACACACCCACACCCAATAAGAATGTACGTCCCTCTAGCATGTCCAATTGATCTTTCAATTTCACAGGAATGAGCAGTGGCCTAGGCCTGTCCTTACTCGACTGTACATGGCACAAATAAAGAAAGCACTTCTCCTTCCAAAAACAAGCAACAGTGATTCATTGTGCAAGATGACTTATAGACATTCATTTAAGGAAGGAAAATCAAGGAAAATTAATTCATAGTCCATGGGAAGAGTACAATATTTTAATTTAATTAAAAAAAAAAAAAGAAACAAGCTCTCTGTCCAAAGAAATGGGTTTTTATATCTATGGTTCAATCCATTTTAGTTAATGAATGTATGTTTATTAGCAGCAAACTCAAAAGCTGCTACATGCTGCATTTATCTCATTCATGACACCTTGGATCTACAATCTAAATATTTATTTCACTAAATTTACATTTTATGGATCCATTTCTGTCAAGCTATGAATGATGCTAGTAGTTTCATCACTGACACTGCTTTTTATTAGGGCTGGTCCTCACACAAAACACAGATATCTTAGTAATACTGTTCTAGGATAATGCTGTATCAAATCTGGCACTGCTGAGAGAAGAAACTTGTCAGGTCTCATGAAACAAAGATGTGGCTCTTTCATGGAGTAATAGATGACAGTTATCATGACAAATGGCCATCGCTGTAAAATGGCTCATGAATAAGAAATGCTGTGCTCATGCCAGCTCATATTGCTCGTTCCCGGAGTAGAGCCTTAATCTATAGCGAGGCCTGTCCATCACATTCAGAAAATGTGTTCATTCAAACACACAAAAAAAAGTAGTCATTTTTTTTTTCCTGCAAAAACACTTTCAGATTGGTTGGCAACCTTACAATTAACATGTGAAGCCTGCCAAGGAGAGATTAGCAGTATTGAGTCTCTTCCTGTTATGTTGGAGTGGGACTCCTCCATGCAGAACATTTTTAGCTCCATTATGTTGTTGGGTTTTACATGTGGACTTCCCACTACAAGCAAGACAACAGGTCAGTTGGGTTCAAAATGTTACATTGAAAAGGTCACTGCAAAACATTTTGTTTCTTTAACCATGTCTGTGTTAAAAACTATACGTAGCTTATCTCATGGAAAGCTTTATCTATGGTCAAGACTGAAGCTCAGAGGCAACCAACTTCTAGGCTGAAATATCCCAGTATCTTCATAAAAGTTCCTGAATCATTAACCACAAAACAGTGCAAAAGCACTAGAAATCCACCTTCAAATTCTACAGTATGAGGCATAGTCCTTGTAAGCCAACACAATAATAAATAAATAAATAACTCTCCTATTGAAAGAAGCAAACATATCAAGGCCATCCCACTGGCAGCCTTCCAAATAAAAAAGTTATGAAACCACTGTATACTCCTGGGTATGGACAGCAATCTCTTTGTGTTATGTCAATTTCTAACATCTTCAGTGCTTACATTTTAAGCATGATGGATGGTGAAGATTTACTTGCTAATGCTATTTAATCACCATGAAGTTAGGATTGTAGGGATGCTTTCAGTTGTTTTTGTCCATAACTAAATCTACTGCTCTGGCAGCTCATTGCCACTTTCAAGTATCCTTTGTATCATTTCACACACTGTGGCTGATAAATGCAGAACTGCAGCACTCTTGACACATCCTCCTATCACATAACAGATAAAGCTAGCGAGTCTCCTACGCATTCAGCTAGCAGCTTTGTTCATTGAGGCACCAAATTGCACTAGCGGCCAGTGAAATGACGTGCACTGACATTAAAAATAAACATGATCAGTCATGGACAAAAAGTGGAACAAGGATACCATGACGTTCAGCTGTGTATCTGTCGGATATTCTAAATCATGTTATGACCAGTACCTTAAGGTCAGAGAGGAAGAACAATAAAGCTAGACAAAATCAATCACCCCTTTATCCTACACCAATTTCATGTATAAAACATATCTGAACAACAATGATGAGACTAGCCTGCCTGCAGTGGACATGCTAGACTATTTGTCTGTAAGCTAGAGAAGAAAAAAGGAATAGTAACAAATCAGCGGTAAGGCACATCAGCAGCAGGACAATATTTTATTCTTCTTGATTCATTTTCTCTCCATCCCTGAAGATTTCTACACTTTAAGTGAATTTTTAAAAGCTATTGTATAAAAGATTGATCTAAAGTCAAAAGATCAAGCCTTACTTGATGTGAATGTGAGTGTTACAGTCTGGCCATGTGTTTAGAGCAGCATGGTATCTTTGCTCAGCTATTCATTGGAACTGGATTATGCACCGACTAAAGGGATTAGTGCATTTTCCAGCCGGCTAAACTCAACCCTCAAGCTTTAAAATCCCACATACTCTACATGAAGGAAAGTGAAAGTGTCAATAAGACAAAGAGGTAAAGAAAGAGAGAAATAAAAAAAAAAAAAGAAATCCTGCAGCCAATCCTTCAACTAGGGCAGATATTTACTCATGTTTAGTGTTTTCCAGAACTGAGAACTCTTTCCTCCCACAACAAACACGGTCGCAGTTTAATTCCTAATTCATGCTTCTCTCTTCTGAGTACAGGGGATTCTATCTCGCTTAAGTGGAGCCTGTGGCGTCTGTCATGGCAGATTGGAGGGATTGCTTAGTGTCACATGAGGCGGAGTATAAGTAGAGTGATGCAACTCTTCAGCTTAATTAAGGTTGTTTTTTTTTTTTTTTATATGAACATCTGAATGAGACCTATAAAAAAACAAACAAACAACAAACTGTCCTTCTGGCAGGCTTGCCCTGAGGGATTGTTTAACGAAGAATACACACTGATCTATACAGCACTGATAAGATCCAGAGCGGGGACAGCTTGCCTAATAGACTCAAGCGAAGAAGCTGAAGTCTTATGGCTGGTGAGATACAGAACTCTAAAGGTATACGACTGATGAATGTAGATTGAGCGGCACAGGCTTGGCAGAATCTATCTTTAAAATGTCCCTCATATCTTTGGGCTTTGGTATTCACCCTGCATTGTGAAGAATAATAAAAAAAAAAAAGACCAAGCAGGCAGGCAGACCAGACACAGGATTCACTAATATTAATTTATGATGGGGAATGAAAAGAACAGATAAACAGTGCTTTAAACATGCCTTAAAAATATGCATAAAGATATGTTAGAAAATGAGCTGATTGTCAGAGAACAGGTGACTCCACTCTCTCTAATACAGGCTCCATATACATATATTCATTTATTCTTATTTGGAGGTGAAAGCATTCGTCACAGTGGGAGTGGCGGCTCAGTGGGAAGTAATGGCGCTCTTCCATTTGTTCTCTGTTTTGGCTATGCAGCTATGTTGAAGAGCTGTGCAACTTTACTGCTGTTGACAAAAACACAATTTTTCCTCTCATTTCATGGGCTTGAATCAATTCACTAGAGTATAATCATCTTGACAGCTCAAGTGTGTGAGTGGTGCATTGTTTCCTGATGGCTTTTTCAAAACTGGTGAGCTGTGGTACCGACATAGGCATAGCAGAGACTTGTTTATTCCCCTCTGTGTTTCTCCTCTTGCATCACTGACTGAAGAGTGTGTCTTTCTGACATGAGGAGCTTTTAACCACCTTTCACTGTTCCACTGTCCATCTGGTGAGAACAGAGCAACCATATGAAAAGCAAACATACAAAATTCTTTCTCTCTCCCTCTCTCTGTCATTTTCTCTCTCGCTCATACAAACACAAGCACATACAGAAGCTAGGCATAACAGCTGGACTGGAGACCGGAGAGATCATGGGAGTGTTTTTTTTAACAAACTCATTATAGGCTCGCTTGGCTTCTTTTCTGCTTCGATCCAGTGTTGAATTTAAAATAAGAATAAAAAGAGTGTGGCAATGCCTGAAAAGCAGCTTTGGCAGACAGCCCAGAAAGCTTGGGACTTGAGGCAAATCCCCCCTACATTTCTGTCAGGGTCTGGGCCTGACACAAACTTATGGCTGGGCTAAGCACTGAGAGAGGCTTGTTCCCCAGGGTCCACCAGCTTATATCACAGTTTAATGAGTAGTTTTTAATTTAGCTGTTCTATGAGAATGAAAAATATAAAGAGTGTGACTGTAAACAACAAAAAATCTTCAGCACTGCTAATTTAACCTCAATGGATTTGCTCAGAGACATGGAGAGAGGACATCCTAGAGAGAAAAATCAAAGATGAGGGGAAAAAACTGTCAAAGGGAAAAGGGAGAGCAAGGAATCCAATCATATTTGTAAGGAGAGAGACAGAATCTTTGATGTTAGAATGGATAAGATCTTGAAGCCTAGCAGAAATTGTTTTGAAACATAACAGCATTATAGGTTCATGGACAATATGCGGGTATCTCAGCAGGTCAAACGAAATGCTGGAGAAAGAGGGTTGAGGATACAGTTTAAGCGCGAGAGAGACAGAGAGACACAGAGAGTGGTGGTAGCTACAGGTCACTGACCCTCACAGCTTGGAGGAAGGAGTGAGTGAGGGAAAACGGAAACAGTTAGACAAAATTATGTGAGGTAAAAAGTGGGGTAAACACAGGAAAGGACATTCTCTCCTCGGGGAAGGTAACAGCATGTGTCTACATCAGGGCTGTAAAATTTCCATCTGAATTTTTCATGAATGTTTGATGGCAGCATATTAATAGAGGTGCTTTCTGGTTTTCACAGACTATAAAACAGTCACATACTGAAAAAAATGTCCAGGCCTTTGTGGTTTCACATGCCAACCAGAAATGCAGTTGATTTACACATTTTTTGTGTCAGATGATAGTGCATGGCGTCATATTGTGTGCAATATGTTTGGCTTTGCAACCTTCACAAATATACTCCCACTGCAAGATGGGGAGGGAAAAGTGAAGTCAGCCGTACCTGTTGTCATTCAGTTGTGTGTATCTGGGCTGTGGGTCAGAATCTCGGTCATTCACATCATAACTTGCATCTGGATCCTGAGGAGAAAGGCGCAATCCACTGAATAGGAATGCTGTAGTTCTCATTACAAGACAGCTATCTTGTCATATCATGGATATAACCCCAAAACGTAGGAATCTAAAGAAAGACTGGCTAAAAAGCACAGAAATGTCTTCCTAGAGAAACAGTTTCCTTTATGACAAAGTTTTTTTTTTTTTCTTTTTTTTACCATTTAAGTGTCTGCACTAACTTTTTAAGGGCCTATACTGACTTAGAGACTTCTGAGATGTGAGGAAAATACTCACATAATTCTGTACCAGGTCTGGGTGATCTTTCTCGATGCCATCATCCAGGATGGTAATGACGACTCCCCTCCCCGTGAAGCCCTGAGCCCAGGCTTCTTTCACATGCAGGTCTTGCCGACTCGGGTTGTACTGCCAAATTAATAGTAGACTTCAGACTTCATATCAGACTGGCGAGAATAAAGACTGGATACTCAATATACTCAACGTGAAAGATTAAACTGTAAAACATTGCTTCTCTCTGGGGAAGCACACAGGATCATATCTCAACCAAATACAAGTCCAGAGGGAAAATTAAATCTCAGTGACAGAAATGGGCCTACATAATGAACATAAAGTATGAGCAGTAAGTTCAGTAGTGTGCATCAAATTAAGACATTTGTGATGTTGGTTAAGTGACTGTTTTAAATGGATTGCGTGTGATTTTCTACATCATGCTCTACCATGTTCTGGTGCAGTATTGCACAATTGTCCATTATTTGGCCGGAAAAAATGCATCATCATTACTTGTTTTTAAAGCAAGAGCTAATGTGAATATAATCAAATTTAATATTGTGTCTGAAATAGTTCATGCACATTCGACTTTTTGTGATTAAAACAGCTCTTACAAATGTCAATGTGTCGTGTGTCATTATTCTTTATGCCGTGTTTTGAACTAAAACTGGTAGCAGTAAATCAGTGACACAGAAGTAGTAAGGAAATTCTGCAGTGTCTTAAACTGTCATAACCTTTCTTAAACATGCACACACAGACACAAAGCACCGGCAGCACTTGGTTGAAATGCAGTACAGCAAAGTGACAAATAACAACAGAAATAGAAATTTTTAAAGTGCCAGAAGACACACACTGAGTTGCTGTAGCCCATTTCCCCACACAGCAGGTGTCAGCAGGGAGAGCCACTCTGGTGCAGGAAAGCATATGCACATACTCAACTGGGGAAACAGTGTACTGAGTCAGCCATATACACACATGCAAATACATGACAAACCTGACTGGAGACCCCAAGCTTCTTTCAGCTTTCTTTCTGTCTGTCTTTTTCATTGAAACCTAACATGAACTTTCAACAATATTTCCACTCTCTCTCTTCTTCTTCCTTTTGTCCTCTCTTTTTATCAATGGTGAAAATCTGTTTTAATAGCACCGCCAAATCAATTTTTTTAATGAAAACCATACAGGACTGGGTGCATCTACAATAGAGAGACAACTGCTGACATGATTTTAGATAACTGGCCTCTTTTTGTCTTATATAAAGCACTGCAAAGCAGCCAACTTCCATAACTGAAATGGGCTGCTCTGCTCTGTGGATATAAATCTCCCACAAAAGCACTCATTCGATTATCACCACACAGCATCTTTAAAAGCAGCTCTGCATATGTTTTTGAATGCAAATTGATTTGGGCTGAAAGAGCTGAACTATTTTAATAAGTCATACTTCTTGTACAGGATCTGTATCCTGCCATTCAATTTACTCTAGTCCTCTCTGTAGGGTTGCCTGTTAATCATCTAATTGCTTATTAACAATGAGCATCTTTCAATCATGGATTCTTTTAAATAATACAGTGTTAAAGGTAGTTGACAGTCTCTACCTCTCCATTCACTCGTTGTATTTGGAAGGAGTGAATATGACTAAATTATACCAATCAAACTGTGATTGGAGGAGCTTGTTTAAATGCAAAATGAGATTAAGGCAGATGGTAATGTTCCATTGACAAATTCAATTAAAATACAGACAAACCACTAGGAGTGTGTCAATTGCAAATGCCAAAACAAAAGCAATTGGCAGTCTTGTTAATTTGTGCGACAAGCAATTTAAAAAAGGATTCATTAGCACTGACTGATTGCAGATGACTGAACAGCAGACTCCTGAGTAAAGCTCATCCACTTACTAGGTACCACTGCTGGGGGAACTTTGGGTCTGTCAGCTCGCTGTAAATATCCCTCTTCCTCCTCCTCTTGGTAACCTGCTGTTCTGCCCAAAACACCTAAAAAGAGATCAAAGGTACACACACACACCGAAAAGTTCAAATACCAAACCTGCAGTGCTTTGAAACCAACACACACTAACACATTCACACAGTATACACCTGCAGTGCTTTGAAACCTATACTTTCCTTAACCTCTGCATTTTCATCTCAAGCATATAATTCCCTTCAGACCATTAAATTAGAATCTTAAATGCCCTCTTTCTGCAGAAGAGTTCAAACTCATTTGACACACTTGATTTAATCTGACAGCCTTATTGTGTGTGTGTGTGTGTGACTAGTTTGACCAAGTCTCCATCATGCTTCTGCTCTGGGAACTTTCCACTAAATAAGAGTCCTGTGGGTAGCAGAGACACCATTAGTGTTAACGAGAGATTTTAAACTAGCAGAGGGGATGTCTTTCAAAGTAGACACAGGCCCTTCTACATCTACAAACACACAACAAACATTAAGAACCACAACTATCTCCAGCAGGACACATTTCCCAGTCCTGCTGCTCTTTAATCTGAGATTCCGCTCAAGGTCAAAGAGCGAGGAGACATGAAGTCTCAGTGCTTTTCCTTTTCCAACGTGCTTTATCTTTCTTGGCCTTTTCTCGGTCATGTGTCTTGCTTTTGCTCCATGTTCCCAGGTTTCTCTCTTCTTCACACATTCCTTGCTTCTTCTCTGATATTTTCCATATTTTGTAGTGTTATTACAAAAATATAGACATAATTGGGATTTTTAGTATTTGATGTACACAATATGATAGAATATGCAAAATATATATTTGTGTATATTTTATATACATATATGACAAAGTTTAATTAAACAAAAAGGATACATTTGTTGATTGCATAAGTATTCACCCTCAGGTCAATATTTTGCAGAATCACCTTCTGCCAAATGCCTCATATATCAGTTTTGCACATCCAGATGTTTTTGCTCATTCCTCTTGACAAAATGAGCAAAAATCAAAAGTTGTGTCAGATTATATAAAGAACATTGGTTGACAGCAGTTTTCTAGTCTTGCACAGATCTGATTAAGGTGAGGGCTTTTGACTGGGCAATATTAACCACTCCAGTGCAGCATTGCCAGTATGATTAAAGACATTATCCTGTTTCCCTTAACTTTTACAAGTTCCCCAGTCCTTCTTGAAACAACTTCAAATTTCCACAACATGATGCCAACACCATAACACATACATATAGAGTTTTTGGTAAATATAGCACTTTGTGCTAGGCCTTTAGGTTTGGTTTGGTCTCATGAAGCCAGAAACATTTTTCGATATGAATCTCTAATATGCTTCTATTTTTCAGTAATGCATTTGATGCACTGGTCTCTGCAAGATGCTAAAAGTTTGGAAGATCACTTTTTCTAACCAGTTCCAGAAATTTTACCCAAACACATTAGTAACACTACTACAAGTATTTTTTTAAGGGAATGAATACTTATGCAATGCAGTATACACAAAACTATACATGAATCACAGAAATGTGATTTCCTATAAGCTCTGCCCAAGTATTAAAAGGCAGACTAGACAAAGACCCATGCTTTCATAATTACATATACTTTAGCTGCATAATTACATGGTGTAATACTGACTTGGAAGTAGTAATTTATTAGTCAGTGGAGGCAGCACACCAACTACCACTATGCAAATGGTAGGTTAAATTGAGTTGCTGGTGTCTTTATCTTAGAAAAGGGATAATTTAAGGATGTGTTTGTGTGTTTGTGTGTGTGTGTAATTTCATTTGGACCAGTGTTTAAAAAGTCTGAGTGAAAGTAAACAATGTGCATAATGAAGGAAAGAAAGGAATTTGAAGATGTAGTGGGGCATACATTTGACTTACTCTAAAGTCAGCCTGACACCAATGTCTATGTGCTTGATTACTCAATTTCTAACAAACAAATGGTTCTGCAAAGATCACGAGTTTATCTGTGTATCTGATTGTGTTTCTGATACAGTTATGGATATAAACAGTGATAATCTTCAACCCTTATGTTTGACACTGATCACACTTCAGTTTCAAAATTATTGGCAGGTTCTTCATGTTATGTCTAACAAGGCAGAGGGAACCTTAGAGGGATCCAGGTCTACTCTTTCAAGCTGAAAATTTAAAGATTAAACTCTTAGGATTAAACACATTTCACAATAAAACAGTGATTTTTCTTTAACAATTTGAAAGCATGTTTTGCTCATCCTCTTGCTGAAAGATCTAACACAAGACAAAAAGACAAAGGCAACCAGGGTTGAGGCTGAAATACTCTGGCACTTCACAGTGCAATACACCTTCATAAAAAGCCGCTGAATAAAACAGTGACAAAAACAGCATCAAAAGTACTGTATTAATGATCATTTTATGCACTGATGAAACAGTTTGTTTTTACCCTTACCACAACATGTTAACAGTTCTGTAAACTGCATCCTTAGGCTCCTTCACCATTCTCCTCACTGTGCAGGGGACAGCATGCTCATTGGGCCAGTTCCTTGGAAATGATTCACACATGGGAATCTTACGTATTTTTATATTCTGATTTGTGCAGGACAACAACCATCTGTTTCTTTTGTGTTGAAAGCATCTTTTTTTTTTTTTTTACCTTTGTTTTTCCCAAGGTAATGGATGACAAAGAGAGATAATACACTTCCAGTAATGTTTAGTGCAACTACTTTTAAAGTCTCAAAAATACAAGGGACACAGATCATGTAGTACGAATTTGCCAATTAAGCCAATATTACACCGGAAGTGACCGTGCACATGGCATGCCCCATCTGCTCAGCAACATTTTAAAATTTACACAGACTGCTGCTCATGCATGGAGCTTTTTATTTCTGTTGTATTCCCTGGTTTAGTAAATATTATATGCAAATGTCTGTAATGACAGATTGATATGTGTTGTCACTGTGATCGCCCAATGTTAATTAATCTGGTGAGATATTTACTCCCACGTTCTCGGCAAGTTAGCATTTTCACCAACAAAAATTTTAATTCATGTCAGAGTGTGCACTGATACAAGAGAGCTACAGGCTAAAGCAGTAAGCTGACATTCAGTAAAGTTGTGCATTTGCTATTTAATTACATCTGTGAAACACAGGAACAGGTGGCTCCACTGACAGGAGAAAAGTTGAATTGATAATACTCTACTATGCCACATTAAAGATGACTGTCTTTTTCCCCTTCTGCTAACAGTAAACCTCTTATATTAAAATTAGGCAGAAGGCACATCCCTAGCTACTAAGACTGAAAATATGCAAGGTGGATTCACAAACTGTACCAGTCCTATTCACAAACTGTACCACTACTTTTATGATTTCCCTACTGTTCCTTCCATCTGTATGAAAGTATGAATATGAAAACATCTATACTGAATGCACACATGCACACACACACTCACAAAAAAGAAGCAGTAATCTCATGGGGAAGGCTGTTAATATATTATGAAGTCAATGTGTGTTAAGGTTAAGTACTGCTGCATAGCAATATTTCTCTCTCTCTCTCTCTCTCTCTCTCTCTCACACACACACACACACACACACACAGACCTACAATGACTGACGGACAGACAGACAGACACGCACACATTCTTTTTCCTTAGTCATCATTCCAGGCTGTATATACATATTTCAGCTACTAGGCACTACATTTATCCCAAAGTGAGCAGATGGGGAACAAGGTCAGGTCACACTTGCTTTGATATATTTTTAGCTGCTTTGACTTTTATCCACTTTTCTCAAGAGAAAGCATAGGCTTTAACCTCATTTCAACTTTCTATGGAAATTAGATTCTGCTTGCTGGTACCATAGGTTTCTTGAGATGATAGACATACTCCTAGTCACCACACACACTTTGGCTTTTGGTGGTGGTGGTGGTGGTGGTGGGGGGGTAGCATTAAATATCCGCTGTGGGTGACCTTTATTTAAGGATTTCGTTTAAAAATGTCCCTCATTAATAAAACTCTGATGCCTTTGGAAATATGTGCATGTGTGTTCCCATATCTGAAAGACCTTAAAAGCATATTTTACTTACACACACAGCTGAACGCGCTTTCCTATTCTATCTACAATATGTCTGGGAGGAGCAGAAACATCATAATTCAGCTTTTCCAGAGTTTTCCCTTTTGTCACTTTTCCCTTGTGATGAATGGGTCATTTTTCATGTGCTGATTTCGCATCATAATGAGCTCTTTTTTTTTTTAATTGGTGGACATTGTGGTAATGGCGGAGAACAAAATTTGCAGAAGCAAACTGATACTATGGCCACAGTTGGAAATGCTATCTTGCTGTTTCAGTCGGTTGGCACAGAATCTGAATATCAAATAAATGATATGTGACATATCTATAGATTAACACCTTTGTGTGTATTTGTATCCAAACATGCCTATAATTGGACGTTATCCAACTTGGGCAAGCTTCACTTGCTGTACTTTATCTGGCTCATGAGAATTCATTAAGCGTTTTTGCGGTGGCAGCAGAGTTGAGAGAACAAATGAGGTGCTACCCAAATACTATGAATGTTTTGTCAAGGGAGCAAATACTGTGCATTATTCAGAGTCGTTTGAGATCAAATTATAGTACTTTCTTACTTTCTGTTGAGTATTCAGCTGCTGGGATGACAAAAATGTGCAATTATAAGTTGCGTTCAGTCTGTGAGTGGGAGTGTTTATACCAGTGGATGGGGAGTTTGGTTCATGCTACATAAGCATGTAAAGCATAAACAAACAGCTTGAGGAAAGTGTTTTTTGTATAAGAGGAATAAGCGGTAGTGGGACATTTCACTATTTCAAAGTGGGGGATACAATGCCCCAAGGATACGCGATATTCTTTATTATGTTTTTATGAAAACCTTAATGAATGAAAGTGCTGGCTGCAATGGTCGATAATCTTTGAAGTCAGATGAAGAGAAGGTAGAGGGTGTTTGAGCTTTTGGTGTTTTAAGGCGAGCAGTGGTGCTATCAGTTATTAGCAACCAGCAACGGTGTCCTCAGAGAGCTATATAGATAAGGTGATCATCTCGGAGAAATCTATGGGTGTCCGGGCCCTGAGGGGCAAATATGCGCCTCTTTTCCTGCCTGTAAGCACCGATAGCTTATCTCTAGAGTATGCATGCAAGCATGTGCACACACACACACACACTGTAGAAACTCCCTTGCTATTAATTCTGAATGTGTGCTCTCTATCTGCCTGTTCTCATCCAACACTTTTAAGCTTCATCTGTTCTTCAGTCATTAATCCTCTTTTCTTTCTCTCTCCTCTGTACTCTATATGTATATTTTGTGCGCATGTATGTGTGTACCTGTGGTTCGGAGAGCAAACGGGCATGAACACCATGGTGACCAGACAGAGACCTCTTCACAACGTGCCTGTGCTGAAAGTGATAATAGTCCCCAAAGACCTGTAAACACACACACACACAAAATATTAAATCAAGAGACTCTGTGCCCTTCATGCCACTGGGTGTCCTTCAGGCCACGAGATGGTAAGATGATCTAAAACACACCTGAGGGAAGAGAAACCCTCATTAACTTTAACACCTGTGCTTGGAAACAGGGTTATTTCTCTCTCTGTCTCTCTCTCTCTCACACACACCCCTACTGCACAATCTCCAGAGATATGGCAACATTCTCACTGTACCCACTAGAACACACATACACACAAAATTCTTAGTTACTAAAACATAGTAATTGGAATCTGCTTGTTGTCTGGTATAAGAAATACCAAATGAGACAAACACACATAAAGACATGGTCATAAAGAGTCACTAAGGGGTGGAAGGTGCATGTCCTGCTGCTGCTACGAGTAATGAAGCAGCTAATTCATTTTTCCTCATTCTGTGCAGTAATGGTATACATATGTATTTTATGAAAACAAATAAATGCATGCACACACACACACACAATTCCCAGAGGTTTTTGGCATGAGAAAGAGAGAGGGAGGGGGGTATCGAAAGCAACATTCAGGCTAAATGGAGAAAAACGGACGATTAAACCCAAATATCTCATTTATGCTTGCAGCTCCTTACCTTCGGGGGACCCTGAAGTCTGACAAATGCTTTTGAGGAAGATGGATAGCTCTGTGTGTTTGTGTAAATATACGTTTATACCAAAATATGCTTACATAGCACTATTCTATTCTTCTTCTTTGTGTGTGTGTGTGCATGTATGCCTAGACCTTCCACCAAAGTTATCGAGTGATGTCGGATAAAGCATTTGAGAAAAAAAATACCACTATCATACAGCCATCTTTCTTTTATGTTCTTTGCACCTATACATGTCAAGAGGCTGTCTGACAGACATTGCAATCAATTACTATAGACCAATGTTTTTATGTAATGTGAGCGTGTAATCATCATAGAAACAATGTGGCTCCCTGTAGTTTCAGTCTTCTACAGCATCTGACGTAGAAACAAGATAAATGGAAATTGGCACTAAAATTGTTTGCAGATTTGGTTGCCTGTAGCATGTTCGCATGCTAATTTTAAAAACATCTTTAAACACCCATGTTGCACAATTCATGCTTTGTCCAACAAAAAATAATTGTTTTATTATGTAAATCACAAACAGTTTGTGCTATATGGGAATTTCACGTATGAACAATTTATCACATCATACATGACTAACAGATGTAAGCATTTAATGCTACATAAAAAACTATATGGCAAAACTTTTTTTGTCCATGCATATGGTGTTTCAGGTATAAGTGAATGTGTCCGTTTGCAAAATAGGAGAGCAGGATTTTGGTCAGTATGGAGTGGCAGAGTCCAGCAGAAAAAAATTCCAAATTGTGCTAGACTGTGTGCCAGACATGGAGATGGGCTTCTGTGGCAAATTTTAGAAAATTATGAAAAATGTGTGTGTATGTGTGTGTGAGAGAGAGAGAGAGAGAGAGATATGGCATTACTCATACTTTTGTCATTACTCATCCTGTCTCTTCTTTGTGCCTTTAGTACAAGGTCACACACATTCTCTCACACACACAGTACTGATACAAAATCCCACGCCGGTCCACCTACACGTGTCCATACACTCTTGTCAAAGCTGAGTACAGATGTAAGGTCAAGAGATATAGGCTGTATAGCTTCCTTTACCCCCCCCTCCCTTTCCTTCCCATCTCCTTTTGTCCCTTTGTTACCATCTCCTTCTTACTTTCTGTCCCTCTCCTTGTCACATCCTTTCTTTTTCTGTCTATCTAACTCCTTTACACTGTCTCTCTTTCTCTTTCTGTTGGATGGGAGTATAACTGCTTGTAACATGAGACACATTACCTCCAAACCCCTGCTGCTACCTCTCCAAGACAGCAACACATCACTTCTCTCTCTTTCTGATCCTGCATAACAGCCTGAAACCAAAAGTACACTGCTCCATTTCCTGTAGTGAAATACTGCAGTGTAATATTTTAAACTGTATTTACGTGCAAAGATTGCTGAAACATCTCATAGGGAGTCATAAGGTGGGTAGCATTGCCTCCTTACACCTTGTCTGCATTCCTGCATAGGTTTCCTCTGGGTTTCCTCCAGTTGTGTGCGTGTGTGTGTTTTAAAAACAGATATAATTTAACTGGTTTCATCTACTGTGATTCAAATGTACAAGTACAAGTGAAATTCACATATAATTCATCACCATATTTAGCCAAACAAACATTGTCATTACAAGTGTGTAGAACCATGAGGTAGTGTGTTGAACAATAGGACACAGGATGTGGGACACAGAGAGCGTGACTTGACTTTTGTCTTTATATTCTCTACCTGTGTACTGGGGCACTTTTCAACATCTTGTTCAGGAAACAACACAAAAAGAAAAAAAAGGAAAAAAAAAAACAAAACACACACACAAATGCAGATGCTTCTGCTTCTTTGCCGCCTAGCTGGTTCCATGTGCTCTCTCCTTTCTCTCTCTTCTCTTGCAATGCACAAACACTTAGCAAAAAGAGACACATTAATTATGCACATGTGCACTCTTACCCCTGGAATAACTTGCTCCTCCCTCCATTTACAAACGGTGTATGACCACGCCCCTGTCACCATAAGCAAATGTCCTATCAGTGTTGCATGTACACAAAGGTTTACGCAGGTTTATCAAGTCTAAAGATGATGCCAGTGTTGGCAAAATATCCTCCAAATGTCATAATTGGACAGAAGGCGAGTGGAGGAATTTGTATTCTGCAACATTCTGCTCTGAAGTATCAGGTGGATGCGAATCACATCAGAATGCAATTTTCAGTTTGTTCAGTTTTGTAACTTTTTGGTACAGAATTGTTTTTATGAAAAGTTTATTCGTCTATTTAAAAGATAATTACATGCATTATTCAATCAGATAAAGATTTCATTTGCATTAGCCTCATGAGATTTACACTGCTGTAATCACTACATTATTTTGTTGTTTACATCATAACGTTTTTTTTCTCTGACTAAGCTATCAAACGGATGTTTAACATATTATTAGGCTGCAAGCAAACATAGTCAGACCTCAGGATCTAACAGTGAAACAAGCGTGCAAAACAGTGCAACAGCCCCGGCAGCTGGGGCAATGAAGCAGAGCTGAAACACTTTATTTGGTTTTCGGGTCTGTTTGGCTTGGACTGAGGGAAAGCGTCTCAAAACGTACAGAGAATCAGTACAGTAAAACAAATTGAATTGGTGTTGCCCCTAGAATGACAAATCAGGTTTATGGACTTAAGGTTCACTAAGACAGAGTCTACATATTCTGTGGAATTAGTGAATTGGGTAATGTAAATAGTTGATAGAGCATTAACAAGGGAGAAAAGCAGAGTTTGAGACTATTTCACTAATACAGCAGGGCTAGAGTCATGTGGCTGTCCACAGTGATACAGAGATTTGTTTTTTCCCCTTCATCTAGCAAACTTTCAGCGTATAAAGACCTTGATAATCAGCTGAGTCAGGCGTATTAAATGAGGTTTAAAATCTGCAGAGCTGGGTATTCAAGGACTGTAAACTGCCTCTTTTCCATTTCACAGCATATTCTGAGGACCCACAGGTTTAGGTGACTCAGTGAACTTTAAAGCCAGTGGTAGCCTACAGCTTCTAAACTCACCATATCGCTGTTAAGTTATGAAGGTTGGACACATCCACACTGTACATCCTACTGCATTGGACATGAGTCACTAAGGAAACTGCTTTAATCATCTAGCTTTTATCCTCTCTCCGCTACATCCAGAACCTTGGATTCAGTTTTTTATGTGAATCAATGGGTGTGTGTGCGTGTGTGAGTGTGAGACTGTGTGAGAGAGATATTGACTTTATCTGCTTTCTTTTTCAGAACTCATTACTCCATTTTTTTTTTTTTTATCTGGGACCTGAATTGTTTGAACTGACTGTTCATAAAATATGGCTAAGTAAAATGCTCATGTACATTATAAAGAAATAGATAAAGGTTATATCACATTTTAGAATCCACAAATACAGAAATATTTCCCAAATGGTTTATATCCTTTTCCTTGCAGCCTGATAGCAACAGACACAGACATAAGAAGGAGAGAAGAAGAGAGGCATAAGAGAGTGAGAATAAGATGAAAAAGAAAGAGCAGGGAATGGATAACTTTCAGCTCCTCATTAAGCACAACACAACAACATTAATGCTTCTGGCCTGCTGACTAAATGTATAATTCATTGTCTCATTTGCTTTAAAGACCAAAGAAAATCACTACTGCACGTTTGCTCTTTTCCACATTTTTCCACAAGCAAGTCTATTTTATCAGTCTTATATGAATGAAAAGGAATAGCATCTGGACATTTTGCTTTCTGGAATTTGGATTCAATAGCATTACCATCTGAATTTTTAGATCTTACAAAATGCACTGCCAGAATAGCACTCTCTGGCAGAAGGAGAAAGAGCAGGGAATGGATAATGGACAATATGGGTTGTAAACATTGTTGATTCACATGCTTGAACATGTGTGTGTGTGTGTGTGTGTTAGCCATTCCACTGATTTGATTTATTTGAAGCATACCTGTGCTGCCTACTGGTTGAGAAAGACATTTTTACAACAGGCAGCATTCTTCCTATGAAAGCAATGAAAATTATACTCAAACCCAAACTGCAATCACAGTTCAGAGGCTGCCTGTCTTGTGGTGAAGCAGGTGGTTTAACTAACCCAACTAGTCATAAAACTTGGCACTCAGACAAGCACTAAAGCACTTCATCTCCTCTGCAGTGGAGAAGCCTCAACAAACGGGTTATTATTTAGACCTGATACTTTACTGACGGTTTTGCACAACTAAACAGCAACCCAGGCTGCCTTTGTGCCACTGCTGATGTACATACATGCTGTGATGTGTAAAGAGCATTTACAGTAGGAACCAGAGGAACTAGCAGGCTGATTTTAAAATGGTGACGAAACGGACTGCTAACACGTGCATGCAAAACATTACGCTTTTTCTGCATTCTGTCATAAAACTCGTTAGTCCATAGGTACTTCCAGCAAAATTAAGTTACATAGTCAGAAATTCAGGCACTGTTGGTGCTCTGAACACACGACTACAGTATGTGTAGGCTCCTTTTGCTCTGAGAATACGCCTCCATACTGGCACATGTCGAGTGGAGACGACAAGTTTCCACTCATACTGCATCCCAATTTCCATCCCTGCACGTAGGTACACTGCAAGGATGTGACTCAAATAATCCTGTCCAGATGACTGAGTTTCATCTGAATTTCATTTTAAACCTTTAATCAGATGTAGTGTAGATTTCACTTCATATTGGTTATCTTGGTATGAAATGGTGTATGTATGTATATATATATATATATATATATATATATAAATAATAGTGTGGGAACTAACCCTAGCACTTGAAAAGAGCTAGAGACCTTCTGGAGCTGAGTAAGGTCTGCAGGGACAAGCCAGAGTTATTGCAAGGTAAAGTCACAGGGACTATAATGATTTACAAAGACAAATGTACTCCAACTAAATCTTAAATCATAAGTGACTGAATTGAACCCAGTGAGGTAAAACTCAATATGTTCATGCATCTAAGTGAGTTAAGAGCTACCTCTTGGCAAATGTGTCAGTCAGTGAACATGATTCACATCTCACTCTGAACTACAGGGACACTGCCATTTTTTTGCACATTTACACATCAGTAGGTGAACAAACGAAACTGTATTATGAGGAATTTGACCATGTATTAATCTGCTCCTATTAATTATGGATGGGTGCAACTCTGTTGACATGTATAAAATTGGGTGCACTCGCGTATTTCTGTAACTCATTTTCCCCTACTCATTCAGAGACGAATCCATGAATCCATGTGAGAATGTCTTCTCTTCATATTAGCGAAAGCTGCAATTTGTTCTCCTTGAGCTTTTAACATTTTAACAGTGCTTTCTTTATTACCAAAAAAACCCTTTTTGGTTTGCTAACATTTTAAATTAATCAGCAAATGATCAGAGAATTAAAGTATTATTTAATGCCTGGACATGTGGAGCCATGTGTTATATACAATATACACCAAACAGTGGCACTCACATGCATTTTTCTCTGTGTGCATAGCAGTCAATAGACAAACCAAAATGTTCCTCTGAATACAGAGATAATACAGTTATCATTTATTACACAGCCTTTAGGCTGTGATATTTTTTTTTTTAGGACAGAAAAATAGAAGACCGGGAGCCAGTAAGAAAGAGTGAGGAAAAAGAGAAAAAGATGCAAAGTGGAGGCGAATGAAAGCAGAGATGCAGAGCTGTGAAGTGCTGGAGGTGAGGATGCACCGTGAGTCTGCTAGGAATGAATTCAGAGCCTCAAGATAAATGTCATTGACGATATACTTTAAAAAAAGGAACGAGAGGGTTTCTAAAATTGCCAAAAGTAAGAATGTCGACTGTGACTCATCCGCGAGTAGCGCTGTTCCTTCTTATCATATTTTTGTATGTATTAAGGTGATTCTGTTGAACAGATTAACAGAAGGCACGTACGTGTGTACAAGGCTTTCTTCTATCTTGGTCCTATCTTTCTCTTTCTCTCTCTCACGTACACACACACACACACGTTCCCCAATATACACCTACTACTGTGTGATTTGAAAATGCAAGGCTGAGGTACTTGCCATGTAGGTTCTGTTATACATAAAGACATTGATATACCACAAACTTTCTCCTTCTGTTTCTCTTAAGTGAAATTAGACACACCTCCATGCTGTAAATTACCTTCTTATAAATGCTGAGGGAACAAACACCCTCAAACACGGCAGTCCTGATCGATTAATTTAAGACATGGTCAGTCTTAGATAAAAGCATTGTAGCGTATTAATTGAACAAATCAAATCATAGCCAAGTTTATGCACAGATTAAATTACCCTCCATCAAATGGATTCGTTTTCAAGCACTGTGGCACTGCAAAAGTCTAGTCATGAATTATAAGCAAGTTTGAAAACATGCCTTAATTCATGGGTTCAGCCATCAGCAGCATGTTTTTGCAAATGTGACCAGAGCAACTTGGCACCAAAACAATCTTGGAGTGATGTATATCTGTAAGGTGTAGAGAAAGAGAGTGAGAGAGAGTCAACAGCAGTGTTATAATAGCAAACATCCTAACTGATCTGATTATGACAATTCGAGAAACCATCACTATAAACAGTCACTCTTGAGTGAGCACTGACTGAGAAACTGTAAAATAGTGTGGGGAAAATATATACTTGATCTTCAATACAGGTCAGAGAGCTGGCATGCAAAAAAAAAATTCCCCAGGCAAATTAAAAATCATGAAGTCTTGGCTATGCTTTGCTGGAAGCTATTTAAAATGAATCCGAAGAAAATGAGACTTGAGGATGATTCTTCCACTCCAAGGACAGCCAGGAAATCCAGGGGAAGTCAACACCTGCCAGTCAAAGGCAGGTCTGATAAGTGCCAGTCAGATATGTGAAACTCTTTTATAAATAAGTCAGTGGATAGTTTGGAAGCTTTCATGATGTGGAAACAGACAGGAAGTCAATGAGTAAGTGCTAGTGGCATGATGAAAACAGGTGTGAAGGATTCAGAGGAAAATAGATGGTGTGTGTGACATGTCTGTATTATTACTTTGCAGAATGTTACACTTATATGTAATTGCATCAATTAGACGGAGGGCAGATTGCATTTCCCCACTTGATTGTAGTTTAGGATAGGAAAAACAAAATAAAATATAATAATAAGAGCCAAGCATGACTTGAATGATGATCTTTTGTTCACATTAAGGACATAAAATGGAACAGAGAGGTTTTGCTATGTAGAGTTGTGTGATATAAAGATGTAATTGTCACTGCACAATATTACACTGCCACTATGTCCACTGACGTTTACTAATACAAGATAGCAGTAAAATATGCCAAAATATGCCTTTTTTTTCTCCCTAATAAAACTGGAGATAAGCCAAGTGCTATATTAACAGGAAATTATTTGTGTAGGTGGTATAAATTTTCTATTTTTAACTGACATGACCATGAAGCCCTTCCTCCAATCTCACATTCTCTCAGGACTTACAGGACGTCTCAGATGTGTGCCAAGGTAAATGGAGTATGTTTCGAGTTCATTAATATAAAAAGAAGTGTATCATTATACGTGTGACTAAAATTAGCCTAGTATAAAGTACATATTTATTAATGATACTGGGTGTCATGTAGATCATTTTCTTTAATGCTGGTACATGTGGATCACCTAAAAGTCCACCTTTCCATTAAGCATTTGCAATTGACACTGATGACAATCAGTTCACAACTGTACAAATGATATTATTACTGTCCAGAACAGTCCTTTAACCTAAAATGATAGAAATGCTTGTTGTTATTAAGCTATTGCTTCTGAATGATTAAATTGTTTTCTTTCTTTTTTTTGAATGGTCAATTCTAAGCTGGGAAAAATCGATATAAATCATGCCGAGTGTTACGTAAAGAATCTACAATATTTCCGATCTACAGTGTTTTGTCTACCCACATTCTCTATCAGACCATACAGCATGGTGCACATAAAATTCCTTGTTGCTCATTCTTTGAGTCAAGCATTCATTCTTTGTGCACATCTACAGTATTTCTGATTGTGGTTATTTATTTATATCTTTATTTATTTTTTATTCGCCCAAGGCAGGGACTCTTGGAGGTGAAAAAAGATAAAGCATGAAAACACTGCAGGTTTTCGCAACCCAACAGAGAGAAGTCCACACTGTTCCACTTCGGAACTCCGTATTGACAATAGAGGATTGTCTTTCTGCTGCCACTCTGTTTTCTCTAAATCTTATCCACATAAGACTCTGGAAACCTTTGAATTTCAGATTGAAGTGAAAAGACAAGCTCACTATGCAGCGTGTAAATCATACAATAGGGAAAGAAGAGATACTGAAAGCTTATAAAAGATTCACAAGTGTGTTTTACCCATAAGAAAATGGATCTGTTTCTCGCATCATGAAACTCGGATCCCAGGTGGATAACCGTCCTCTCAAACCTCTCCCTGCACAGTGCCAAACAGCTTTGCTGTATTTCCTTAGAGAAGACCGCTAATACGATCTGTTTTAGTTCACTAGGTCACTTATCCTTAGATAACTTATAGCACTGTATTCAAATAAGGAATACATGGTGGTGCAGGCAAGTTAAAGGCTTTACAAAATACTTGTGAGGTTCAGATTCTATTTTTAGCAGCAAACCTAAGCAGGTAGCAGATGGAATATTCATACTGTAGGAAGCTGCCACATTCTGGTTATAATTACGTATGACACAACAGTAATGTTTTATAATGGCAACATTACTGAAATGGCCAAGAATGTATTTCTTAATGCTGTTGCTGCTGAGTCCCAGGATTTTGAAAGTGCTGTGCAATAAGATATTTTCTACTCTCCTAATTGCTAACATGCAATGCAACCACAAGGAACCAGTCTATTGTTCATGTTACACGTCAGGTGTTCATGACACATTCCTTATAACAGCATTATAACAGCCTGCTGCCCATTAGCTTTGCCAGGTTGTTCTCAATGTGTTAACAAGATAGTGTCAAGTATAAACATATCTTAGTTCTCTGCAGCAGACTCTGCTCTGAGATCTTCATGAGAAATAATAACTTAAATATCTCTACGCTTGTCATCTGATTCAAAAAAAGTGTGGAGTAATTGGAAGGGCTGTTCAGTCTCCAAAGGGAAAACTGAGCCAAACTGACAAGTGCTTCTCAAGTCCAGTTCTGGGAACCTCAACCCAGTCTCCTAGAAAAACCATTCACATAAAACTATGCACACAGCACACAATGTATATCAATGCATCAAACTTTCACTGCTCCGCATGTTTAGCAATTCGCTAAGTGCTCTGAACACGGTCATGTCTGCTCTACACCATTTCGTTGGGATTAATATGTAATGAATACTCTTACCTTATTTTTAAACCTACAGAGCCCACTTGATGGGGATTTAGTATGACACGTAATTGAACTTAAAAGCCTCATAAAATAAGCCTAATTTCTCCTCTTCTCAGCACTAGTTAAAGAGAATCGAGCTTGCAATTCATGCGATAAAGATTTTTTTAAATGACTTGTTAGGCCATTTATTTATATTTGAATGCATTTTCTATGAGACTGGTTAGGAAACCCTTTTTAACACATCTGTATTAGCTCATTGCTTAATTATCGAGCCACTCGTTAGTCGAGTCAGGTGTGTTAGAGCATAGCTCATGTCCTACTGAGCTCTGTGTGTGTGTGTGTGTGTGTGTGTGTGTGTGTGTGTATATATCATGTGGGTGGTAGGAAAACGAGTGCTATTCAATTGAAGAGTAAAAGCTGCACCGTGTGCTAGATTTTAATGAAGTTAAATATATCAGATTCATACAATGTTTACCAAGCAATCTCATGACGCTTGTAGAACAGTTTTTTCTTTCTCTTCCTTGTAAGCCACAAACCTTTAATGAAACTGATTGATTAATTGGCTTCGGAATGGCTTGGTTGTAGCTGCTTTTTACTAATGAGAAGTCAGATAAGTAAGAAAGATATCACTGAAATACTAATTAGTTACCTTGAGGGGATATTCTAAGGTGTTCTTATAACAAGTGGTTCAGTCAAGCTAATGTTTCAAACGATTTTGCAATTACTTTCCACAGTGCAATCTAGTGCTGATTAACAGAATTTGTGTTGCTATGAGATGAACAACTTTGCCAAAGGTTCATGGAACACCGCTTACTTACTGTATAATATCTTTGTTTATACTGTATTAGGATTATTGTGATATTTATTTGACTGTTTTGTAGATTTTATAGATTGTCAACAGTTGTGAACAGTTGAGGTACTATATGCACGTAAGACAAACTTCATAAATGTGACTCCGCAGACAAATGTCTTGGAACCTGCAACAGTTCTGAGAAGTCAGGGACATAAAATTCTTCATGGAATTGGACTGTGTACATAGCTTTTTTTTAGCTATAGGCGAGTGGAGGTGAAATGGTCTGTTCTCCAATACTGATTCAGATCTTGGTTTGAAATCACGAGATTTAAAATGAACTTAGAGATTTGTTGTTCATTGTCGTAACAGCTTTCTTTTGCATATATCTTTCAATGCCATGCACGTATCTCTATGTTGTCCATGTTTGTCCCTGGGTTTTACTGCTTCAGTAGCTGCAGGGCTGCATGCAGAAGGCTAGAGGCTACGCTTGATAAATTGTATATACAGAAAAATGCTACACTATTACACAAAGTATTTATAAATCAGACACATAGCATATAATCTGCTGTGAACATAAATGCTCTGCTTTAAGTACAGTTCTATTACTTGGTTGACATCTGGTCATGAGGTCTATGTGGTCCTGGTTCTCCTTTACATTTAATTTTAGGCAGAAGGGGGAAAAAAAAAGTTCCCAAGACTGCAGAGTAGATATGTTCATGACAAACTGAGTCATGAAAAGTGCCGTTATGATTTGCCAATTGTGGCAACACAGATATTCATTTGTGGTTAGCAGAGGAGAATGTTTGCTGCACAAACACCACCAATTTCCATCTGCCCTGAGCTGCTCTGTTTCTGCACCAGCTGGTTCGGTATCTTTCTCTCTCCTGGCTCTCTTTTGTCCGTCTGCTGCAAATATTTTCATTATATTTTGGTATTACAAACTGATATAGCTCTGGGACATTTTGGGCAATAATCAGCCTGCATGATATCCTCAAACTCAACATTTTTTATTTCACCGTACGGCAGAGTTTTGGTTTTAGGGTTGAGCTTGAACGCATAAATCACAGCAAAAAGAAAACAATATACACAGAATTGACCAGAGGACACCAGAGTTTTGCAGGCCAAAGCATTATGCAATACTATTGTAAGATGGTCTCCAAGAAGACATCAGGCAACCAATTTCAAACCATTCAGTGTAATACATAACAGGCAGGTTCAAAAGCTTTAAGACACTGAGTCTGAGCAGTGAACAAGTTTGACTTGGAAATATAATCTACCATGGTACCTTATCCATCAATCCATACTGAATGTCTTTGTTTATTTCTCCATAGGTACACTATGCATAAATGTGGGGAAAAAAATCTCTTTGAACTGAGAAACATTGAACTTTTTCAAAATCTCCCTGTGAAGATGGAAGGAACATGAATCTGTGCAAATGAGCAGTAAAATCTGTCACTGACTAGCCTTAGTACAGCCCTTACATAACATAGCTATTTGATGTGGCAACTGAGAGAAATGCAGAAACACACACACACATGTACAGAGGACAAAACAGACTGTTTTACTATCAGTAGTTTGGATTTTATGAGCTACTTATTCACACTACTATCATTCAAAGTGTCGTTTTAATATCTATCTAATGAGTTTATTCGTCACCTGCAGCCAAAACACCACAGATAAGTAAATGAGAGTAACACTGACCAATACAAGACACTCATAAATATCCAGACAATCCCTGCTCATGGGACGTGGTCATTTGAGATGATCTTACTAATATTACAAAAGGGCAATGAAATTCATTGCAATAGAGTTATGGCTGCGTGTGCCAGTGTTTACTGAAAAACTGCAGGAACAAACACAGCGTGTGTCTTGCCTTCATTATAATAGATATAATGACTACAATATATGACCTTCCTGTCCCACCCCCCACCCATGAGATTCATTAGGCATATTAGGAGTCAAACAAAGTGTCTAGGAGCAGCTATTTTTAAAATAAGTACAGCACACGCTGATAAAAACAAAGGTGTTCAGTTTTCATATAATCTGCAACAATTAATTCTGACATGCTGGAATTCTTCCTTTTGCTGACCTACAAGCAGATCTGGGAGGAAAAAAAACAAAAAAGTTTAGCTTCAAGCCAAGTTCAGCAAAAGTTTAATCTTAAACTGACTATAAATTTATATTTAAAAACTTTTACATTGCCAGGGTCAAATTTGACAATGCCAGTGCTTCTTTAAGAAGCAATAACTGTTACACACTTACAAATCAATACGGTTAGCTCCAGGAAATAAGAAGATAAGACAAATAAACATATCACGGCTAGAAGACAAAAAGAAAACAATGAGAGAAGAAATGAAAGAAAGAGAAAATGAGAAATAAGGGAATGTCTGATGGAAGATTGCAAGCGTTCCTCAGACACAGCCTCTGTCCTCTCATAAGCACAACAGGGGAGTAATTACCCAACTGCCTCCTGCCAGCAACTTACAAACAAAGCCAAGTAAGTAGCCTATAATCAGAATTCTTCCCGCACATTGTTAACCCAGCATTTCCACTGCATGTCTGTGTGTGCGTGCCCAAATGTGCCCAAATGTCAAGCTCAGAATAAACAAGCAAGAATCAGAAACACTAAGGACACTATGCTCTCCAGACAGGGTGTGGTGGTATTACTGCAGTGTCTGCTGAAGAGAGGACACACTGACCTTAATCGCAAAGCTATGCACTAGAACCAATCTTTTCCAAAACCCCCTCCAGGATGAAGACACAGGAAGACACAATGTTCCCTGAACAACCTGGATTCTACTCATCCTACCAGTGATGACTTTGTAAAAGAAAAAGTGGTGTCAAAGTATTTTGTGCTAAAACCAAGCATCACCTCACACAGGCATACAAGTTGTGTAATAGAACTCATTTTGGATGCATAAATGAATTCTGATTGGTTATATAATGTAGCATCACAAACCTGAGGGTTGCCAACAACTGAATCGGTCCTGGAGAAACAGAGGATGGCAGAAAGTACATCTGTAATGCACCTGCAGGCTAACAAGAGTGAGAAAAAGAAAAACTGTGGGGCGGCATAAGGCATATCGATGCCGCATGTACAGTGCCGTGTGGTTAGTGACTTATGAGCATATGAGTAATTCTCTTTGGAGAAAGTGGAGGGGTTATGAACACCAAAGCTTTCATCTTTCAGTATGACACGTACAGTGCATCTAACTTTCTGCATTTTACATGGAATGAAGGAAGGAATATTGAGAAGGCAGGAAATAAAAATGAGATGGCAACCAAGGGTAGATGAATAACTTTCCTTAGTGTAATTTCACAATGACAATAAATTTAATAGAAGGAAATTATTATAAACAAATAGCAACCAGAGAGCGTCTCAGAATTAATTTGCGATGTCTAATGGGAGTCCACAGTAAGAAGCATAAGTGCTGGAATGCTGAAATAAAATCACATTCACGTTCCATATTCATGAGATTTGTATTCTAAGCTGTTGTGCTGGCCAGGTGAATTAAAGTATCAGGAACCAATTCTACATGAAGCCCACTTACAATGTCTGTGCAACCTCTTTTAAAATGTTTTTTTTTAAATTTATTTTTAATAACAAATTGTGTTTAAGACTAATATATGTAAATAACATATTGGTCTGACTGGCTGGCCTCTTATAAGTGTAAAAACAAATACAGACAAACTAAACAACGGCTTCTGATCAACATATAAATTGGCAGTTTACCTTCATTTAAAGGTTTTGATTAGATGTACTGTATATGTTGTTATTGTTCTTTCATCTGCTCCCTGTTCAGGTTCACTTGGGTTCATTTGGCACAGGTTTTATGCCGGATGCCCTTCCTGACGCCACCCTCCGATTTTATCTGGGTTTGGGACCGGCACTGAAAGTTAACCCTCAGTTACTGTGTTAGTTCCCTGCTCAAGCCAACCTGGGCTGCAGCATTGAGAGAGCGGGATCCTACTGCTGGACCACCAGGGAACAAATTGCCAATATGAATATTTTTTTTTTCATTTTTAACCACAATCACTGGCTTGCTAGCTAATGTAATTAAGTATAGCTAGTCACAAAATGGCACTGCAGCTAAGCTAAACTGAATGTGAGCTATGCACAAGTCAGCTAATGTTACCTAGTTAAATAGTAAAAAATAGGTAAATTTGTACATGGGTACCTTCAAATGATATACAGTTCATCTGAATTTTTTTTATAAATCTCACTTCAAGGCATGAACATATACTGCTAATATTAAAACTAGGTCAATACTACAAAAGTCAGGTTTTTTTTTTTTCATTTCCAGAATCAATAAGCAGTTGCAAAGGAAAATAAATATTGCAGTGTAGCATAGCAGGTGGGGGCGTGGTTGAGCGTGGGTCTACACTGACAGGAAGGTAGTTGGGGGCGAGCTAAAAATTATGTAATATCTCTGGATTTCTCTCTCCTTGAGGAGAGAGCTGTCTCTGTGTGTGTGTGTTTGTGTGTGTAGTCATGAGCAAATCAATGCCAAAGCCATGAAGAAAAGGAAAGCAGCAATGAAATGTTTTGCACCCCATTGGAAACCCAATGGTCAGCAGCTCAAATCAAATCTAGAAAATTAGAAAAACAGCTAAGTATAAAAATATATATATTGAGCTACCAACAAAATCCTAAAACAATAACATTGTAAAACATTAAATCAGGCCATTGGGAGTACTAATTTCACCTTTGGATGACCTCTGTGGTGTGGCTGAAGCCTGCATGATACAGGACTTTTCACTTTCACACAGGTCTTTTGTCCCTATTCATCATTTATGAACCAATAGAAAAAATGGAAAGTATATAACCATTGTGATATATGCAACTTTATTGAGTGCATGATATAACAGCTCTCAAAGATGCAATTCCTTTCTTTACTTATCAGCTGAAGGCATATCGAACATGTAAACAAATTATCCTTAGCAAGCAATTATTAAGATAAGATTTAGACAAGTTTCAAATGAGCATTACAAAATCAATAAGAAAATAACTAAGAAATTATTAGTGGAGCAACCAAAGAACAAATAAACTAAAATTCATCAGTTCCCTATTTATTAAGTACAGCTATTCTATACACACTCACTGACCTTTTTATCAGGCAAACAAGTCACAGTTGCAGTATTGAGGCTGTACAATTTGTGACTAGCCTCTGTTCCTATCCACAACTCTTCCTCTACCCTATAGTGAAAAAAAAACTGAGCAGATATTATATGGGTTATAAGAAACTGACATGTTTTGATGATAGAAAAGTATCATGTGTAGTAGGGCTGCATGTTTTTTAAACACTCTGGACACAAGGAGTTCCCTATCTATGGGGTCACTTGATTTCCAAATATATATCTGTCCATCTACCTCAGCTAGTTCTTTGACAACTTTAAGTGACCTCCCAAAACAGAATATGGATTTTCAAGTGTGAAGAAATCAAAGTATTTGCTGAATGTGTGGTTGAATTTTGATAAACTGCAAAAAACGTACCCAGGTGCAAAAGAGTACCCAGATATTTCTTTGGAGTACTGAAGCAATGATGGTTTTTACTGTACTCTGTGTAAAGTTGGATTCAACACTACTTGCCTGCATTAAAGTAAGAAATATCATACAACAGGTCATCATGGGACAGAATAAGAGGAATCACATACTTGAGGTTGTGCTGATATCAGAAAATAATCCACTTCAAGGTGGTAACAGTCATTTCGGTTTGTGTTGGGGCTTATTTTCTTATAGCAAAATGTCTGACTAAATGCTGTGTCAAGACATGCAAGCTCACGCTTCTTACTAGACTGGTAATTTAGAACAAAACATTTGATGATCATTTTCAAATGTTACAATAGTCCCAAATATTGTAGAGTGGTCAAGCCTTGGGGTCACAGAAATTCCTTAGTGCTCAATATGAGACACAATGGCATTGTTATTCCATCATATATGTATGTATATGCATCACTTATCATATAACCCTTAATTTAACCAGAGGACTACAGCTAGCATTTGGCTGACTATACTTGACCCAGTAGTAACAGTGAGATGATTAAAATTCCCAGCAGTGCTGCTGCACCTGTTCCACTTGTATTAGTGCCACATACCAATAACATGTCATTAGCAGGTCAGGATCACTGCTGTGCTGAGAATGATTCGTCATGCAGACATATCAGCAGTGGTCCTATAGCACTGCCATTCCATGTGTTGGCAGGGTAGCTGGGGGAAGAAAACTTGGGCTCAAGTCATTAGGTGTAGCTAATAAACTGATAATGTAGTCTAGAGCTCTAAGGTGGGGGCCATCAGATGTAATTCTCAACATTAAATCATCACACTTCACCTTTCACAGCCGAATTCATAAGCCCTCATCAGCAGCATCAACAGAACCATGTGACTTTAGATTTTTCCTTAATCTTTTATCCTGATATAAAGAATGTCAAGCATGCCTTTCATTTCAAAATGCACCATTCCTACCAGAGTTAAGCTTAAGTATGGTCCATTCTGAATTCCTTTAGATTGTGTGATCATGATCATCATCACACTCTCATATGCTACATTTACACAGGAGCATTGACAGCAATTACCCTGATGCCTTTAAGGATTTCACTCTGCGGCTGATAGTTTGTTTAGCGCGTTTCAGCAGCAGCTGTTTTGGTCCCGAGATGAAAACTTTCATACTAATGTGTTTATTACACAGGTGCTCTACCCTAGTGTCTAACAGTTGACAATCCAACATCCAACCTACCATTAAGTGTCAAGTACTAGCCTGCATTTAAAACCTGCCACATGTTGCTGGTCTATCTGGAAAGATTTTTTCTGGAAAATGTCACCACTGAAGGTGTTTAAAAACACCAGCAAGTGCTTTGAATAAACATTTCCTATTAACATTAAATGTGAACTTTGATATCTTTAGATGTGAACTTTGTTTCTGTCCAGTTACTACATCTTGCTGTGAAAAGCTCACTCTACCAGTGTGTAAAAGTTGGAAACCAGTGCACAGAATACAAAACATTTATATGGAAGTACAGAAAGGCAATGACACAGTAACTTTCAAGATTCTGAAGTATGCCCAGATAAGCGTACAAAAGACATCAGACATTCCACTGTCTGTGGGTGGAACATCTGAGGCTGACACCTAAAAGCAACATGTATTATTTATATGTTATGGACACTGGCTTTTCTCTAGCTAGCTATACATCAACATACTGGGTGTTTTATTTTTAAACCTGATGTAGGTCTAGCTTCTCTGACCTTGGGCATCTACACTGCCTTTACTTACATCTGCTTGCTTATCACATCCAACTTTGCTCATTTTGCCGACTCATATTCATAGCCGGTTTGCTATGATTTGCATTTCTCTCTCAACTTGGATAATCTCGTATCAACTCCAGACACTGACCTCTTTCTTCCAACAGAAAGCATTTAGGTTAGTTGCAGAGGGACTCATTCTTTATTGCTTACATGCACTCAATGGTAAAGGGATTAGTTTTTTTTTTGTAAAGAATATGAGTTTTTTTCCCCCCACAATTCATCTCAGTTTTCAGAGGCTAGCTAGAGATGCACAGGGGAATGCTGTGTGCTGGAAGAAGGACCTCAAGATGCAAGCTGAGAAAAACTGATGGTTGCTGGTGTGAGAACACTCCACAAATAACAATCTTGGAGCAGCCAGAAGTGATGGTGAAAGGTAAAATGGGGCATACAACTGCTGACCTGAGCTGCGTGGTACAAAGCTATCTGAAATGCAGGAGAGCCATATTCATATTCTGTGAAGCCAAAAGCAGTGTAACAACATCAAGAGGGGGGAGACTACTTCAGATGAGGGCTTATTAGTGAAAAAAACACACAAAAGCATAAGCCCTTGTTATTCTTGTTCATTTCAGTAGCTTAATTACCTGGACTGAAACAGATAAACAGCTCCGCAATCGTATCAAGTACTGTGCCTAATACAATTAGCCAAAAATAAAACAGACACGACTTTCTCCATAGCAACCTCTTGCCAATGAGGCTCTGGAGCGCACTAGGTTCCAAGATGCAAATAATCATGGGAGATTTTGTGCACAGACGCGGTGGGGGAGTGAGAGGTGCCAATTGTGTCACTCATTCTGTTATGCACATACTCACTCACACACACAGATATAGGGACAACACAAGAGATGTGTCTCATGAGAACAAGCTAAACATCCAGCACAGAAACAAAGGAAGCTGCTTTCCAGACAGCCTCTGGGGAGCTAAAGTCTGTTCCAAAGCACACTTCCTTGATGAATAGCTCCAGATGGGTAAATATGGAGGACAGAAGAGGACTGAAAACTTTAATTTAGACTACAAACAAACCTACTGGCAATGTGTTGTGTGATTTGTGCTGTTCATTAAATACATAACAAATGTGTACAAAACATGTACAATAGCTGTTTTTAACATTTAAAAATAAAAAGCTGTTTAAGATACTGTAAACCAGCCATAGAGCTGAAATTCTGAATGATAAAAAAAACTAACTCTAAACAACAAAAATAAAACTTTATGAAACTCCTGAAACATACACTATATTGCCAAAAGTATTCGCTCACCCATCCAAATAATCAGAATCAGGTGTTCCAATCACTTCCATGGCCACAGGTGTATAAAATCAAGCACCTAGGCATGCAGACTGTTTTTACAAACATTTGTGAAAGAATGGGTCGCTCTCAGGAGCTCAGTGAATTCCAGCGTGGAACTGTGATAGGATGCCGCCTGTGCAACAAATCCAGTCGTGAAATTTCCTCGCTCCTAAATATTCCACAGTCAACTGTCAGCTGTATTATAAGAACGTGGAAGTGTTTGGGAACGACAGCAACTCAGCCACGAAGTGGTAGGCCACGTAAACTGACGGAGCGGGGTCAGCGGATGCTGAGGCGCATAGTGCGAAGAGGTCGCCAACTTTCTGCAGAGTCAATCGCTACAGACCTCCAAACTTCATGTGGCCTTCAGATTAGCTCAAGAACAGTGCGCAGAGAGCTTCATGGAATGGGTTTCCATGGCCGAGCAGCTGCATCCAAGCCATACCTCACCAAGTGCAATGCAAAGCGTCGGATGCAGTGGTGTAAAGCACGCCGCCACTGGACTCTAGAGCAGTGGAGACGCGTTCTCTGGAGTGACGAATCGCGCTTCTCCATCTGGCAATCTGATGGACGAGTCTGGGTTTGGCGGTTGCCAGGAGAACGGTACTTGTCTGACTGCATTGTGCCAAGTGTAAAGTTTGGTGGAGGGGGGATAATGGTGTGGGGTTGTTTTTCAGGAGTTGGGCTTGGCCCCTTAGTTCCAGTGAAAGGAACTCTGAATGCTTCAGCATACCAAGACATTTTGGACAATTCCATGCTCCCAACTTTGTGGGAACAGTTTGGAGCTGGCCCCTTCCTCTTCCAACATGACTGTGCACCAGTGCACAAAGCAAGGTCCATAAAACATGGATGAGTGAGTTTGGTGTGGAGGAACTTGACTGGCCTGCACGGAGTCCTAACCTCAACCCCATAGAACACCTTTGGGATGAATTAGAGTGGAGACTGTGAGCCAGGCCTTCTCGTCCAACGTCAGTGTCTGACCACACAAATGCACTTCTAGAAGAATGGTCAAAAATTCCCATTAACACACTCCTAAACCTTGTGGGAAAGCCTTCCCAGAACAGCTGAAGCTGTTATAGCTGCAAAGGGCAGGCCAACTCCACATTACACCCTATGGGTTAGGAATGGGACATTAAAAATGGGTCATTAAAATTCATGTGCATGTAAAAGCAGATGTCCCAAAACTTTTGCCAATATAGTGTAAATACAGTCACTATGAAAGAAGATGCACTGTTTACATACACCCCAATAAATTCCTCTACCTATGCCCAAAAAGTTTGGGTGGTTTCATGTCTTTTTGTGTGTGGGTGTTTTTCAGTCTCACACTAACCTCTGAAAAAGCAGCTTCCACTTTATCTCAAATCAGGAGAGGCTACAGCACCATAATGTAAATTTGTGTTTTGACTGAAAGACTAATGCATAATGATTCCAGCTTGCAGCAAAATGATTCTGGATTGCATAGGTGTGATGCCAAAAGTGAAGTCAATGCAACAATCACCTACCTGTCATTACGAGGGAATAGGACACATTCAAGAAGCATAATGAAACAATAACAATTATACTGCAATAGCAAGTCATGAAGCAATAAGAAGAGCAACCTTTCATAGATTACATGAAGATAAATATAAATTAAAAAAAAAAAAGAGAAGTCAATAAGAACTCTAAGACTGTACCCTCAAAATGCAATGGATTTAGAAAGCACTAGGCATATGTCCAACAGAAAACACTCGTTCACTCTGTTCATGACATTAAATATTCACTCTATGACTATGACTCACTGCTCCATTTTTGGACCACTATAAGAGAAACGTGCCATCCAGAAACATAACATTTAAAGCCTTTTGCTTCCCAGTCATTTCTCCACCTGTTGACACCCAACATGCGACCGTTAGCTCAGTGCAATCAGTCAGGGACTAATGATACTGTAATTATGGCCCTGAATAAACACTTTTATCTTCTCTGGGAACCCATGTTGCTTGATGGAGAAAGACAAGGGCTTTTAGCGACCACTAACTCATCTGCTTATATGACCTTACCTTTGTTTCACTGCAAAACAAGCAAACAAACAAAAAACAACAACAAAACCCCCCCCCAAAAACCCAATAACCAAAAACACATTAGATATTTTTAAAAATGTGTTTCTGCGTTGCCTCTAATTTATTCACACCAACTCCTCATTAAAGTCCCTTGATGTTTATCTGGCAAGATGAAGACCATCAGCCCTCCAGGGTGAGTAAACCTTACAGTGGCTACATACTCAAAAAAGACCATGAGGATGCCTGATTGATGTTGCTTAGTAACAAGAGTGCAGGACCTGATTGTCCTTGCAATTTAATGGGAATGGGCAGACCTCTAGGCAAAGATGCAGAGCATAGACATGACCCTATGTTACAGCATCTCACTGTACATTTGCTATGCATCACTTATAGTGGGTTCAGAATCATTCAGATTCAACTTTAGTTTTTGCACACTTTATTCTGTTTTATGACTTCCTTCCCATTAAACTACACACAGTAACAATGTATTTAATGTACCATCCCGTAGAGATACTATTAGCCATTTGATGAGCAATACCTCGTTTTGCCAGACATAGTGCTTGAAGTTCAAAGAATTTAATTTTTTGTCTCATCAGACCATAGAACTTCTCCCACATGCTCTCAGAGTCCTTTAAGTGCCTCCTGTATTCCTTTTACACATGAGTGGAGTTCGTCTAGTGATTCTGTCGTAAAGGCCTGATTGATGGATTATTTCTGATATGTTGTCCTTCCAGCAGGTTCTCCTACCTCTGCAGAGGTCTTTGCAATATCAGTTAAATTGGCCATTGGGTTTTGGTCACTTCCATTACCCAATATCTAGGCCCTTCTAGCCCGGGTGTTGAGTTAGTCTGGATGGGCAGCTCTAGAAAGAGATTTGTCAGTTCAACCCTTCTTCCATTTTATCACTTCCAATAATGGTGCTCACTGTGCTCCTGAGAATATTCAAAGTTGTACAAATGATTTTATAGCCTTGCTCAGATCAATGTCCTCAGCCAATCTGATCACAGAGGTCGACAGACAGTTCCTTGTATTTCATAGCATGGTGTTTCATCGGAAACACTGTGACTTGAAGCACTTTATAAATGTGCCTTTATAAATCATGGTCAATCAATTGTAATTTGCTGCAGGTAGACTATAGTCAAGATATCTTATAATAATCAAAGCAAGCTGGATGTCCCTGTGTTTGGAATGCCTTTAGCCAAGAGTCCACCTAAATGAGAGAAATTATTGTTTGATTCTTTATAAATTTGCCAAAACATTTCTGAAAACAATTTCAGTTTGTCATTATGAGTTATTGTGTGTACATTAATTACAAAAAGTCAGAAATTATATTCCCAATCAATAACACAACAAAATATGCAAAAACCCAAGGGCTCTGAATAAGTTCCAAATCCACCGTATTACTGCTTCATTCATAAAATAGAAATATGAATATTACTCTCTGGAAGATATGTAGATATACAGCAATTACTTATTTTCCAAACCAACATTCTAACATGGTTGACAACCCATAACAATTCCACAAAATTCTGCGACTAGGCAAACACCAGAATGAAATTCACTTAGACCATTTCTTGCTGTTACAGACTCAAAAGTAAAAAACAAACAAACAAACAAAAAACCAGTATAGCTTGATGCGTCAATGATGATACGTTGTAAACATCCCGATAAGACAGCTAGTTCAGAAAGCCTCTTTAACTTGTGGCCATTAGCTCAGCTCGCAAGGTTACTTTGATCCGCTGGTACATCTCTGGACATGAGGTTTAAGGAAAAGTTCAGACAGAGAGATATCTAAAGAAAATGATGGCCTCCTACATGCAATCACCAAGATCCTTCAAGCTGTTGGTACAAACTTCAAAAAGTCAGCCATTTAATTTCAACAAATCTGTACTGTGCATGGTACAAAAACAGGTTATTGATAATAGACCTGCAGTATATGCCAATTACATGCATTCAAAAGATATTAGGGATTGCATTTAAATTGTATTTTACTCGTATGAGCTAATAGTTCAAAAAGAACCCTGAAACATGTACTTCCATTAAGATACCCCGAAGTCAACTTTTTCCTAATTATCCTTATGGTGACAGTAATGAGGCCCTAAGGCTGTTACTGGTAGATTAGCTCTAGATGACAACATGAACAGGAAATATGATGCTTATTCATCAACACATGCACACAGGCACAAAGGGATTATAAATTCTGCTCCTGCAGTTGAAGATTTTAAAGATCGGTGTGCTTTTCTCAATCAAAACAAAAGTTATATTTTGTTTTTTTTAGTTTTGCATCATCAATTAAAGAACTTTTAATGGCTGATTGGTTGTGTGCTTCTCTGCTTGCGTAATGGACATCCAATAAGCTCCAAACACTTCTTAAGGGTCCATCACAGATTAATGAATGTATAATAGATTAATTAGAACATTCCTGACTTACACATACGTTCACAGCATGTTTTTTGACTGGTATAACAACTGACCTCTGCAAGGTTATGGGTGTGGCATTTAGAATGTACAGCTGTAACACAGGTCATTCTAGTTTCAGTGAAACTGTACAGTTCACAGTGATGATATGGCTAGGACTGCATAAAAATCCAAACATGCGCATGATGTTATGTGGAAAATCTGGAATTTAACCATTGTTGAGTAATTTAGCACAAAAACAAAGCACTAAGGATTCCTGTAGTTTCCACATTAGAATACTGTATATTATATTATATGGCCACATGTTTGTGGACACCTGTCCATCATACCCATATGTGGTTCTGCCCTAAAAATGTTACCACATCTCTGCGTACTGTAGCTTTATCATTTCTCATCACAGGAACTAAAAGGCCCAAAAGGAATTAGGTCATGTATTGTGTATAGACACAGTGCCTATGGTATAAACAATCTTACTGTGAAACCAGTCCTCAAATGAACCATGGCTAATTTAATTTCTTCCATTATTTTAAGATCCTACATTCTAACAGAAAAATCTTTGCTTCAGTTGTTTATTTTGTTCCCTGTGGTATTTAGGACTGTTACTCACCGATTCGGTCATTGTTTATTCCTGCAGTTTCTTGTGTCATCTGTTTCTCTCAGTGTGTACCTTGATATTTTATTTCAAGAGTTTTACTGTGCAATGTGATCTGGTTTGTTTCATGTGAAGTGAAATGCAAATAACAGATTTAATACAATATAACTGTAAAATGGCAGCAGTGCTTGTTATAAAAAATATACTGATACTGTCCATTACAGTAAGTATGCTTTAAAAATTAATTGCAGTAATAACCTGGCTACTCCACTGCCAGTAAATAATTATACATTTACAAGGTGTTTTTCCCTTAATCAGGGGTATTCAATCTTACCTTCAGTGAAACCGTGCAGCTCCGATAGGAAAAATAGAAAAGATTTGTTTGAATAAAAGTTCTTTAAAGTGAAATCAGGTATAAAGTCACACTGACCCGTTTTGTAGATAAACCTTTGCTCTAAATCCCAATACACCATTTTATTGCTTCTTTATTTAATTACCCATGCTAATCCACGTTTACTACATATCTGCTTTGGTACAACTCAGCAGTAGTAGAATCCATAAATTGCCCAACCTGTAATCTGTATTATTCTCTGGTCTCACCACTATAAATTTCACCAGCATTAGGCACACAAGAGGAAAATCATTTCTAATTAAATGAGAAACTAATTAAATGAGAAACTCCATCACCACCCACAACATACCTGTAGGCTAAATACTGCACACATACTTTTAATGTTTTTTTTTTTTTAAATTAATTTTATTTGACATTAAAAAAATATATAAAATCTGAGAACTATGTTTACTTGAACTGCAAAAGGCAGGTACAAAATAAACCAAAATGGCTGGAAAACATGAGGGCTGAAAACTGAGTACAAAACACAGATATCTTGCACCAGCATTATGATCTCCTAAATCATTTTTGGTATCCTGTAGCCACATTAAACTAAACTGTGCATGTCCTACTACAGTGTGTGTACAAAAGAGTGAAAACTGCCTCTCCAGGCTTCCATAGACCATTTTCTTTAGCCAATCACTGTCTCATTGATCACAATTTAGTGTCTCAAAATGTTTTGCCCTTTCTAAGCAAAAGGGAAGCAACTGGGTTTGTCAGAGAATTCAATCAAACTCTCAGATGCATCTGAAGAACCGAATTAGCACCTTTGGATTCATCAGGATTATCCAAGATTAGAAGAGGTGTGTCAGATTTACTAATCGACGTACAAAAAAAAATGACACCCAGGACTAATCTGAAGAGGTTTTGGTCAGCTGTTCAGTTATCATTACCTTTTATTGAAGAGAACTTTTGTCGCTATATATTACTTTTCAAACGAGTTAGAATTGTGCAATTCTTCATGGTTAAATGTACTGAGGTATTAATATTATTCCTTTTCCCCTCTCAAGCCACCTAAGGTAATGAAACATATTTAAAATGTTCCATAGTAAAAGGCCTTACTCGTGCTTTATTCTGGTCTTATACTATTTTTTTTGCTCCCTTTAGCAAGAGTTAAGGAGATATCCTTGGATTTTGGAGATGAAAGCTCTACTCAGTTCTATTTTTCGTTTTGCTATGCTTCATCTTCTTTTATTCAGTCTATCATGCACTTATCCTGCATATCTGATAAAAATACTCTCTTTTTGGAAACCCATCATTTAATGTTGCCATCTCAGAACATTTTTTTTTATTCCATCACTTCCAGCACTAATGAATTTCCTGTGAAATGTTGCTAGATAGTTGGCTTCAGTGAAATGCTGCAGAGACAGCACCATAGATTAGGATGTTACATGGCTGTGTTTTTTAAGGTCATTGTAAGGAAAGGAATTTACATCACTTTGAGGGAAACAAACAGAAAGTGGAATGAGAAAAAGAAAGAAAACACTACCATATGTAGTCAGAAGCTCTTCTCTGAGCTTACAAGCTGTTCCAATTGATGAGATTAATTTCCCAATGTGGCATTCCACCAGATTTCACACACATTGGTCTGTTTTGCGACTGGCAGGTAATTATTCACTGCATATCAACGAGGATGCAGAAGCAGCATAACCCTTAGATTTATTCATTAAAGATAAAGAAAATACAATAGAGACATAAGTTCACATTGTCATGCAAGCTTATACATGCACCTACATGTGCGCGTGCGTACACACACACACACACACACATCAAAGATTCATCCCACACAATGCTAACAAAACCTTCTGACAGGGAGTGTGCAAAGGTGTCTGTAATTTAAAGGCAGTCTGTGTGTGAATATACACACACACAAGTTGTGTCCATATTTCCTTTGTGCCAGCTTTATGAGGTTCTTTTTACAGTTTTAGCTGATGTACTCTAGCATATAACAGTATATAGATTTTACTGGCCTATTTTGTTTTTTAATCCTTTTTCTATCACAACATATTTGCTCATTATGTATTAGAGGTGAATACTTGGGTGCACTCTCTGGATTACTACAGCTGGAATGCTCTTAGGTATTCAAGGTTTGGGCATTCATTTATTCCTTTACTGCCCACTCAATTCCATTGTAAGAGCTTCCACAAGGCCATTAGCCTGCTATTGCATTCTACGTGTGTGTGTGTGTGTGTGTGTGTGTGGTTTACCTGTAGCAGCATTCATTTTTGCCAGCAGACCAATCACAAAACCAGAGCTGAATGTTAATGCAAAAACTAATTCCTTCTGGGCCAATATACTATTTGTTATAAGGTTCTGGGTTGTACATATTAGGAATGCCTGTTTATGTCGATTGTAAATGAGGCACATCATTTGTTCAGCTCAGTTTGGATTCATAAAAAAGCCAAGAAAGAAAAGGAGGATGAAAGCAAGAAAAAAAAGAGCAAAGAAACAGCTATTAATAAACTGGCAGACAGTTTGGAAAGCTCCCAGATGGCAGCAGTGAGAGTTGCTCTGGTGAAGTGTGATGGGTTTGGTATTGATACAGTAAGAGGTGTTTCTGGCTGTGCCAGGTCTCTCTGCCCCTGTCCTCAAACATACCGGCTATTCACAGTTCTGCACAGGAGGTCACTCAGATAAAGAATATTCATACATGTCAGCTATGACTCTTGTTTCTCCAGTACACTGCAGCTAATGCCAGAATAACAGGCACAAAAGAACAACAGTATTCATTAGATCATGTGAACAGGGGTAAACTGAAATTCATTTTCTCAGGTGTGTTAGTTTACTGCTTGTAAATATTAAAATCCATGCTGTATTTCTACAATGCTAAGAATTGTACAGTACTGAATCTGTGCAGAATGAAAGAAATGTACTTTGTTTAAATAAAAATCGTATTAAGATGATTAATGGCACAGATACACTATAAACCCAAATGAATCTGGACACCCGACAGTCAACTGTCCAGAGGTCCAAAGGTGTTCATCAATGGGGCTGTCTCAATGAACCTCCAGGACCAGTGTTATACAAAGACAAATGTAGACAACAGTAAGCTTCTAATTTTGTGAAAACAGTTTTAGGAGGGCCAACATATGAATGTTGCCCTGCACCATAAAGCTATGCAGTTTTGGCAAAACTAATATTCTTTGAAAATCATTCATTCTTTTCTCATGGCATAGGCTTCACATATAATACAAATTAAATCATGATTTAAAAATGTCATCTAGTTAAGGTGACACCTCAATGGCATATAGCCTATACATAGATTTGTTTTTCACTGTTGCTTTTCAAGGTTACTTGGTAAATACAGTCTGCAAGAAAACAAAATTTTACTCCATCTTATACAGAATAGGTTGCGGCAGAATTAAACACGTTGCATTAACAATGCTAATGAATGCTAAAATATAAATATCTTTCTTGCAACCAGATCTTTCCTCACAGGGGAAATTGAATTGAATATCAAGAACCACAAAATCTTTTGGTCTCTTCTTTAACTTTTGTTGTTCAGCTTATCACACAAGCTTTTAGTTTTGTAAAGAAACTGCAAAGTTATCACAATGTGAGCTACATCTGGCTAATTAAAACACATTCTAATTGCTGTGTCTTTATTGTTTTTTTTTTTAAGTGGTCAAATGGCTTTTAGTTTGGTAATATACATCACTGTTCCCACTCACATTGCCGTGGTTGATGAAGTTGTGCTTGTGGGCTATGCGCTGGGCCTCCTCCTTTCCCCCATGTATGTGAACGGCCCAGGAATTGGTGTACACGCCTCGGCTGGATACAGACCATACCATCAAGCTCAGGAGCAGCAGGCTGGTTCTGAGCTGCAGCAGGAGCCAGCGGACCTCCATGAACGTCACCGCAGCAGGTCTGAGTGCTCAATGTGCGTTTCTGTGAGAATCTGTCACTCTGGATTACATCGGCTAAATGGAAATTTCCGAAGACCTAGAATAGACAAAACAGAGGGCTTAGAACTGAGCCTTATACAGATGGTCAAATAGAGCTATTTCAACAGAACAACCCAAATGATATCTACAACCACAAAACAACTGTGAAGGGAAATATTTTGTCATAAGAATGTGCCTGAGCATGCTTGTGTGTGGCCTTGCATCATTATCTAAACAGCTGTATTTGTCTCTCTGTGCTGCATACAATACCACTGCAACTACATCAAGAAAAACAACTCAGTCTATACCAGAGTATATTGAGTGATAAAAAGCTTAAACCATGCACACAAAGACCAAGGTTTGTTTGCTAACTGGGAGAAAACATCTTTTACAGATGTTTCTATTTCTTTAAGGTTATCCATCATTTCCAAGAAAAGGAAATGACTCAAAGTGAGATCCTATACAATAAAATTAGAATGTGCTTGCTTGGCTGTTTCTAAGAATGTATAAAGCAGAAGAAAAATGCAGTATATGTGTGAACGTTACCTTTTTAAACAGTAACCTAGTGCTGTGGTGAAAATATCAGTGAAAGCATTTTGGCTAGTAGCTGTGCTGTTGAACCACAAATGCTCTATCCAAAATAATAAAAAAAAAAAAGATTAGTTGGATGGATCAGTTGGATTGGTTATTTTGTTTTGTTATGAAAATACAGTATTCAATTCACTGTGTTAAAATGATTCACATCATGTTATAAATAAAAAAAGACATCTACGTAGGATAAAACTAAACCTAGAGCCCAAAATATGAACAATAAAATGAACATTTTTTATTTTCTGCTCATGCTCTCTTGTTCTTGCTCCAGGGAAGCTCTCTGCAGGATCATGACACAGATGAGATGTTGTTAGATTCAAGCAGGTCTATAGAGACTAGGTGGGTTATGCTGAATATGGAACAAGCTCATCGTTTCCCCCAGAGCCCACTGCAAAGTTGTACATCTCTCTACAAGAGAAAAAAACCCCAAACAATAGAGGCTGAATAAAAAAGCTGCCCTAGGGCCCTATTTCTGCAACAACTTAGATAAAGAGAAACTATTGCCTAGTCATTTTCATTCATAATGCTAAATTACATATATACGTCCTTTGAACCCAGTTATACGAGACTTTGATTAGAAATTATTGTCAAAATCAACAAATAATGCACATTAAAGTATTGTCGTCATTGTAACCCATTGTGTATTTATTTCAGAAATGTGGGCAAAGTTAGAATTAACATAAATAGTACAGCAGTGTGTGAGAGAAGGGGGAAAAAAAAGAACTTGGATTTCAAACAAACAAATCGTCACATCTGCAGTCTGTATTGCTGTGCTCATTAAGTTCAGGTAGCGTGCAGTGAGCTGAAAGAGAAAAGTAAGCTACCTGCCCATCAGTGAAACTCTCAGAGGAGGGATCGTAGAAAGAAGGAGAATGTGTGAGAAAGACAACAGAGAATGATGAATGACTGTTAAATTAGCAGTGAGACAGCATTTCTTGATACTAAAGCAAATGCACAAGAAACTGGAAATTAATCAGATCACGAAATAGATAGTAAGTTCATTGTGCATTTTTTTTTCTCCCAGCGTCCTTTCTCTCTCGCTCTCTCATTATTTACACAATCAATTCCCTGATTGCAAACTTACTACTAGTATATTCAGAATATTCTCTCACCCAATCTATTTCAGGAGCAGTTAAAGTAAAATATTTTAGCACAACATGGTGCATTGTAACCATTGTGCAAGGCACTCTGTCTCAGTCGGTCTAAAGCTAGCTCCATACATAAAAGAAAGACGTTTCGGTTAATGAGACTTACGCTTGCAATTTCTTCATAGACTTATAGCAATTATTTGTTAATAAACCACTTTCTAATCATGCTGAAAAGGATAGCCAGTGCTGTCTACATTAAAGTATTTTGGCTTTTTTGGCTTTCACATGGAAACTGCATTTAACAGTCAGCTGCAGAGAACAGAACAAACTGGAAAAATCAATCTGCTCATCTACTCAGTGCAGCTCCAGCTCCGTGTTTGGAACACTGTGTGCAGAAGGTAATCATGTGTACTGATGGCAGTAATTGTTACTGAACTGACAGAACAGAAATGCTTTAAATCTTCTATTTGCAAAAGGTTAACTCATAACTGAGCATTAGAAGACATGTTGAGTTTAGTTCATTGCATTTCAAATAAATACCTATTGACTGTGTTTGTGGCGCCAAACAGTCTCTTATTAAATGCAAGTTAATCAGTATATCAGATCTCCAGCTCTGTATTAGAAAATTAGGCGATTATATGAAAGAGGGACTTAAGCGAGGTTTAAGTTACATAACATATTGCTCTGTTAACAAAATCTGTACAGTGAGGGATGCGTCAGTCATTGATCAAGTCATCTCTGCCATACCCCCTACCTTTCTGACAACTATGGTAGCTGACTGGTACCAATTATGATTAAACAGTGAGGCATTTTGCACTGACAAAATGACATGCAGCAATTTTGTGCTCAGTATTTGTTTAAGTGCTCTGATGATATACATTGTGATATACAATTTTTTTGATGCATAAAAGATCTGCAATGGTGTATAATTTGGATGCCAGCACTAAAATGGAGTTTACGTATAACTGTAGCATCAGTATAACACTGTATAACATGGAGCATAATTATTTGTATGACTAGTTGGCATGTTACTGGTGTTGTGAAGCCTATGGGTGTGTTTCTGAATATTACTGACTATTATGTTTTGTCTAGAAAGGCTAAAAGGTCCTACAGAGCACCATCATAATCTAATCGAACGCTTCACTAATGCAATTTCCTAAGAATCTATGTTCGCAAACCTACTGACTGGTTAATTTCAGTGTGAGAGGGCATTTTAGAAGTTCACTGCTTGTCTCATGACCATTTATGTGAAAGCTCGTTTAATTTCTCACACTGGTTCGGAATGATGATTTCGGGACCAGATCCATATTGTGAATCCCTTAATGGTGACATGATTTAACTTTCTATGTGTATATCCTGACAGTGATTTACAGTTCAGTTCTGAATGCTCTCTGCTAACACAGTTGGGACCAAGAGGTCATAATTTTTATGTCAGTGTGTGATTGCAGAGTACAGAAAGAAAGGACTGATTGACCGTGGTGCAGTTTTGTTTTGCGGGGAGGGTGAGAACAGTAATTGGCACTGCTTAATAACTTCTTGTTGTACACCACTACACATAGCCTTTATGACCTACACTCACTTAGCCAGCGTAACATAGTAATGACCTACACTTATTTCACCAGGGCTTGTGGAGCATGGTGACTGGACAATACAAAGTGTGTGTGTTTGGGGTGACTTGTAAGGAAATTGGTGCATTCATGGATGCAGAAAAATCACAATCAATATTCTTTTGCTACAATGATAATGCTCTTGCTGTGTGTGTCTCACTTTAAAGCTGTGGAATAGAAAGAGGTAGTCTGTGCTGTCATTCTTAGAATGGCCTATCTAGTCATCTTAACCCATTCAAGCTGCTCTGGGAGCAAATGAATCACAGAAAATGGTGGCCCATTTCTAAAAGCTGAAACTCTTCCCCGATTTTGTATTCCAATATTCCATGGGCATTATTATTGCATAGTGAGCTGAGATTATTCCATCTATTACAGGTGCTACTGATTTTATTTGCACCCGGTCAGTGGCCCTTATTCATCAGTGTAGCATAAAAATGAACAGATTTAAGCACATGGAAAAAAAGAATTAATTTGCATCTGATTCATGAAGCTGTCAAATCAAAACAAGTGGTGAATTAATGCAATTGATAAATCAGCTTCAGCTGTTTAGACACAAGCTCCTGCCCACTAGTTCCATATTTATGTCATACAAATGCAACAAATCTCAATTTACCCCAACCCCAATCTAATTTACATGAAATACTTTGCAACAGTGAGCCAATAAAAGAACTGAACTGACTAAGAAATGATTGCATGTGAGGGTACTCCAAACAAAATGATGGAAACCACAAAAATGGCAGAAAATTGAAATCTAAAAACTATAAATCCACGGAAAATTTAGAGTCCTAGAGGTCTGCTCTGTTTTCTGGCTGTTTTGTGAACCCTGAAGTCAGATTTAATTTAAACTTTATTTATAAATATAGGTGAGCCAAATTTCCATCCTGAACCACAGCTGGTTCAGCTCAAAGGTGCTGGAAAGCTAGCAGTGCTTATAAAAAATCTATTCTAACTGTGGAGGTGCTACAAGAGATATTGTGACTGAATAGAAAAGAAAATTATAGAAGTAAGCGAATGAAAACAACCATTGGAGAGTAGATTACGAGAACGAATGAAATAATATCTGGCATGTTTTAGCATTGCCATGAAATAAAGGAATAAGCTCAAAAAATGTGTGATGATACCTCAGTGCTTTTGTTTAGCTCATGTGTATGCTCTATTATCTAAGGTTACGAGTCCTCAAGTCCTCAGCCTAATGCAGTTCCACGATGATGCTTGTACACAAATGTGCCCATTACTCAATTGAGCTAATTAGGATCTATGTTTGTGTGCTGATTCACATTTAATTACAAGCAAACTCTATTCATGCTGCATTCGCTATACTTCAATACAAGGCTCCTGTGTTCTCATTTATAATTAATTCCTTTGTATTAATTGATACAGTCATTGATGTGGATTTTAAGTGTCTGCAAATCAAGCATTTTGCATGTTGTTAAAACATTTATGCTTAATTTCACATGCACTCCAATAAGATGTGAGCTACATGATGCTCTTACAGATACTCCAGAGATGAATAAGGAAACTGTACATTGAATTTGCATATGCTGAATCTATGATCAGATTTGAATGTACACAGCTTAATGAATAAGTCCTATGGCCTATGGTTTTCTCCCCAGGAAACCTTCAGCCTTAATTACTGACCGATTTTCTATTAGCACCACAGTGGTGTGATATGTTCAGGCTAATCCAGGCTCTAGAATTTGATTTCTCTCTGATTTTGAAGGCAGATACTGCATCTTGGAGAAAAAAAAAAAGCTTTCAACCACAACTGTGGGTAAAAACATGATCCCTTGTCATTGTTCAGAGAATACTGCTCTGTCTCAAAACTTCTATTTATTTGGGATGGCATCAGGTGCATTTTTATTGTTTACAGAAGTTAAGAGGAAGAAGCTGTCACCTATACATTACAGAACAGGGTTTGAACACTGATCCGCAGATCAACAACCTTATCTACATAAAATTACAGCGAATTAAACTATGCTATTACAGATTTGATTAAACCCATGGAAGAAATATCACAGTTTCTGGGTGCATGCCTCTAAGCCAGCCAGTGAATGCAGAGCACAACAGATTGCAGTTAGCTTGTGGGTGGACTGCATGCCACACTGATCCTCTTGCAACATAAAGACGCAAATACGAGTCAATGTAGGGTTCAGATGTACTCTGTGTGTTTAAAGGTTTTCGTGTGAGACTTCCAGTTATTTTAGTTGGCTAGCTTTGTATTCATCACAGCATCAATAGACTCCGCCATATAACATCTCTAACAATAGCAATTATGAATTTGCGAAAAAAAAAACTGTGACTGCATTCACAGTTATGGGCTGCTATAAAAAGTGGCAAAAACAAAGTTTTCTTGGGGGAGGTGTTTTACACCAGAGCTAAATGTAGAACCGAGACATCGCAGGATCTCCAGAAGGACGAGGAATCTGTGAACATTTTAGCTTAATCGATTACGTAATCGTTCAAAGCTGCGATTACAAAAAAATCTACTTACATTATTTTGCATGCTTAAGGGATGTTTATTGCATGTTACATTGTTAGAGGCAAATAAAGACTTTTAATAGGCCTAATAATCTGTAGGCGTGTCCTTATCAACGCCCCGATAATCCACTTGCGCCTGTCTATATTGTCATGTTAATTTCGCGAACATGTGCGCTGATAGTCATCAGATAGAAACATCTGATAGTTTGCAAAGTGTTGCTGAGAATAATCAAGAATTAGAACCGAAAAGAAATGCTTTGGTGTTTAATTATTTTGGATTCACTAGTGATGTTGTTGAGCGGCATGTTATAGTGTGCTTCTGCACCATAAAGCAACACCATGAATTAATTAAATCATTTAAAACTCAGCCACAGAGTGCAATACGGCCATGAAAAAAAAGCAAAAAGCCATGTGAGAACTGCAACACACACTCCCATCACGATGTCATTGTTTTGTGCTTCTCCGTATCCGGCAGGTTCCCCAAGACAAATGGAGATAACTGAAGCGATTACGCATTTCATTGCAAAAGACATGGTGCCGATTAATACAGTTTACAGCGCATGGTTTAAAATATAAACAAAGAGATGCCATCCCCTCCCGCAATTACTTAGCCATATATATTTTTCCTTTTTATTTTTATTATTTAAAGAAACCAAAGCAATGCAAAGCAATGTATAGTTGACAGTTGAGTTTTAAGTAATAGAAGTTTTTCAGGAAGAATGTTTTCAGCTTTTTTTTCATTTTTATATAAAATATGGCATGCAGTTGCTTCAAACAATGGTATAAAGTAATTAATAAACACAATTACAATTTCAAGGGAATAATCGACAATTATGATTTTTGTCATAATCGTGCAGCCCTAATTTTAGCAGTATTGCCATTAAAACACTGATGGCAAGTATTTAAAATAACAGTCCAGGCACAGACCAGTGGATTTGCAAGGTGAAGGAAACAGAAAATGTTTTATACATATTTGCTCATTTCTTTCTTTTTTTTTTGTTTACAGAATAATTAGACCTAGTTGGAGCATGCTCAGATTACTATGTTTTTGTTCCCCCTAAAATATAATACTTTCTGCCAGAATGAAATAATAAATATTATGGAAAAGTCTATTAAATGCTAGTTTTCCATGTACTGTAATTTCTGAAAACTCGACAGTTTCTTTAATGCGGGCTGATTAAATCAGTTAAAGCTGCCGTAAAGCTTTATTAAATTTTCAAGTTTGTTACAGTAGTATGACTGAAAATAAATAGGCTCATGCTCTAATATGTGAATATTAAGGACAAAAAACAGGGTAATAGGACAAATGGTCAGTAACTGTATAGACTTGAAATTAAATTACATTTCATGTAAATCTGTCATTGTGAATAATCAATATTCTATATGACAAAATAGTCTACATGTGCTGTATAGAACAAGACCCATAATGTATTTACGTTAAAAACAACAAAGAACAAGAAAAAGTGAAGCAATGCATGCAGACAAAAACTGCTTACAATTTTGAAACTAGAGAATGACAAAAGTCTATTTAGTACAGTAGTATGCATGTACTTGTGATTGCTTGGTATTATAGAGAATAACTTTATTGTGCACATCAGTGTGACTGTCACGGTGAATAAGCACCAGATGGAAGAACAAGAGCTTGTCTCTGAGCTAACACCAGCTGGTTAATGCTTACTGTGAGTGTCTGATCAAACAGCAGGGCCTGTGCATCACTGACGCTGTACTGTAACTGTGTCCATTCTGCACAATCATACACCATCCACAACCTACCAAAAAAAAACTAGCCTCCAAACTCCTCCGGCCCAGACTGAAAGTCGAATGCTAATTTGTCCACTAATTCTATCTAAAATATAGTGTAGAGATCCAAAAATAATCTGTTTAATCTGACTCCATCTTGAGCCATATCACTGACTTTGTAATACAAAAATATTGAAACTCACAAACGCCTCCACTTATTCACCAGTCAACTGTCATGAATTCTCTTGCAACTTCTCATCTTGGTAACAAGACTCCACAACAGTCAGCTATAATATATGTATATGCCTTCCAATGAATGACATGATGGAATTTCTTACCTTTTCACTGCAAAATAAAATACCCGTTTCACTCTTACTTCCATTGGCTTTGTTTACATACTCTCTTATGCTCTTACTCTTTTTCACTCCTTGATTGAGCCTTTTTATTTGCAGCTGGTTTTGACCCCAACATCCTGACAAAGCACTGATTATAAATGACTATTACAGGATTGCTAGTGAGACTCACAGAAGGTCCGAGACATGATATAAAAATGTTTTTTTCCCCTCTTCTGCCTCAGTAATCATAGTTTTTGACCACAAACTGTCAATTTCTTTTCTGGGGGAAAAACATCAATTTGGGCTTTTGATAAATTGTGCAATAGATGCCCACATACACACACACAAATATATATACAAATAACATACACACATATATCACACACACACAAATATATATATATATATATATATATATATATATATATATATATATATATATATATGCACACACACATCTGTTTCTTTCAATGAACAAGCATTAGCCATGTATTAGAATTGTGTAATATGTATGTGATTTTTATTACACCTATAAGGGCTGACTCATCTGTTGATGGTCAGAAAATGACAACATAAAATATAGGTCTACTCGCATTTGATGCATTGTGAGGGTGATTTCTTAATTTTATTAAGCTTGCCAGCTGTCATCTCAGCGAAAACACATTTTTCCCAATAATAAGAAGTAGCATTATATTAAAAAAAATTATATGATTTTTTTGTGTGTGTGTTGTTCTTTTGCGGTTCCACCTGATATTACATGCTTTGATTAGGGTGAGAAGGGTGGGTCACTGAAGCAAAATCCCAATGCAACACAATATAATAATCAAAATGATGACACAGTAAATTCAGTCTCTTGAATCTCTTAAGCACCCCCATTATAATGGCAGATTTTTTTTGAAACCTAGATAAATTGTCAGAACTTTTCCCACCCTCATTGTGAAATTATGCCTTAATAAAAATTAAGTGAAAAACATTGAGACATCTAAGGTAAAATTTTTTTATAATTTTATATTTGCCGATGTGGCTGTATTTGGAATGAACCAATCACATCCAATCCCATCTTCAAGATTAATTAGCATATAGCTGTCATCAATTCAATAATTCTGATTATCCCCAAATAAACATCAGCTGCTTCCATGTGATTTTCTTCATCTTCCTGCCGTTGTTTGACTGGTGAGACTTTGGACCACAAACAAATTACAAAACATATTTGGTATCTTACTTTTTGAAAAGTAATGATCAGGAGAGGAATATGAAAGAATTTTCAAAGCATTAGATGTAGCATGGAACATAAAAGCCATCATCATCAAGTAGAGAAAATGGAGCACCACAATGACATCATCAAGAACAGGACGTCCATCCAAAATGTATAAACGGACAAGACAAAAACCCACCAGGGAGGCTGCCAAGAATACATTAAAAGAGCTGCAGGAATATGTGATTACTAAGTTTAAAGGCATGGTCACAAATGCAGACATTACTACACATTAATCAAGATTAGTATCCCTAATGCTAATTAGTGGACATTTGCTTTCAAATAATGTTTGCAACATTAGCACTGCTGAATGGACCCTTCATCTGTTATAATCTTGTTTTACTTTACATTAAATCCATGATATTTTGGGTTGATCCCTTATTATTCCTTCCTTATTCGTGCTCAGGGATAGATTTCAGGTCTACCATGACCCTGAACAGGATTAAAGCATCTACTGAAGCTGAATGATAGAATGGACAGATAGTGAAGGATGCAGTGCCTAGAGTTGTGCAGGAGTTTTAATACCACAGCAAACAAAAACATAAGAAAAACATTAAAAATCTGTTTTTCATGTCCTTGACAGCTGGCACTAAAATATTCTCATACACTATATTGCCAAAAGTTTTGGGACACCCCTCGAAATCATTGAATTCAGGGGTGGGTCTTGGCCCCTTAGTTCCAGTGAAAGGAACTCTTAATGCTTCAGCATACCAAGAAATTTTGGACAAAGCAAGGTCCATAAAAACATGGATGAGTGAGTTTGGTGTGGAGGAACTTGACTAGCCTGCACAGAGTCCTGACCTGAACACCTTTGGGATGAATTAGAGCGGAGACTGAGAGCCAGGCCTTCTCGTCCAACATCAGTGCCTGACCTCACAAATGCGCTTCTAGAGGAATGGTCAAAAATTCCCATAAACACACTCCTAAACCTTGCGGAAAGCCTTCCCAGAAGAGTTGAAGCAGTTACAGCTGCAAAGGGCGGGTCAACTCCATAATAAATTCATGTGCATCTAAAGGCAGACGTCCCAAGATTTTTGGCAATGTAGTGTATATTGGGTGGGGTTGTTTATATCCAAAGTCATACTTTCACATGCATGTCTGTGTAGTCCTACTGTGTCCAGAAAAAAGAAAGTACTGTACTGGCACAATTTTGTTCCCAATTGTAATAAGAATATAAATTAAGCATATTCCAAATATACTCATACTGTCATATACAACACCATGTGACTCTCTGTATGACTTTAAAATAAGTAAACATTCTAATTATCAATATCTCACTATCTGGTCCAACACATAAGAGCATGCATTCCCTTTAAAGCCTGGCTCCTCTTAATAGATCATCATTTGGTCATTTTTCTTCTCGGATCATTTTCATATACAAGAGGTCTCGATCTATAAATCCACTTTGTGCAATGTCTATTATTAGAAATGCTTGAATTGTTTCCCTCAAAGGAATAACGACCGTCATTAAGGACCAATTTGTACCTTAATTATGTTCCTCTAAAGTATAAACAACACATCTCAGAGTACCACTTTAGCGGATTGCAATTGTACAATAAAATCCTAGTTTTGCACCTTTTTCTTCCAAGAAGGTAAATGCATTTAAGTCTCCGAACATTTTTTGCCACTTCACATTATGTTAAAGCAGTAAATGGACCACAGCTGACTAACAACAATCCCAACCAGGGTTGTTTTAATAAAACCCTCTGCTTGTCAGGGCTTGTTGTTGCTTCAAAACCTGTCATTATACCTTTACCACAGCTCGCTTATTACTGATGCGGTCCTACTAAGGGTGATTATCTTTTGTCCATAAGTGCTTTCTGAATGCAATTTAGGAAGGAGCTGGGCTTTAAACTAGTCTTATCCCTTTAACTCAGTGTTCTGCAAAACAAAAACATCAACCAGCCGGTGAAATTAAAAGGAAGGACTGTATACAGCCAACACAAACACACTCATCACATTTAGTTCACAGACGCACCAATGATATCTTTATACATGAATTACAATATCAGGATTTTTTTAAAGAAATTTTAAGAAAGGTATGTGCTTCCACAAATATGTGTGTGTGTGTGTGTGTGTGTGTGTGTATGTGTGTGTTGGTGGGGGTCAAATGTGCCCAATAAAGCAGGGAGGAGAACACAGGAGACTGAAAGACAGGGAAAAATAGATTTCCTAATGGAAAGTCAGGTGTTACCAAAAAAAAAACAGTGTAGTTTAAGAAATAGAGGGGCTAGATTTAAGAGTATTAATATTATTAATTAGCTGAATGTTTTTTTACAGGGAAAGTATGACAGATGTGTGTGTTAGGTTGACAGTAAACACACACACACACAGGGCGTGTATTAAGAGTTAGGAAGAAGCTAGGAGCTATGAAGAAGAAAGCTGTGCTACAAACTCACCCGCTGCGTCTTCAAAACGAGTAAAAAAGCTCATGTCCGCGTCCAATTTCCCTTGTTTAAAGAAGAAGAAGAAGAAGAAGAAGAAGAAATGAAGTCACTGAGAAAGTGAGTGAGTTGTGCTAACAGCCAGTGTAGCGTCTATACCGAGCTTCAGCCCCTCTGGTTATAAGAACAATAGCGCTATCAGAACACCAGTATAACAAAGTATCCCACGGCGTCTGAAGAAGCTCACGCGCACTAACTTATTTTTAAATACCAACGGTCACACATTCTCTGGCACGCGCGGCATGACATTACTCACTGGCGTGTGTCCACGCGCCTCAACAAAACACTGCTCCTCCTACAGAGGCGGCCGGCATCATCAAGCTGTCAGTCCGTTATTCACGGCGGAAAATTCCGCTTTCAGAGTCATATTTCTCCTGGCTTGTGGCCGCGCTGGTCCGCCGGAGGATTCTCATTGCGACACGTCAAACCGGAATGCGCTCGTGCATCTGAAACGGAACCTGGAAACCTCCGCGCGTGTGCGTTACGTGCCGTCCACGCGAGCCCGAACTCGGCATCGTGTTCCGAAAGCTCCACCAACCCGGAGAGCAAACTTTCACTACTGCTGCTGCTTTATTCCCTCTTAGTCCTCTGGAGCCGCTCCTTTCTCTAGACTCACGCCATGCCGTGCCGCTATTTCAAATTCATTTGCAAAACTGTGTCAGGACTGTTCACGTTACAGACGACACTGTGTATATTAACAGTGCAGGCTCAGCATCCAATCCACACTCCATTCTTTGTCACTAGACCTGGCCTACAAATCTCAGGAAATACGTCATGGCGCGAGTGTGTGTTGCAATCTGCTAGCTCTTAGCGCCATCTAACGGCGGATCACAGAAGACGACCAGATGTTTAACAACACCAGTCACAATTGGGGCTACTCACAACAGCCACATGTTTGTGCTTCCCTAAAAAAAAAAGAGTTGTTAATGTGTTTTTCTGCAGAGAAAGATAATGCGAGAATTATACTCTTTTACTTTTTTATGTGGAGTTGTATGTGGTCACAGGAAAAGAGTCAAACTGTGAAGGGTGCTTGTACTGCGCTATATAAGAAGGGAAGAATCAATATACTCCACCATATTTACTACATGTAATTGTTAAAGAGTATGATGCTAATGTTTAGATGAGGCCATATGGCTCTATTCTTCCAGGAGATGTGAGAATGTGAAGTGATTATTCACTTCACAATCTAATCACAATGGCTCTGTTTGTGTGGACTTTCTGTGTGTGTTCTCCTCCCCTCTCTGTTTCTTCAGGGCTCTCTCGTTTCCTCCCACCTCCTACGAACATGCACAAAGCTCAAATTATCCCTAATTGTGAATGTGTGCGTGTACATGGTGCCCTGTGATGGACTGGTGTCCAATCCGGTGATAGTAGCCTGATTCACAGCACTTAATAAAAGAACAGAGACATTTTATTACTATGGAGACTGAAAAGTTAGATTTTCCCCCGTCCAAGACACATAAACAGTAAAAATTGACATCTAGTTAAATTATGATTGATAGTGAATTTAAGGCTTGGGAGATCATAATTTCTATTATTCATTCTTCGTGTATTCATGGCCACTGACCATCAGATGTGCAGTTGCTGAAACATGAACCCCTTTTGTATCAGCAGGATCAGAAGACATGGGCCTATCAGTAGTGGATGTTTCCATGCTGCAGTAAATGAAGCTGATGATAAACAAAAGCTCTAGTGTCCATCCTTGATTAAAGTGTCTGTACACTGCACACTGGCTGCACTGAAATCATTTTGTCGTTCAAGGCCTCCAGCTTTCTAAGTTGACATTAATTTTACATGTCACATTATTACCAAGGGAGTAGAAATAAATGCACACACAGCACACACACTGTCACGTTAGTAGGCTACTTAAGTGGCATATACAATAGGAACGGGCTGGAGGTTAAGCAAGGCCCCCAACCTACCCTGCCACAGGGTTGCTGCATCATGGCTGACCCTGTGCTCAGACCCCAGCCCCCAAGGATGGGATATGCGAAGAATTGAATGAATGTCACTGTGCAGTAATGTATATGTGGCAAACAAAGACAACTTAACCATGACACGTTTTTATCTAGCATACGCAAATCATTTTCATCTATCGTGGTTGTACAGGTATTATAAGAACATGCGGTGTTACATTTACAATTCACAGCCTGCTTTAATTAAATTAATTAGCTGGACGGCCTCACTTCACACAAGCCTCAGACAAATAAGCACTAGAGGGTGCTATTGGGTCAAGCTCTAAACTAGGGCTAAATCCTAAATTGCTTTTCACTGGACACTGGTGCACTACATAGGGTGTGTGACCATTATTGTAACACCCTATGCAGTGCACTACATGGGGAATCGCAATACATTAGGGATTCTGCCTATGTTTCTGGCACTGGGTCTGCTGGTAGAAAAACTGTTCTGTTTTAGCACGGGCCAAAGTTATCCCGGAATAAGGGCAGCACGCATGTGCCGTAAACCCGGATGTAAAATTTTCTACAGCACTAGCTGATAAACAAATGGGTTAGCCTGCATTCGCCTTACATCTGAATGCCTGGACCTTAAAAATAATAGAAAAAAATCCCATATAGGAACATGTGGCAGTCAGGCAAGGGGTCGCTGCTTTAATAATATTGTTCAATTAAACAGCTACAGAAGGCACGGGTTAGAGGGAGAAGATTGTATGATTTTTATTAGGCTGTGGGCTTTGGGATGGATTTTCCAACTAAAAAGTATGAACGCGGGAGCAACTGGTCCGAGCCGGAGGTGGTGGAGCTTTTACAGCTCTGGTCGGATCAAGCGGTCCAACTGGAGCTGGAGAGCTGCCTCCGCAACCAGCACGTTTTTAACCGCATAGCCGTTGCGCTGCATGACCGAGGCATCTATCGCACCGCGGACCAGTGCCGAGAGAAAATCAAGAAGCTGAAGCTCGATTACCGGCGCATGAAGGAGAACCAACAGACGCCGCGCGGTGCAAGAGCGCGCAGGTTTTACGACGTGATAGATCGCGTGCTGAGCAGCCGCACCGCCGCCTCTTCCTCCTCCTCCTCATCATACTCGGCTCTGTGGGGGAATGCTGGAGTGCACCACCAGGCGGGCCCGGGCTCCTCCAGCTCCGCCTTCACATTCAGCTGTCCGCCCAAAGCGGGCGAGCTCATGGAGATAAAACTAGAGGAGCTGAACGCGGACGGTGAGGAGGAGCTGCTGAGTGCTGAGGATCCGCTGTGCTCGGAGGAAGAAGCGGAGGCGGACTGTAAATCAGCCGGAGCCGACACTGAGGATCCCGGGGAGCGGGGAGGGGAGTGTGCTGCTCACGCGGGGTGGTCTCCTTCAGGTACCCTGAATCACTACAAGTGGGCATATGGTACAAATCCCTGGACCCCAAAGCCACCTCTAAGTCTACGTATTCGTTTTCTTTTACCCCCTCCCCTTCTTTTTCATTGGGTTTGGGTTTTTCCACTACTTTTATAATTACTATTGTTATAAGTGTTATAATTATTGTGTATTAATATATAACTTTTTTTATCTTTTTAGTATATGAAGTTGCTCATTAACAAATCTAAAGCTTATTAACTGTAGACATAAACAGTTTCCAAATAAATCTCACTGCAATTTTAATAACAAATAGGAAAAGCACTGTTAATGTGATTTAAAAAATAATTCGGATTCTTTTAATGCAGCGCAGGGTTTTCATTGTAAGTGAAAAGGTCAGGAAGAAACCATAAGGCTTTCATAAATAATCCTGTTGCCATAACTGTGCATAATATTTTAATAGTGGGATTTTTATTTTCCTAGATGTAATCATAATTGTTTCTATTTTATTTATATTTATTTACAAAAGGAATCCCAGACTGTAAAAAGTGTGAACCCCTACTATCCCTTCAAATTAAACAATGTTTTGTGTCTTTAAATGCAAAACACTCACAAATTCCTAGTGTATTAATACACCCACAGGCAGACTAATGGCTAATTAGCCTTTAGTTCTTCACATTGCTGTATTACATAATATAAATTTAAGGGTGTAATGTCAGGGCAAATATTGGCAACACTGGAACCAAGAACCTACTACTACTACTGCTAACTACTACTTCTAGGATGATTCTGCACCAGATAAATGTAGTCTTTCAGGGCCAGAAATAAATTGTTGGCTCCCTGTTTTCTTGCCGAAGTTGTCAGACAGATAAGACAGCTACATACTTCGGTTTTCTGAAGGCACTAAAACTCCTTTCTGGATCAAAGGGCTTTCCCTGTTAAATACAGGGAAAGCTGATCAAAGTTTCAAGTATCTGAGTGTAACCTATGTACATGTAAAGGTTTACCTTTGAAGAGCATGTGAAATAAAATCTATAACACATTTTTCATAACGTGACATGCTTTAAAGTGAACTATGCTCATGTCTTTTCCCTTGATGATACCTGGGAATAGTTGGTGGGAGAAGGTAAAACCTACCGTGATTGTTTAACATTATTGTTCTTCCGCTAGTGTGTGCATGGTGACCTGCTAAAACAATCAGATGTTTAGATATGGTCAAAAGCTTTGATAATAGACTACGGATCTTTTATTGACTGATATGGAGTAATCATACACATTAGGGACATTGAACCAGGGTTCAGTTTTGCCTTCTCTCAAGCCTCTAGCATGGGTCTGTAGTATTCATAATGTTGGAACTATATGGGAAATATAAATGTCTTACTACTTATACTTACATTTACATTTCTGGCATTTGGCAGACTCCCTTATCCAGAGCGACATACAAAAGTAGTTTGAAGTCTCTATCAATGAATATGTTAACAGTGGTTCAATAGGTCACAGACTTAGGAATTAGCAAAAGAAAACTGTGTTGGGATGATTTAAAAAATCAATGAATTGAATGGATGCAGCTACCGGTAGCCAGTGGAGGGAACGCAGCAGTGGGGTGGTGTGGGAGAACTTAGGCAGGTTGAAAACAAGTAACGCCGCTGCATTTTGGATCATTTACAGAGAACAAATTACATTTAGAGGTAGACCTGCCAGTAGAGAGTTGCTGTAGTCCAGTCTCGAAATGACAAGAGACTGAACAAGCCTGTGCCAATAAAAATGGCTGAATCCTTCTGATGTTGTACAGAAGAAAACGACATGAGTGTGTCACATTAGTAGTATGGTAGGAAAAGGACAGTTGATTGTGCATGGTTACCCCAAGGTTGTGAGCAGTGGCTAAAGAGGGAATCAAAGAGTTGTGCAAGGACATTGCAAGATCCTGGCTTGTGGATGAATCACCTGAGATGTTCAGTTTTGCTGTGATTGAGTTTCAGCTGATGAGCTGTTGGGGGGGGGGGGTCGGGGGGTGTCAACAGCATAGCAGTGATAAGAGAACACATGTGAGGATATAAGTTTGCCAAGAGACTGAGTGAGAGAGAGTAGAGGGAGAAAATAAGCGGACCATGAGTCAGTGGGGAGTTGGTGGAGAGCTGATGTTGATCCATTCCATGTTACCTGATATGAGTGACCATCCACGTAGGAAGCAAACTATTCCCATGCTGTTCCATGAATTCCAATACTCCTGAGGGTGGACAAGAGAGTCTTGTGGTTTACTGTGTCAAATGCTGCCGAAAGGTCGAGCCAGATGAGGACAGATGACAGCTTGGGCGAGCTACTCACATGTAGTTTCTCAGTGACAGCCAAAAGGGCAGTCTCTGTGGAATGTGCCGCTTTGAAGCCAGACTGGTTGGGATCCTGGAGGTTGTTTTGCAAGAGATAGACATACAGTTGATTATAAACGGTGCATTCCATAATTTTAGAAAGAAAGGAGAGAAGTGATACCGGTCTGTAGTTGTTGATGTCCGAGGGATCCAGAGCAATTTTCTTCAGGATGGGAATAACCCTTGAAGGTAGTTGGTACATGACCAGATGCTATGCCATTGGTGCTTTTGGTGAAGAGGAGCAAGAAGTCTTGCAAGATGGTCTGGATAGTGGAAGGGATTGGATCCAGTGGGCAGGTGGCAGGATTGCAAAACTGGATGATTTGCAGAATCTCGTCTGCTGCCACGGTTGAGAGATGCGACACTGAAGGAGTAGGGGAGTCCTGGCTGCTATATAATATAAAACTGGTTATTTATCTCTGGATATCCCTTGACAACTGAGTGGATTTGCTTTATTAGCAGTGTGTCCTCAGGTCCTGCAGGGTCAGCATCTTGCTGAAAGTGTTCTGTGTGCCCTGCCAACAATGTCAAGTGTCTTATAGTACTCTACTCTTTACAGGTTTTTAACTCTACAGAGCTTTGTAGTGTTCTGTGAGTGTAGGCACTTAGGTTCCTTTTCTGAAGTGCCAATGTTTGGTTAGTGGCACTTCTATTAACTTGGAATTCTAAAGGCATTTTTCAAACAGTCTTCTAAAGGCTCAATCATTTAATTTGTCTCTATAAATGGACTGGATTCAACTTATAGAGGCATTCATGCCAGAGACATTTTTTATTTTTCTTTGGAAGCTAGTACTAAGGCATTGTACCTCTCTGAACAATAAATCTTAAAGTTAAAGACCCAGAGGCATTTACTGTCCTGAACCGTTGGTGTAAAACAGAAACAATGATTACTTTCTTCCATTTTCTCCAAACTATAAACAATGCTTGTTTGTCAAAATCTTGAGGTACTATCTGATGTAAAAGGTGATGCTGGGGTTTGAACCCCCCAACCATCTGATCAGTAGCCCAGACTTAACCATGGTAGCAGTAGACAAGTAATAGTTTTGTCTCACACAGGAATTTGGACTTCAGTGTTTCCATTTCTGCCCAGTGCAAAAACAGTGCAGGCTAATATTTAACCACTGGGATCTGGAATCATTGCACTAGTCTGTCATGTGCAACTTTTCGACTTTTCTCTCTGTATCAAAAACTGATGTTTTTTTCAGTTCACAGGCAGTTCAGTATGAGCTTTAGAATTCTAAGAGAGTTTATGTTACTGAGTTTACTAACCCATGTTATATGTTACTGAGTTTATGTCTCTATGTCTTATAATTTGCAAACTAATTCTACAGAAGACAAGGTAACATTTCTGTAATCAGGTAGACTAATGGAATGCAAGCTTATGTTTTTAGCTGTTTTCCAGAGTTAAAGATTAAATACAGATCAGGCTTGTCTGTTCTTCTTTGTTTTATTTAATATATATTTAAATTATTTGTAGTGTTGATGCACTGTGTAACATTGAAGCCTCACGGTTTTCTTCCAAAATATTCACTGGTAGATATGGCTATTAGGTTTCTTATCTGTTATTTTGATGCACAGCTTGTGTAATGGTCCACGATTAAAAATCTTTTTTTTTTGTTTTCTTAAATAGGTTTTAGTGACCATAATGTGGCTGGCTCATCCGGTGCAGCTGTTTCTCCAGTAGCAGTTCCTGTGCCCAGTGTAGATAGATGCATCCAGGCTGACCTGCAACATCCTAAATATTCCAGTAGGTTCCGTCAGAGGAAACGTCGTCGGGCAGTACGAGCAGGCAGTGGTGGGAGGTTACTAGAGAAAGCACTGGCAAGTTTCATAAACTGGCAGCGAGTCATGGAGGAAAGATATATATCTTTGGAGGAGATGAGGCTACATCAGGATGCACGGGCTGAGAGACAGAGGCAGCATCAGGAAGAGAGACGGGTTCATCAGGAAAGAGAGCATGAGCTCCGTCTCGTTTCCTTACTCACAGGAGCCTTCAATACAGCCAGAGGGACAGCAGAGCCGAGAAGCAGCAACACCGAAACCTCTGCCCCCAGTGCAACAGTGTCAGAGCAGACATTGCTTTCTGTGCCTCCTCCGCTTCCACCTGACCCTCTCACATTCCCCACTGTACCCAGAATACTGCAGGAAGATCACTCTGTTGATCAGGGAATGAGCAACACAATGATCCTTGACTCCACTGCAGTCGCATCTGTGCCTCCCCAGTCCCCATTTGTACCCAGCATGCTGAGAGATAATCAGAGAGCTGATGAGGGAAACACCAGCACCACAACCTCTGACTGCAGTACAACAGCATTTGATATAGCAACTTTATCTGTGCCTTTCAGTTCTTCAGGTCCAGGTCCTGGCCCTTCCACACTCCCCTTTGTACCCAGTATGCTACGGGGTGATCAGACACCCCAGTACAGCAAGTTTTTGTCCTGCAGGGGTAACAGGATCCGACAGCACCAGGGAATTCTGCAGGAAGGCTACACACAGTACTATGCCAACAAGCATGATGAGAATAGTAACCCTGAGGTTAGTAGCACACAAATTACACCTCCTTCAGATTCATGGTCTTTGCTTGCACATTTGTACAGTTAGAGTCGATTAAAGGATTATTTTCTGAAATCCTCCTTTGGAAATGAAATATATAATCATATCTCTATTATTATTATTATTATGACTTAATGACATGTTGCTATAAAATGTCATACTGTTTATGTTATTTATATTTCAGTAGGTATATTTGAGAAAGTGACATGTTGAAAAGGGTGAAACTTTATGGTTTGATATGTTAAGGTTTTTTAACAGAATTGTCATATAGAACTTTAGAACTGGAAAGACATTTGCAAAAGAAAAAAAATATTGCCTGTTTTCTCTTTTAAAGGGCATTATAAATTTGGGAACAAGCGAGAACAAGTTGTGCTTTGACCTTCTGCAGAAACGGGTAAAACATTTTTACTGCAACTCACCCAGATAATTAAGTTACATCCGTCAAAACTTACATTAGATACTGATGCCAACAAGATGGAGCCTGGTTAGGCCAAGGAAATGTAAGGAAAAATGCAAAAGGCCACTCTCATAAGGATAGAAACGTCACATTACAGCCAGAATAACTTTGTTTTGATACAAGCGGACTCGAATCACTATTAGGTACTGCACTGATGTTTTAGTTTATAGAAATGATTTAAGTCCATTGTGTGCGAATAGTTCTAATCTAGTTCTGCTCTTTTCTTTAGCTGACACAGCCTGACATGCTCTATGTGGATCCTTGTCTGCTGCAGTACTCCGACTGGAGGGGTCATCAATTGTGTGAAAACTATCAGTTTTTTTTTTAAGAACATTTCATGTTGAAATGCATATTAAATTAAACAGCACATTGGTTTTGCTGATGAAGTGAAAAGTATGAACAGTTGAACTTCCTTATCAGCAAAGAGCCATCATTGCGTTCATTTCATTAGACTAACATTTATTAAGTGTACTGAATAAATTCTTATTTCCACAGCCTAAGAGAGGAAGTAGCAAAGTTCCTGTCAGAGCACTGTCACGCACCGAGGCCACTAAGAGCCAACAATGTGAGTCTTTTTAGCACTATCAGCAAATTGTGCTGTTATGGTTACCCTTAGAATTCAGCTTTCCTCAGAAAAAGTGAAGTATAGAATATGATGTTGTGTATATATATATACATATATATATATATGTGTGTGTGTGTTTGTGTGTGTCTCACTAGGTGGTTGTGATAAATGGCTGTAGCTCTCTTTTTTCTGCTATAGCAGCTGTGCTTTGCGATCCTGACGGTAAGAGTCCATATGGGCAGAGTTTATGCTCAGCATAAGTTCTCTGTGTGCATTATATACATACATGGGGGCTTTTACTGACTTGATTCAGTCTTGGGGTGCCTGACATTCGGATGGTTGATTTTTTGTTTGCAATTGAATAGTCTGGGTGACCGATGTATAGAGAGATATATGACAGCCTATGTTGTAGAATACCTATTTCTGATAGGCTGGCAAGTGGGTATTAATTTCTCATAATGTGATATTGTAGACTTGGTAAGTAATTTTGTTTTTTTTTTACACATTCAATTAACCTGATTGGAGCACACAGTATGGGCAAAATGGAAAGCAACAGGTTTTAGTGCTAGAAAATACTACTAAATGTTCCATCATCCTCAACGTGGCAGTGAAAGTCTCCTCTGCCAGCTGTGATTATGACAGAGGTGATCCTTGGGCAAAAATAATAAAAAGTATGCACAGCCTGTTTCACTTTAGTTTGCATTGAATTTCAATTTCAGTAGAAACATTAAATTTAGTATTCATTAGCTGCTCATTAAACTTGACCTCCCTGCAAGCACCAATGACAAAATGATGAATCTGATCTCTAGTTTCGATGATTAAAAAGACTTACATAGACCGAAAATGACATAATATTGTTCGTGATGTTTTTCATTTCTTTCTCTCAGTTATATTTCTCAGCCGTTTCTCTCGTTGTCTTATACGATTGAATGACCTTGATGTGCCAAGTAAACATTTTCATTGTACAATCAGGAATTATTATACAGTCATATAACAGTAGCATGTGGGATGTGAAACTAGTATATTAAATTCAATGATAAAAAAAAGGTGGGTGGTGACTGTGGTATAATCAAGGTAATACTTGCTGAAGTGTCCTGATATACTTTATAATGAATAAAACACAACCAAGTGTGTATTCCCTTTTGCATATTCTGAAGGAGTTTGTCAGTGTTATTTTTTTAACATTAAATAGCTGGGTTTTTTTTTGTTAATTAACAAATGACGTGCCATGCATTTTGTGCATTTATAGTTACATTGAATGTTGTGCAACATCTGCAACAAACAGTTTGTTTATATTAGTACTTAATACCACCAAACTGCTGTTCCCTCACCTGGTTAATGTTTTTCCTCTTGATGTTGTGCAGCTTGTCATGAACCAGAGAATGTACAAATGTCATGAATAACCATATCACACGCCACCATTAGCTATAACTGTTATAAAGTTTTGACACTAAAGTATGCTTCTAAAAATGCTTTTAAAAATTAAAAGTAGATAAAACTAAAATCAATAAGTTCCCTATTTATATCCGAATTATGTGATTTGTTCAAGTATATATTAATATAAATGTTGTAGAAAATAAATTAACACATTTTGACCAGTCAGAATCGAAAGCATAACAGGACTGTGGTGTAGATTCAGATTGTTTGTTCTGTTATCTTTTATCTGGTTTTATGGCACAGTAACAAGCAGGCAATTGAACATCATGGAAAGAGCTTACACATGTATATATTTGTACACACTAAGTATCATTCTCGTTGTTGTATGACATGGAAATGTTTAAGTATTGTTTACCTGTGATGCTTTGTGAATCCTGGGTATCTTGCAGATGCAATCCTCATCCCAACCCCTTTTTACGGTGTGATCACCGAAGATGTTGATTTGTACAGCAGTGTGAAGCTTTACTGTGTTCCTCTCGACAGTGAGGTACTTTCCCAGTGTCCTTTTACTCCTGTCTGTACTTGTTGGTGGAGTTGCTGTGTTTATGTTCCATTTTTTCCAACCTTCAGCCCAGCCAAAATGATGACAGGCCGTTTCACCTCACTGCCGAAAAACTGGAGCATGCTCTCCAGAAAGCAAAGAAAGAGGTGATTCATGGAGCACAAGCTTTCACACACATAAATACACACACTCACATTCATAAGAAATGATCCCACTGTCTGTTTTCTTTTGTTATTTTTTGCAGGGAGTGAAACTAAAAGCAATCATTCTGATGAACCCCCACAATCCTCTGGGGGAGATCTACACCTCTGAAGAGATGATCAGCTTTCTAAACTGTGCCAAGAGGTCATTTTACTAATGGCTCATCCAAAAAGAAAAAAAAAGGAAGCAACAATTGTGTCTTGTTTTTATGACACGTAAATTGAGTAAACACCTAATCTTCGAAATGAAGTACTGAAATTACTCTTTAAACATCCCCTGTGGTGTGCACTGGGACATTATTGCTGTGAGCTCACATTAATTTTTACTGAGTGCAATTAAGCTCTTCATTGCTGAAAGGGGATTTCTGGTGCTTTGAAAACTTTCATTAACACTGTCATTTATCCTTTAATGGATTCATAAACCCGGATGGGTGTCTCCTTTTCAGATTTCTGTTTTTTTTTTTTATTTGTTTGTTCTTTTTGGTGTGCCATAGGCATGAGCTGCATGCTATTGTGGATGAGATCTACATGCTGTCTGTGTTTGAGGGCTCCTTTAACAGTGTCCTAAGTCTAGAGAGGTAATATACAATAACATTTTACTGCAAAATGCCAGGGACACCCACCTACAGAAGTCATGCAATAATGCAAACAACTCTCATCAGGTTACCAGACCCTCAGAGGACTCATGTGATGTGGGGAATTAGCAAGGTGAGAGAAAAATGTCTATTTGGGTTGTTGTTCATGTGATTATAATCTTACACATATGAGTCTATCAGCAATATATTTCCAAATATGTGACATATTCCCAGTCTTCAGTTGTCCAGTTTGACCCTATTAAATCTAGTATAATACACATGCAGTATATGTAAATTGCTAGCTAGGTGAAAACTAATTAAATGAATCTAATTAAAATTATTGGTGTAAGTGTAGCACATTGGTGTCACACTGTGGTCTGACTAAACCTGTGTGTGTGCAGGACTTTGCCATGGCTGGCATGCGTTTGGGTACATTATATTCTGAGAACATTGATTTAATTGAGGCCCTTGTTCAGCTGGGATGTTTTCATGGAGTTGCAGGACCAACACAGCACCAGGTGTCTCAGCTGCTAAAGGATCGAGGTACTATTTAGTGCATCATTTTTGCTAGATTCATCAATTGCTCAGATCATTAAGGTTTTAGGTGCTTAATACTCTGAGGTTTACTGTACAGTTACTATTTATTGAACCTCAGTAACCAGTGTCACCGCCTTTCAATGATCAACTGACATTCTCAGGTATCTGAGGGAACAGAGGTAGCTAAGTTCATGTGTTAATGCTTTCAGATTGGATGAATAAGATGTTTCTCCCTGAGAACAGACGCAGGCTGCAGGAGGCTCACCAATACATGTCTACTCAGCTAACAAGGCTTAACATTCCCTACCTCCACAGGGGTGCTGGCCTCTTTATCTGGGCCGACTTCAGCAAGGTGAGTTACTTATAATAGTGTTATATACTGTTATGCAGACCATTCTGAAAATTGAATTCTTGACCATAACACTGTGCTTAGTCAGGGTCTGCTGCTGAAGTGCTGATGTTTCTGGACTGCGTGTCTATTTGCAGTTACATTTACAGCGTGTGGCAGATGCCCTTTTCCAGAGTGACTTACATTTATCTCTTTTATACAGCTGAGCAGATGAGGGTTATGGGTCTTGCTCAATGGCCCAAGCTTGGCAGTGCTGGATTTTGAGCTCACATTCTCCTGATCACTGCACCACTGCCTCCTGTTTTTAGAGATGAAAATATTTTTATCTAGAGAGTGCACACCAACAACTAGCAGTGCATGTAAAAGTCCCTTTAGTGCTGTTAATTCAATGTTATGATCCATCCACATGGGTGGATGTTCCTTTAGTGCATTACATATGAATGATTTCTTGACATAAAGATAGAGCTGTTTGTGTTGAATTCTTAGGAATCATGGAGATGGAGAGAAGAGGTAGGAAAGATAAAAGGAAGATAAGAAGGAAAGATGGATGGATGGTTGGGTGGATGGATTGTTAGTTAGTTCATTGAGTGGTCGGTTAATTTTTTTTCATGCTTTCCTAACAATAATAATTATAATAAGTCTTGCTGCCTTGGAGGTTGTGCTGTATAGACTGTGATTCTGTCAGAGGCTCATACAAGTCAGCTAGCCTCAAACCAATGGGACTACTTTCCCAATTTATTTTAAGTCTGTGTATCCATTGATCCTTTTATATTCTCATTTCTTCTGTGTAATCTCAGTCTTAGCTGAAAGCTGATCCTCCAATCCTCCCCATTTCTGTAAGGCTTAGCAAAGCTAATCCTAATAATTCAAAGCTGCTACTGTAATACTAGATGAGGTGTGAAAGCTGTGCTTTTGTGTAAGCCGTGTTTATAGATATATATATATATATATTAAGTGCCTGAATTAAAAAAAATAATTGTAAATTTAATTCAGTCAATATTGGTATCAGAAAAGAAAAAGTGGCATTGTGCAGTTTATTTTTTTATACTGCTGTAAAAGGAGTGCTTTACATTCTTTAAATACAAAGTAAGCTGAATGTTTAAATAAAATATTATCGAACCATTGAATAGTATCATAGTAACTACTGTCATTGAATGATCTAATATCAAAGTTTAATATTTTGATTCTTTTGATGGTAAGACAGATAGTACATGGTGAAAATCATAAATTTGATTTGTTTTCTAGTGTTTTTAACAAGAGAAAAACAGATGTAGAACATCATCGAGTTATTATAGATTTCTATTAGGGGCCAGTGGCAAATTAAAAAGTAAAAGAAGAAACCATGCAAGGAACCAGACTCAAAAGGGAACCTACCTTCTTTTGGCTGAGACTGGATAGTGTGATTATGAATCATTTCTCTTCTACAACTGTATATTGTACAATCAAACAATGCAGTGTCTGTTAAAAGGATGAGCATTATAGTCTATATGATTAATCACAGCTCTACAGTGGAGGCTTTGTGTTGTTGACCTGTGTTTCATTTTGATGTGTGTGCATGTACATGTATTTGTATTTGTCTTTAACAGTATCTTAAGGAGCCCACATATGCAGAGGAGCTGCGTGTATGGAGGTGCTTTCTGAAACACCGGTTGTTGCTGAGCTGTGGTCAGGCTTTTAGCTGTTCTTCACCAGGATGGTTCAGAATCGTCTTCTCTGACCAGCGCCACCGCATCCAACTCGGTCTGTTTGTGTACTGTGCCATGTCACGCCATATGTCTCCGTCTGTGTGTGTTATTTTTATACGTCTTTAGCCTTAATTAGCTGATTTACATTAACTGATGTTTGATGTGTTTATATGATGAGGCAGCTCTTTTCACAGGCCTAGAAAGAATCAAAGAGACTATAGAGGAACTTCAGTGCTCCAGCCACATGACTGATTGTGAGAACACAAAAGCTGTAAAACAAGATGACGACAGAGAAACACAGAAGAATAGCCAGACAGAGGACGAAAACAACAAAGACGCTTCCAAAAATACAACAATCAATGCCTTCAATACAACAAAAGTGCATTTAGAAAGCAATGGTGCTCTGGCTGAAAGCTTGTTATTGGCTGATGAGGAGGTTCAGGTTAACAGCTACCAAACAGTTGCAGACTCGGAGAGTTTGGACTCGCTAATAGGAGCACTGCGACAGCAAATCCACTCCTCTGATTGGCTAGAGAAGAACAGACCGAAACTGGCCGAGGGAGAAGACCCAACACAAGCTGAGGTGTTTAAAGATCTCTTGGATAGAGCCAGAATGTAACAAAGACTGCAAATCCAAATCCAGAGGCAAGCATGTTTTTTTTGTTTTTTTTACTTATTTTATTCGAGTTTACATATGAAGTTTCTGTATATGTTTGGAAGCCGTTTCCATTATAAAGTTCTTCTGTTCTTTTCATGCATATGCAACTGAAATGCCTTGTTTTAAAGCACAGGTCTCATAGCGGCCTTTGGATCTTCCAAATGTCAGAGAGATGACTTGAAAAGACAATTTGCATTCAAGAAAAACTCCACCATGTGACTCATACGCTGCTGATCTTTTTGAGCAGAGCCTACATACGAGGAGATGAGAAAGCTGGACAGACTAAAGGACTTGCTGTATCGTTCTCTTTAGGTAGAGATTAAATAAGAGCTAAATCCTGCTGCAATCACTTTTAGCAGGTATTATCCTGAACAACATTGTGGGGTAATATAAAATAAACCACCATGTCGATAAAAGAAGTTTTAGCAAAAATTTGATTACAAAATAAATCTTGGACATTGATGAATAAATATACTGTATATAAAGATTATACTATACAGCTGTTCAGGGTGAATTTTTCCTCTTTCATATTCTGCTCTTTTTCTCTTGAAAGTTCTTTAGCTCTTTATTTGTAGTATATTTTTGCTAATATCATGATGATCAATATAAATTCTTCACTAAATATCATGTTGAAATAAAGAAAAGCTACTCTTTAAAATGTTGTCTGTCTTACTTTTTTGTTGTTTTTATTGTGAGTCGATGGTGAGGTCATGTTTAGTGCATTCAGTTAGTGCTTTCAGTTGGGTGGGAAGGAAAATGGAGGAGGGTGTTTTGGTCTGAAGCATGTTTGGTTGCATAGAGAACAGTGGGCTGTTCTTTCCTCTGTAGGCTGCACCATGACATCAGAGCAGCCCCTCTTCCGCCGCTGTGGTTTAAAAAAAATCAAAAATCAAATTAAGGGAGAGAGATGTATGTATGTATGTTTGCTGAATTTAGAACATTGTATGTGTCTATAAATGTATGCATTATCTGTATATTTTACAAAGTGGATATGTTAGTCAAAAATGAAATAAACCTATATGGCAGTGTTAGACCCACACATTTTGCATTATACATTTCGTGACTTCACTTTCCAAAAGCCTCGTCAGCATTTCGAAAGACTCCAGAAACACATTTCAAATGTCATAAAAATTTCTTCCTCCATACATATGAACGTTTCTTAAGTTTTTTAACCATTGTCCAAAGAGGGGTCAACTAACATTTTTCCAAAATATGTCAATTAAATGTTTAAGTTGTATTAGGCATAGGTCTAGTTTGTAAGCTGGGTAAAAGCTTAGCATACAGAGCTTAGTGGAATTGAGAATGTCCACGCTTAGATTTACTTTCACATTTAATATTAGTTACAAAAATGAATTTCACTTTATAAACCGCAGATGGGTTTGTGTCAGATGGGCTTCTAGGGGAATTTAAAGACAGTGTTTGTTCCCCTGTGTGTTTTGTGACAGGGGGAGTTTCCACCAACTGAAGGCTGGGTCTCCACTGTAGGCAGAGGGAAGTCTCTTGTGCCACTTTAAAGCTTTACAGTGTCAGGAGGAAGTGTGTGTAATGGGTGGGTGTGTATATTCTCTGTTTCACTATCAGCCTCGTATTTAGGTTTAAGCTTTGACAAGGGAAACATCTCTCTCTCTCTCTCACTCTCATTCTCGCTCTCTAAACATTTCACTACAGCTCTTTTCAGGTAGGACAAATACTTAAATGTCTTTTGGTTAATTAAAATGAGAATTTGTGATATTTGAAAATATAACTTTATGCCTGGCTGTTATGTTTACAGTATTAGTTTTGCATTAGACTGGATTAAATAGATTAAAAAACTATCTTATCTTATCTTATCTTATCTTATCTTATCTTATCTTATCTTATCTTATCTTATCTTATCTTATCTTATCTTATCTTATCTTATCTTATCTGTGCTTAATGCTGTGGATTTTATTCATTTATTTTTAATAGAACCACCATATATCAACTGATAAAGTGGTAATAGTGTTTAGTGCTGTGTTACCACAATTCTTTCACCTCGGTTTCTACTCACACTTTCTCTACATGTCTCTGTTATGAAGAATGAACGTACCAGAGTTTGTGGATTCAACAAGTCGCTTTCGATTCGCTGAATCGTTTTTGGGTTTAGTAGGCTGCATATGCATCTGTTATGCTGTTTGTATGCCTGACTGGATGGAGGGAAATGGACTGTGGTCAGTGGGAAATGAGTCCAGTCCAGTTGATAGCCAGACAGAATGGCACATAATCCAAGGTGAGTGGTTTAAGTTTATTCTCAGACTATTTTGTTAAAGATCTGAAGCTGAATTGAACAGTATTGAGTTGAGTGGCGTGTCAACAATATCCTTGGATGTTGCAGCATGTTGTCATATTGTCCATTTAGAGATAATGTAGTACACTTCAAAGGTGGTGTGAATCATTTGGACCTGGCTTGTGGGAGTATATAAAGCAGGAAATTCCAGATACCCTGTGACCAATTTCATTTTTAAGTGTGCATGTGTGGGCTCGTTGATCTATGAATGGGCAAAATACCTGTCCTTGGTCTGCAAAGCGATGGCTTGTTATTAAGATAGGCTTCACTGCTGTAAAAAAAACCCCAAGTCACAGTCAAGTTGGTTTGCTATTATTTTGTCTGGACACCATATCTTCTAATCATGCCTAGCTGTTTTAATATAGACCTGCTTAAACTGTCATGCTTAGACTTGTGCCTTCAGCATTTCTGACATATTTTCTTTCATATTTACACCTTGCCTCAGGCATGGAGTAAAGCTAAAATGGCAATTTTGTTATGGGATTTTTCCAGACACATTCAGTTTGGTGTCAGTTTCAAAGCCATGCTGGATTTGCTATGGAATTCCCCCGAAAATTTCAACCACCTCTTTCATTTCACTTCAATGACCTATACAAATGAATTTAGTTTTGTGATCTGTGTTGCACTGTGGAGATCTTTATATTTTTGTTACTGTATGATAATATTCACCAAACATTCTCTCTGGTATTTATTCTGCTTATATGGTTAACCTGTTCACCTATGTCTTTTTACTACTTATTACTTACTAACATGTCCTAAGTGTCCCTTATATTCATCTTTAGAATAATCTACTGTAAAACACAAAAAATGCCACAAATCTTTGTTTTAAATAAATAAACAACATTTCTTTATATAAAGGGGGAGCCTCTGAATGGCAAGTGTTGAGGCTGATAAAATATGAATAGGAATTTGACAGCTAAAATTATTTTCATATTTTATTTATATTTCATGTAATTACTTTCTCTAGAGCCATGAACATTATTTTATTTTATTTTATTTTATTGTATTTTATTTTATTAAACTGAATTATTTTGACCCAAAAAGTACATGGTCATATTTCAGTCTAAAACATCATCATTTTAATATTTTTGTCATTTAACAACTGTTTAGGCAATAACACCTTTTCTGTTCTTGTGTACAGGTCTAGGGCCTCACGTTGTGTTTGCTGGCCTTTCTTTCCTCATGGCTATAAGTGCGGGAATTCTGTGTCTCCTGTTTGCATTCTGCTGGACGTCAAATACCTCGCTCTCTTACTCCAACACACGCTCACTGCTGATGGCAGGCCAGGCACTTTACCCCACCACACTGCTGCTCATCACACTGCTACCAACAGGTCAGAATGAACAAGTCATCCTGTAGTGCCATCTTTCCTGAATTACCTTGTGAAAGTGAAACTAAACTGTATTTAAATGATATATTTTTTTGTTTACATGCTACTTATGGGCAGTGTCCATAGTGCTACATATCACCTACTTATACCCATACTGACAAGTGACATAAAGCTAAATGAAAATACATAAAGACATTTCCACAAGAATCAGCTGTCATTCGGACAGCATTTGTCAGTTTTGATGTCACACGGTTTACATGACAGACTTTGTGTAAACAGAGAGAATTTGTGATACAAATGTTTTATGATCCATTCAAGACTGACTTTGTAGCATTGTGTATGTCTGGTCATGGTGGTGATGATGTGGCATTTTGTACATCAAAACCAAACTTGCCCTAATTTAGTGTCAGAAAAAAATACTAGTACCTAGTAACTTAGTTAGTACTATATCATGACATTATAGACATAAATAAAATTTTATTTAAGATCAAGAGAAAAGATTTCTGCTATAAACAGTTCGTATCATGGCTTTGGCATAGCCATTCATCAAAATCTTATAAACAGCATGATAAATTGTACTTTAAGGTTCAAAAAGAGATCGGAAAAGATCTACAGAACTATATAATGCAATAATTGTTACTTCCAAATGTTCACAGTGTTATATAGCCTCATTTTATGTTGAGTCAATCACCAAATAATCAAGTACAGGAGACAACACAGAGGCACTGAGCTATAAAAGTCGCTCGTCAGAATATTCTGGCATAAATCAGCCCACAAAGAGTCATACCACACTATATGTCAACGTAACTCTACTTCAATTCTACCACAATCACAACAATCTACCACGTTCAAGTGTTATGTCAATTTACATCACAATGAACAACAATAATCTTTGACAGATAATGTCTGTTTGAATAAACCTTTATGGTAGAAATAAAATATGGCAGGAGCTGTTATAAGAAGATAATCAGTGATGGGATGGTGAGATGTGTTGGTTATTTTCCAGTAGCAGCATTCTTGCTATATTTTATTTCTTACATATGCCATATATAATAGAAAATCAGTCCACACCTGCTGACCAATCAGATTAGAGAATTCAGCAGAAAGTCTGGTATAAATATTTTTATGTGGGTGGATGTCAGTCTTCAGTGTGGGCTTATGTAATTGTCACTTGAGCATTGCCATCTCTATATGGCTGGTTTGCGAATGTCAGTTGAAGGGAATCAGATTAAGGGAATAAAAGCACTGTGATGAATTTACCAGTATTCATTTTACCTGGATCTTTCACTGAAAGATTAAATAAATTCATATTTTCCCATGAAAAGTCTCAATTTGTGTCTCCTCCTCCTTCTCCAGGGTTTTTCTTTCTCCTAAGCTGGGCGCTCTTCACCAGTCAACATATCGCTGATATCCGTAAAGACCTGACATGCCTGGGCTCCTCATATTGGCTGGGTGCTGTGGGCTGGGCTCTGCTGCTGGCTGTTCTGCCAGTGGTGTTCCTGGTGGAGCAGTGTGTGGTACCTGACATACTGCCTGAGCTGAAGATGAAGACTGAGTTCTGGCAGAAGGGATTCCAGGTGGCGCACACCCGCTCGTTCAGTGAAAGCTACCAGCATAGCGCTAAACACTTTAAGCCTGAGTACAAGACATACATGTCCATGCCCTGAGGGAAACAGCACCATCATATATCAGTGCTGTTTACATATCCAGCCACTGTCCAGCCACTGAAAGGCTGAGTATGTGTCCAGAACCAGGTAACTAAGAATCTTGGGTCCTCTGCACACAGAAAGATTGCCACAGAAGAAGGCGTCTCAGGAAGAAGGGTTCACTGTGCTGAAAGTTACATGGATTTTTATATTCTGGAAGCTCAGGAGGCTGTGGCTGAGTTACTGATGAGGAACTGGCAGATATAATAGCCTGAAGAACAAAATGACTCATATTCATTTGGAAGCAGACATTATATTATATATAAATTTCCTTTCACACTTTATTATGCATACTCAGATCCATAGATTACTACATTAAGACATTAAGTACACACTACTTTAACTCACTGAAAACATGTATAATGGGGGGGGGGTGACCTGAAACACATTTAACTTTTAATTGTGTCATGTTAACTTTGAATTGTGTGATGTGTTTAGCGATTCAGGTGCTAATTTGTTGGTTGGTGCTTTTATTTGCATATTGTGAGAAGCATATTGTTATTGTTAATTATTTGCATATTGTGAGAAGTTTTAAGTTTTAAATTTGACGTTTTGTAAGCTGATCTTTTTAAGCAGAGTAGATAATGAGGTGAGAGAGATGGAAAGATTAAAGGACTAAAGTGCTAATGCATCGCTCTTTAGATAGCGAAGAAACAAGAGCTACTAGCCCACAGGTGCCACTCGCTATCATGCATACTCAGATAACATTGTGGGAAATGTAGGATGCTTTCATGGCTACAATAGAAATAAAATCATAATAGAATCATACGATAAATATTTAGTCATTCAGAGTGGATTTTGTCTGTAAGTGGATGACTTTTTAAACTATTTTTATACAAATAATTCTGAATTCTCTAAATGACAACTCAACCAGTCCAAACTTTTTACTCTCTCCATTATCTCCATTAACTATTCACCATGCACTGTAGTTACTAAATACTATTCATTAATATAGTAACATTATTTTTTAATGAGAAAGTTTGTAGTTTTAACCCTTTTGGACAAATCTTAGCTGCTTGATTGACATGAATGATTTCAGTGGACATCATCTGGGGGAATTCCAAACAAGTGCCAAATAATTTGTGCCACTAGCACCCTCATATGGTTGGTTTATGTTATTGCATGGCACCATGTCCAGAAAGAAGGCGGGTGTAAAAATGTGAAACGTTATGAGATGCAATAACCAAATGTTTTAAAATCAGTCCATGATTTCCTGTTGAAATGTAGTCTTTTGTAAATATAATACAGTTTCTTTGTAATTATATGTAAGCACAATAAATAAACAAATCAATAAATGTAACTATGCTTTCATTAAGATTAATAATACAAAGTGTTGTGTCTGATTTGTGCTATTTTTCTGCTGATTTTTTTTTTTTTCCCGGTTTAATTTAATGTTTAATTTAATTTAATCTTACAAGACATTTGGATCGAATGTTTTTAGATTCATACAACTTTCTCATTATATCTGGCCCAACTCATCAGGTACTTATCACTAATATTACTCTTATTGAGCTCATTACTGTAGTTGGATGAGTGAACATGCACTGGTAATAAAGGAACCTAATCCATTTTTTGTGAATACCACAAATTCATTTCTCTGTTCTGAGAAAAGTAAGAAAGGAAGTTGCTGTTGAACCCAATACTTCTCCTTGGACTTCCCTGTAAATTAGATTTGAGTAAATAGCTTTTCTGCTTGTTTCTCGGTACAAACAAACATGAATATTTCTTTAACACTCCAGGCATACTGCAAGCTTTCCACCAGCCAATGACATGCTAAAACGTGTTCAGCCACTGTTATTTTTACATGGAATTTTCTGAATTAGGATTTCCTGTATATTAGGAATATAAGGAATGCTTTGCCGTGGCCATTTTGCCCAAGACTGATATTTTGCCAGATGGAGAGAGGAGGATTGAGTCTAGAGAGAGAGAGGAAGCTGCTGAGCTCTTGTTTACCTTCTGGTCCCGCTAAAGTGGGGAAGAAAAACTGGGTCTGGCTCTGTGAATTGTGCCTTACTCAGGTGCAGCACTAATTAAAAGACAGTTCCACCTTGTTAACAATGGCTAATGAGTTTGGTATTCGATCCACGGGCGACCCTTTTCAATTTACCAACATGAACAAAACCTAATTGCCATTTGAATGGGAGTTGTATGTCCTTGAAGGTCATGCAGCACGGTACTTTAATGTGCACTAAATAGCAAAACAAACTCATTCCAAGTGAGCATCAAAGCCCCAAACCTTCTCATCACTGAAGCTTCTCTTAATTCTCATGGCTTGGCCCTAAATGTATTCTCTGTTATTTGCAGCCTCCATCCACTCCAGTATAAAACACTTGTGAATGGTGAAGGGGTAGTTGTGGGGTGGAATGGGGTGGGTTGGAGTGTACTTATGCAAGCACAAATATCTGCATTCTGTTTGACCTTTGTAACAGAATATGTGTGTGTGTGTGTGTGTGTTTATTAAAATTGCAGTTACATTCTATTCTAGAGGTGATGCTATTTAAGACTTTGAGTTTTAGGTTAATTAGCATGAATGAGTTTAAATAAAATGAAAGCATTAATGGCTTTATCCTGGTCAGGATTAGGAGCCTATCCCATGAAAACTGGACATGATGCAGGATCAGATGCTACTCAATGAGAGCTCACCATGTTCGCTGTTATTACTCCTCCATGATGAAGCCTTCTAATGCTCAATGATGGAGATACATTTTTTCTTCGAATGTCCGAAATCTTCATGAAGCAGAATTCAACTGGAGCTGGTATATCTCTGGATGAAATGAACTCACACATGAACAGAATAACAGTTAACAGTAACTAAATTCTATTCTTTAGAATTTGTATTCTATGTTTCTCTACTTCTGAAAAGCTGCTTTGAGACAATGCCCATTGCTAAAAGGGCTATACAAATAAATTGAATTGAACTGAATTGAATTGAAATTTGACAGTAGTGGCCCTAAATTCCAGATGAATGCTCTTTATATCCTTTTTGTAGATATAGGACAGGTTTATATGCTGGAACTAGGGTTCATGTGCTTAGACTAACACAACTTTGATTTACACAGGCAGTGCAGCTCAATGATTTTCAATCCTGGTCTTGAGGGATCCATGCACTGCGCAATGATGTGCTTTTTTCCTGCTTTAACACACTTAATTCAACTAATGAAAGGTGTGGTAGTTAGATGAGTTATAGATCAAGCAAAGTCTATTCTGTGATTATGGCTATTGAGAGTGAATATGAGATCCACTGGTAGATGTACATAGCAATGCTTCAGATTGTACTGCATATGAATCTCTTTCTAAAAAGCAACAACAACAATGCAGATACTTACTTGCATTCTTACAGGTTTTTATACGTGATCATCCATAAGGTGTGACTGAGTGACATCTGGTCCACACCCAGTAACCATTCCTGCAAACTCAAGCAGATGTCTCCGAGCAGAGCCTGGGACTTGCCATGTTTCCTATCAATTAAAGTCTAATTATGGAGCAGAGTAATGTTATTAAGCCACTGCTTCCGCACAATTAAGTGAAAGTGTGTGTGTGTGTTAGTGTGTTTATTAAGATAAATAATATTTACATTGACATACATTGCCAGGGTGGTGTGATACATTTTCTCAAGTGACTTGAGCTAATAACGTGTATTTTCTGTATTCACCATTTGGTGGTGCTGGTGTAGTTTGCTGGGAAAGAAACTGAACATCGCTTCATGGCATGAAAAAAAAAGAAGAACCTTCCAGATTTCTTCCTATCTGACAGATAATGAAATCAGAGTGGGAGGCTTCATACTAAAGCTGATTGTCTGGTCGTATGCATGTGGCTTTGTGTATGTATGCGCATGTGTTAATCGGGTCTTCCGCTCAAACATGAACTCAAAATTCATTCTAACAAGCAGGATACCATGGCATCCAAGTATATGATGAATTATTCAAGTTTCCATTGTTGCATAAATTTGATGAGAAACTTCACTTATTTCCTTGTTATTCCTTGTGAAATGGACACGATTTTAGATAAATCTAAGACAACACTTAAAAGAAGGCTTGTGTCCTGCATGTTGTAACAAATGTTTCAGGTAGAGTGTATGTGTTGGATTCACATAACTGAAAAAGACTACAGCAGAATCCAGTCCAAGGTCAGAATCCAGGCAAATAAGCTTTCAAAGAGCAGACAGAAAATGGCAAATTATAGAAATCGACATTGGTTATTATACAGTACCACACTGATTTCACATGTAATAAAACCTTCTAAGTGATAAAAACATCTTACCAGGGATGAAATGACAAACCTCTGGGCATCCAGCAGCAGCTGTGACTTACAATGTCAAGTGATATGGGTTGTCATTAGTGCAAAGCATTATAACTATATTTCTCTTTGTTAGCATTTTAAGCATGCTACTTCAGCTTCAGTGACATTCAAAGTGAATTCACGTGCTTAAACGCGCTCTTGAATCTCAGGCAGAGAATTCCAAATTGTAGCCACCCTCATTTTTAGCACAGTTGCTGAGATATGCGAGCTGATATTGTGGTGATGAGATAAGCTAACATCTGATTAGCAAGCTAATTACTTTCTGTAGAAATCGGCACTGTAAGATTCGCTGTAAAACTGTAACATCTGAATAAAAGTATAGGTTATGTCTGTACTAGCTAATTATACCTTTCTCATGAAATCATTGAAAATATTTGGCACTAACATAACATGACAAATCCCCCAAGGGTGATCATGGAAGTAAGCATTATTGTAGCAGCAGTGAGTTACTTAGAAAGTCATTTACAAGGATTAAACTTTGCATTAAACATTTCCATGTAATGATTTCATTGTAAGGTTGTAATTACAGGCATACATTTTACAGACCTGGTTGAGGGATTAAGATAAGGGTGTGTTTTTAACTATACCAATAGGGGTCTCTGAAGCACTTTTAAAGAAGCTGTATGAATCTCTAAATCTCTGAAACATTAATATGTGACTTCTACAATCAGGTATTTTTTCTCTCTTAAAACAAAATGAAAGGGTGGTGTCTTTTATTTCATGAAAGAAAGGCATACATATACACACATTGCTGTGCGAGAGGTTTAGTCACCTCTGGGACACAAGGTAGACCTAACTTGTTGCTACACTCACAGGCTATTTTATCAAGCTTAGATGCACTTTATAGGGCATACAGTTACAGACTACAGCCCATCTGTTGCTATGCACAATTTGTCAGCCCTCCTCTACTGGTTGAAAGGGACCGTGATAGGACTATAACTAACTTTATTCACATGGTTGACCTCAGTGTCACTGCTGGGAATGTCAATCAAAAATATTAAGTTGACAGAAATGCTATAGTCAGAAGTTGGCCACTAATGGAGTGCTAGAGGACAATTAATACACACTGGAATAAAGGAGCTATTAACCTATGAGGTGTCAATAAGGTGTCAAAGTCAAATGTGTTCAGTACATGTACAGAGTGCTAAAATAACCCGTAAATTATTGTATACCTTTTAATTTATTAATTGCATTGAAATGCTGTTTTCAAAGCAATAGGTGCATTTTTATAACGCACATTTAGATCATGTTTTTCCCCCTAATATATTTATATTTCTTATATATATTTTTTGATATCCTAAATAACATTTCTATTCAAAACACTATATATTTCAGGTATATTTTTGGACAGAAAAGTAGGACTGTACAATCACTTTTTCCTTCTTTTGTTGCATTCAGGTGCATGTTTGAATATACCTTTTTGTGCTTGAAATATGTCTTTGTTTATAGCAAAGATAAGGACAGACTGAGATTCTGTAGATAGAAAGGAATGATGAGATGGAGAGATGGGGAGAATGTGAGCTGGCACAGAAGATGGGTGTAAAATAGGATTAAATTCATTCAGGCGTGTTATCGGTTTGGTTTGTATGTGACTAGCCCATGTTGCATGCCCTTCAGCCCTTTCTTTTCTTACTGTGCTTCACTGACACACTTCCTACACTCAAGAGCTTGTATTTTTTAGCTGTTTCCTCTAGGCTCTTTGGATTTAGCAGTTGATCGTCTCAAACTATCTGACTATCAGAGACTTTCTTTTCTATTAATACCTTCACTGGTATGCAGGCCTACTTGAGTTACCTGCTCAAATTTATTTTTATTTCCAAAATTATATGTAAATCATTTTGGAATTTTTTTAATTATAGATAATCATTTTATTTATTTATTTTTATATAGAAGTCATTTATAAATGGAGCATTAAAACAAAACAGCAAGAGCTCATTCATTCATTCATTCATTCATTCTCTTTCCTCTTTACCTATTGATGGTCATAGTGGGAGCAGGATGAGAAGATCAATCTAATGAGAACTGACCAGGAGCATCCTTGTAAGGTGTCCAAATCACCTTAACAGCTACTCTCAATTCAAAGGATGCCTTGATTTCCCAGCTCCTGCCCAGTGAGTTTTATTCTTTTGCTCACTGCCCACAATAGGTGAGGACAGGGATGTACACTAAGGATAGTACATCTGTCTGCATTCATCCACAAAGTGTTCAAGTGCATATTAGAGTTCCAGTTTGAATGCTGCCAAAGGAACCACACCATCTATGGTACAAATAATTGGCATGTTATTTCTAGGCCCCCATACTGAACATTCTCTCCAGTCTTGGTGAGAGACTGGATTGCATAAAGTAACGATAAAGATCCCACACATTCCTGTGGTACCTGCCACAAAAATATACCCAGACCCCTCTGAAAGCTGTGCAAGAGTGCTTCTTTTCTCCTTCACCATTTTCCAGTAATGTTCAGTGTCCAATGTAGTAAAAAATCTAATGTGGAAATAGAGGAATCTGCAAATAGTAAACTTCCATAATGTATTGCATTACAGCGGTGTTCAAAAGTCTGATACTGCTAGTAAAATTTTCAGTACCACTTTACTGTACTGATTATCAGTGCAATAACTATACATAATTATCCATGCACTAATACCTGAAGTAATAACTCAACTTAAATATGAACTAATGAAGAGCTAAACTACGTTGTGAGTCTTATGAATTATGTATGAATAATGAAAACCTTAAGTACATGTTTAATAGTTAATCTATTAATTAACACATAAGGCTAAACTAAATCAAACCTGCTCTATAAGAAGGAATATGAATTAAACATGCATCATTTCAAATTGCCTATATAATTTACCATATTATTCATATGATAATTATTCCTTAAAAAAGTGCACCAATCAGGTCCTGCATTTTGTGAACTGTTCCAAAAGCTGTCCTTCCTGGATCTAAACCCTAGAAAGATGTATTTCCAATTTATGATATGATTTGAGACAGACACTGAATTTCATTCATCTGTTACAAGAACCTGTGGACTAGATTAGAATAGAAATTCCTCTTCAGTATGTCACAGAAAATAAACAAATGCATCAGTTGATATACACTAGAAATAAGATGAATATCTAACTGTACCATCTGGGCAAATCTTAGTTACCTTAGTTAAAGAACATTGTAAGCAAGATATAATGGCATGTGTTTAACATGCACTCATACTGATTCTCCTTGATTAATTCATTCATATGAAACGTCTCAGCTTATCTTACTTTGATCAATTTTGATACATAACTTAATTAGAGCTATTGTTGGGCCTGAGGATCATCCACTTCATCAAATCTTATGTGCTAGGCAGCTTACAACTTTCACATGAACTTGTTCCTATGGACACAGCAGACATACATTTATGTATATACTGATCAGGCGTAACATTTTGACCACCTGCCTAATATTGTGTTGGTCGCCCTTTTGCTGCCAAAACATAACAAACTGTGATGCACTGTGTTTTCTGACACCTTTCTATCAGAACCAGCATTAACTTCTTCAGCAATTTGAGCAACAGTAGCTCGTGTGTTGGATCGGATCACACGGGCCAGCCTTCACTCCCCATGTGCACCAATAAGCCTTGGCCGCCCATGACCCTGTAGCCGGTTCACCACCGTTCCTGACCACTGCAGACCGGGGACACCCCACAAGAGCTGCAGTTTTGGAGATGCTCTGATCCGGTCATCCAGCCATCACAATTTGGCCCTTGTCACACTCACTCAAATCCTTACACTTGCCCATTTTTCCAGCTTCTAACACATCAACTTTGAGGACAAAATGTTCACTTGCTGCGTAATATATCCCACCTACTAACAGGTGCCAGGAGATAATCAGTCTTATTCACTTCACCTGGCAGTGCTCATAATGTTATGCCTGATCAGTGTATATTATGTGAATACAATTGCTAGATTAGAATCTGATCCCTGATTCCAAAATCCAACATAAAATTTTATACAGTTTTACCCCACTGAATTGTATTACCCCTATCAGCCATATACTTTTTCTTTATTATCAATAGTACCTGTGCTGGTCATGTAAATTTAAGATCCATAAAAAAGAGACAGATGTAGCCAGGGACACACTTTTTGTCCTCCACTATCTCCTTTTTTTTTCTTTGCCTTGTTGCAGCTCTGTGTGGAATCTTAACTGCGCCTTTGCTCTTTAAAACAGGCTACAACGCTCCATTCAGACTCCCCCGTTGATTACCTTTTTTGTCAAGACACACAAAAGAGAGAAAATAACAATGTCTCAAATGACTCAGAATCATGGGTCAGTTTGAGATCTGTGCTCTATAATCAGCCTATCCTTATCACTTTGGGTTCATTCTGACTTTTCATTGGCTTAAGTATATAATTTCTTTGCATTACAAGCTTGTCTGCATTTATGTTTGTGTAAATTTATATGTAGTAAATGTGTATATTCCTACACTTTAATACACTTGTGAATGTATGTGTTGAGGCATTGTCTCTGTGCGCACCGCCATCCGTTACAGGTCTCTGTCCTTTACAATAAAGCTATGTGTATCTCATTCCTGCTTTTCCATTCACACTTGGACACAGACAACCACAGCTGGTTCTCTCTCTTATCTCTCCCTCTCGTGACCAGCAAAATTAAATTACAAATATAATCACTGCAGACCAGGCTCCATTTTCATCACTATTTTGCATATAGAGTAGCATGTCTTTAGAGACATGCACTCGTACTGCTAGACAGCTCTGCTCAAATGTCCAGTGTGCACAATAGAGGTAGTTCTACCTGAAGCAAAGGCACTGTGGCTTTTACTGTGCTGATGAATAGTGGCAAAATGGAATGATTGTCGGGGGAGGTGGAGTAGGAGACAAAAATACACTTCTGCCAACTTGGTCACACACACAACTCAAACTGTTTCAGCCTTCATCCAGCATGTGGTGTGTGTGTGTGTGTGTGTGTGTGTGTGACTGTACATCTTGTGTAGGCTCCTCTGTCTGAATTAATACAGAATATGGTCAATTCTGATATTTTCTAACCTTCTTTTCAAACATATACTCCAGTGATTCATAGGGTACAATGCCGGTGCTGTTTATCTTATCAAACACACACACACACACACACACAATGATTTCATGTGTACTTATGTAGCCACAAAAAGGGTGAGTCAGAGATTAAATGGTATCTTAACAAGGAGAAGCAAATGTCAGTGCTCACACACTCCTGCTTACAATTTTGGTTTATAATAGTTGATAAAGAGGCATAACAAAAATCAAACTTACAATGGTTATCTTTCTGCATGAAACAGAATAAGCATTCATCTGCTGCAATTTTTAACGAGGGAGAGTGAAACACTATAGAGGTGATGTGCCTCCGATAGTATTGGAATGGGCCACTAAGAAAACACACACACTTACGTCTGTGATTGGAAACCTTATTGTACAAAAAAATTCTTCATATGAATGCCTTTTTGTTTTCCCATACTCTTGGCATTGCTACACATACAGTCATGTGAAAAAATTAGCACACCCCATTGAATATTCAGTTCTTTATTACGAAAAGTCAACATGTCAATTTCTGATCTTTGTACCTGTAGATGAAAGCGGTTTAATTGCATGTAAACAACAAAATAACACTTTTCATTTATTAAACAAAAGAAATAAACAAAAATGTGTATTTCACCTGAGGAAAAAGTTAGGACACTCTATGCCCTAATAGCTAGTGTTTCCTAACAGTTTCCTCCATTGGGTCAAATAACCTCAATGAGACGTTTCTTGTCACCATTTATCAGTTTCTGACATTGACTGGAAGAAAGTTTCCTCCACTCCTCAATGCAGAATTCAGCTGTGTGATGTTTGGGGGGTTTATTGCATGCACAGTCTGTTTCAAATCACCCCACAGGATCTCAATAGGATTTAGATCTGGGCTTTGACTTGGCCATTCAAGAATTCTCCATTTTTTACTTTTCAGCCAGTCCTTGGTGGATTTACTGGTATGTTTTGGGTCACTGTCATGTTGCAAGGTTCAATTCCACTTTAGCTTGAATTTTTTGACAGAGGGTCCTACATGTTCCTCATGCACCTTCTGATACAATGTAGAATTCATGATGGATTCTATGATGGTGAGCTGGCCAGGTCCTGCTGCAGCAAAGCATCCCCAAACCATAACACTCCCACCTCCATGTTTCATAGTTGGTATGAGGTTCATTTGCTGAAATGCTGTATTTGGTTTATGCCAAACATGCCCTGTTATGGTGTCCAAATAATTCAATTTTAGATTCATCTGTCGGAAGCACGCTATTCCAGAAGACTTGGCCTTTGTCTCTGCGTTCTTTGGGAAACTTCAGTCTTGCCCACATGTTTTTTTAGACAGCAAAGTTTTCCTTCTTGCACACCTCCCATAATAATTAAAGTAATTGTGTAGTCTCTTTCTGATTGTAGATTCATGCACTGTGACATAAACTGTAGCAAAAGCTTGCTGTAGGTCCTGTGATGATATTTTACGATATTTCTGGAGACGTCTTTAAGCATCTTGCAGTCTGATCTTGGGGTGAATTTGCTTGGATGGCCTGACCTGGCCATGTTGGCAGTTGTTTTAAATGTTCTCCACTTGTAAATGATTTTCTGGACAGTGGAATGGCTGATTAAAAATATATCCCTTTTATATAAAGGGATATATATTTTTATATCCCTTACCAGACTCATGAGCATCAACAATCTTCTTTCTGAAGGCCTCAGAGAGCTCTTTGGATCTCACCATGGTGATACCTCTCACTTCAACAATTAAGAGCAAACCAAGCAAAATGTCTGAGGTTTAAATAAGGTAAGCTCTGGAACAGTGTTCTAATAATTTGCACCTGATGTAATATACCTGTAGGTAATTCTATCCATTTTAAGTACAAATAAATGTGTATGTAAATACTGTAAATGTAAATACTTTTTTCCTCACAAGAATTTGGAGTATTTAAAATGACATTTTACAGATCATTTTTAAAAAATGGTTTTATTTGTTTAGTTATATTACTTGAATCTTTCAACATTATTAAAATGAAGATCAAATGCCCATATGTTTAGCTACGTTAAAAAAACACACGCTTTCATGGGGTGTCCTAATTTTTTCACATGACTGTATGTCCCATTCATAGTCAATAGTCTACAGTGTGCTCATGCATTCTGTAAATTGAGAACTTTCTTTTCCTATGCTGTTGCTCTATACACTTAATCTAGTCAGAAGTGAATGTCGTTCCTTCTCATCATTGCCCTGTGGTAGCAAACAAAATGCTAATATAATGACATTCAATAAACAGAAATTCAGACAGCGAATGACATCAAGTGTTGTGTAATAGACTTCTTAATTTTTAAAGACAAACTGACAGAATTACGAGACATCAAGGTGAAGCTAATCAACACTTCATGCAGCAAAGACCATTCTATAGCTGTAATTTGTTGTAAACCTTTATATTCAGAGATCCAGATAACATTTAACTGGACTTCACATGGACTTCAACACTTCTGCATTCATAATCCAGCATAAATGACATTAAATGCATGCATCATCTCTTATAAAGTCTGAGACGAGGTTGTATAACTTTACAGTTAAGGTTTCACAATGCTTTATAGTGTGTTCTTAAACAAATCACCATCTTCTAAGCCATTTAAATTATCAAGAATAAATTGACAATTGGTTAAGGCTGTCATTGAATTTAGACCTGTTGTTATTATTTTGAAACACTTCAGTACATAATGTGTAGTACAATGCATTCGAAATGATAGATACTACACAGACGTTGTAGTAGTGTTTGTGCTGTGGACAATTTAAAATCTGTGTTTACATTGACTTTTTAATGAACAAATCTGTTGTGCAATCTGACAAATTAAATACCACACAATGTGTCCCAAAAGTCTCCATGCATAGTGTATTTAAGACATTTTAACAAATTGTAAATGTGTGTAAATTTATTTACAGGAAATCCACTGAATGATTTCTATTTCTTTGTAAAAACACACACACACACACATACACACACACACACACACAGAGTCAGAGCTCCCTCAAGAGCTTTCCCAAATTTGGCTCCCAGTGTTGTCTGTGACATGCTTGCCGTGTTTCCTGTTAAAGCCCATCGCAATCTTGCGAGAGCTTTCTGATCCAGCTACAAGAATTTCAATATGTTCTATTTTTGACAAAGGCATGCTTAAAGGCTATCTGAAAATAAAATTAAAACTGGAGAATTTTGGAAGTGTTCATTTTCCCTTATGTTTGTAATCTTTCGGGACACCCTATTATTCATGGAACTAAACCACAGCTATACTGGAGGAATGTTTTTTTTTAAAAGTGGAGCTCATTGGGAAAAGTCTGAATATATCTGCCTCAAGGAGTACTTGAATGTAGAGTGCAGTAGATGAAGATGAAGTGTGTAGACCTGTCTAAAAGTATGTATAGTGTTGTTACCTGTACTGTAATTTGTATTTATTTTATTGCGCTGCACTTGCTCTTATCCTAACATATCTTACTCTCTATGTAATTTCTGTAAACAGGTGTACACAGTTGTATTGTTTATTGCACTGTATGCGATGACAATAAAAATCGACATAATCACTATGCCAGTTATACTCTGCTAAAGACATTCCAGGTGGCCTTTTGTGTTGATCTCCTACTAACTCTCCTCATCTAGAGCATTTCTTCTGACCCAGTCAGTGCTCCGACTGGTGGCCTATTGTATTTGCACTATCATAAGCCATGCCTGCTTCATTGACAAATTTGACAGATGCTTCTGAGCCTGACCGCTATGGTTGTTCTTGTCAGTGGCTTCACATTCAGAACCCGGTTGAGGGAAATGACTGCTCAGCCCTTTCCCCTCCCTCCATTATAATTACAAGATGAACTGATTTAAAGATCAGTCTGCTTAAGCTCAGCCAGACTCCATATCAGTGTCAGGCCCACTATTGTCCTTGTGGCATAGGTATGACACATTCACTATTGAAAAGGCCATAACTGCTCTGGCATTTCATATAATGGACTTTTTAGTCAAAGGACAGGGAAATAATAAGCAGATCTATGCCGGAGATGGGCTGCCGTTTGTTTCGCAAGTCGACAGTGACCATTGAACACTCAAGCCTTGCCATGACGGACATCGCTGCTGCTCTTTTCACCAGCAGACACGCAGGGTCATTTTCTGTGGTCTGTTAAACCACCCACAAAGCCCCCATGCACAAAAGAGATAAGAAAACTGGTGGATATGAGTGTGATCATTTCTGTACATGTGATCATTAATAGTGAAAATAGCTGTCTTTGTGATACTCTCTTTTTTTTTAGCATCTCTCTCTTATCTTTGCAACAGATGTGTAAGCTAAGACTGATGCACCAAAAAAAATCTCCTGATGGAGAAATACAAAGCTGATGATTAAACACAACACAAATCCAATGAGGGAGCATTGCAGTGTGCTGCATCTCCAGGCTTTAGCAAGCTTGAGACTCGCTGGGGGGAAACGGCAATTTAATTACCACAGAATTAAAGTGCATTGTTATTTTGATTAAAGACACAGCTCCGTTTCCCCTGGATCTGGCATACACTTTTCATTTTGTACAGTTTACTCAGAGTGCATAAGACCCATCTGGAGATCATTTCCCTTCTTTACACGCATGCTTCTTAATGTCTGTTTATTCCATGGAAGACAAACAAAGCCATTAGGAAGGCTTTCTTTGCAAAAAAGACATGTCTCTTCTTCTCCTTTGCTGCTGGCACATGGGTAATCTATATAGTATTTATACTGAACAGAGCATTATAAGCAGGGTAATGTCTCTGGGAAATGTGTATGGTAATAAACGGTGAGTATGTAATATGTAAACCTAGAGATATGTTCTGTGATGATAAGTGAGCTGGACTGAGCCGTAATTATCAGCAAAGCCCAAAACAATTTTGCAGTTGTGGGGAGAGTTTTAACACCATCAGTCTTATGGGGGGAAAAAGGAAGAAACCATTGGGAGGACAATGGTTGGAGTTTCGTCTTGTGGCTAGCATTACTGATTACAACAGTGACAGGTGGTTATTGGATATTGAATGGGTGAGCTAAAGAAGAAATACCACCATCAGTACCTATAGGAATCACAAAAGTCAACCTAATTACAATTTTTTAAACATTTTATCAAAGGAGAGAGATAACAAGAGATAATTAGTATTTAATAGAACAACTTGACAGCTCGGCCCAATCAAAAGACCTTGTTCTCAATGTGCAATTATTTCCAATCTTGATCAAAAGTAAGATTATTTGCAAAAAGTATCACATCTACTGCAATACACACATATTTTATGCATTACCATTTGAAATCTACATTTACTATGACATGCAGTCACAGTAAGCTAATTTGCACTTGAACATACACTATATAGTCCAAAGTTTGTAGACGCCTGACCTTCACACCCATATATGCTTTTTGAACATTCCATTCCAGATTAACTCTCCTTTGCGGATATAATAAACTTCAATCTTCTCAGAAGGCTTTCCACTGGGAAGGCTTTAGTTTTTGGAGCATGGCTGTTCGGATTTATGCTCATGCAGCCACAAGAGCACTGATGACGGGTGAGGAGAGCTGGGGTAGATATGGCATTCGGGTTTAACCCAAAGGTGTCCAGTGAAAAAAAAAAAGACTTTGTTTCCTTTGTTTTCCATTCAGTTTAACTAAGTCATAGTTCAGTGTCATATGTACAGTTAGACCACCCTATGATCATATCACATATTTCAAAACTTTCTGAACAATTACTTCACATGTTTTAGAGCAACAAATAGTGGCCAAGAAATAGGGAAGAATTCAGGGAGATATTCCTTTACTGAGAGTGTTTGAGAGTGCTGATTGGATGATTTAATTCTAGCTCAGCTTACTGTCTGTGTGGACTTTCACATGTTCTCCTGTGTCCATTTAAGTTTCCTCTAGAGCCTCTGGTTTCCTTCTACCTCACGAAACCATTGCAGTAGGTGAACTGACAACTCCATTTGCCCATAGATGTGAATGAGTGTGTGAATGTTTGTGCATGGTGCCATGTGATTCCTGCCTCATGCCCAGGATCCACTGTGATACTGACTAGGATAAAACGATTACTAAAGATGAATGAATGAACAAATGAGCTCCACTGATGTTAATCATTACTGTACATAACTGGCTAATGAAAGGCTGCTTGCAAAACCATTTCTTGCATGATTTGCTTAAGAAAAATCACAAGATTAGAACATAAGAACACAGACAAAGCAGGTTGTCTGGCATAAAACACAAAATTAACTGAATGCCTGCTGTAAGGGTGAAAAGTAGAGAGTAGAGAGGAGATACTGACCTCAGGGCAGACAAGAAGCATAAGCAATAGAGCTAAGAGTACTGTAACATCATGCGTCTGTTTTATGACGTTCTCCATCTGTCAAACATGAGGTGGATCAGCCCTGGACCAGCAGAGCTAATGCTTCACATTACATCAGTCAGAAGAGCTGTCCTGCAAGACTGAGAGAAAAACAGTGAAAGAGAGACAGAAAGAGGATTAAAAACCTCAGGAGAGGAACATGCAGGAACTGTTGCTGCAAAGTTTCTAACAGTGTGTCGTAGCCCGAGGGACGGATGTTCTATGCCTTGAATTTTCTTTAAAATATTTTGTAAATATTGCAAATGCCTGTATCCGGTGCAGGGGCTTTTCTTTAGATTTGCCAAAAAGGAGGTAATGCAGGATGATGAAAAAACATGAATAAAATGGTAACAAGTATCGTTTTGTTAGTAGTATATTTGCTGTCCTACTGTTTGTCTGAATATTTGTTATCTTTGGCAAACCTGCAAAGAAAACATCAAAATAAACATTAAAATTACAATGAATGAAAATTACAATTCAGGAGAAACATGAGAATGCAAGAGAGAAACAGCTTTGAATTGTAAATCTGAGTTTTAATTAATCAGGTAGAGATTAATCAGGTCAGGAAGGAAGCTTTTGTATTCAAACCAATCATTCTGGAGAGACATTCATAGGTAGAGGTGCAGAGAGAGAGAGAGAGAGAGAGAGAGAGAGAGAGAAACTGATACAGACAGACAGAGTGGGTAATGAATCGCCTGCATCCTGATAATGGCATTAATGATTATTAGGCAGAGCCAAAGGGAGGGTGATGTGAGGTAAAGGAAAGTGGGAGTGAGAAAGATAGATGAGCAACCTAAAAGTGGATAGGACGGAGAAAGAGGCATTCCTGCAGCTACCTTTGACAAATGGCATGGCACTGGGGGCCGCGGTTTTGAATGTAATTTACAAAATAAACTTTGAGTAAAGAGGAACACCAAGAAGAGAAAAAAGACTGAGACAAAGACAGAAAGAGACAGACAGAGAGAGAGAGAGAGAGAGAGAGAGAGAGCGAGAGAAAGACAGAGTGAGTGAGTGAGAGAGAGAGAGAGAGAGAGAGAGAGAGAGAACATGCAAAGAATAATGAACGTGTTTAACCTGCTGGAGTCTGCCATTCTTTTTCCCAGTAGAACAATTATTCATGTTTTAAAGTGATGAAAGCTTCATCGATATGCTGTAACATCATGGGAGATGTGATCCTGTTCCAGACCTGCTGATAGGATAAAAGGTACATATGTAAAAACAGGACAGACTAGAGGCTATGAGAATAATTAAAACACAGAAAAGAGAGAGCAGACATGTTGAGTGGATTTTTAAGGGGTTTTTGTATAGTAAGTCTGGGTTCTAGTTTTTAAACCCTTTCTAAAATTGTTTCACTGTGTAGTAGGATCCTTGATATGGTGATTCGGGTCCCCAGGAGGACAAAAATAATAACCATTAAGGGTTCTTAATTTCACCCTTTTTCTAATAATGTAGTTGTTAAAAAGGTGTTGGTTAATTTACAGCGCATTAGTAGCTGATTAGTAATTGCAGCTTTTCGCCAGTTATATTCGTACAGTATTTCTAATATGTATATGTAAAAAGTATATTATTTTAATGTAAATTCTAGTAATTTGTTATCATTTCAATTGTAATCAGAATCAGAAAAAGTTTTATTGCCAGGTACAGCAAAGGGTTAGCAAAGAGCACTTTACAATACTAGGAATTTGCCTAGGTGTCAGGTGCAAACATATACACAGATATGAAATGTGTACACAATGACATATTGAAATAGAAATAGCCTTTATTTGTCACATATACATTACAGCACAGTGAAATTCTTTCTTCACATATCCCATCCTCGGAGGTTGGGGTCAGAGTGCAGGGTCAGCCATGATACAGCACCCCTGGAGCAGAGAGGGTTAAGAGCCTTGCTCAAGGGCCCAACAGTGGAAACTTGGCAGTGCAGGGGCTTGAACCCCAATCTTCCAGGCAACGACCCAGAGCCTTAACCACTTTAGCCACCACTGCCCCTATATAGCTGATACTCCACTTAAACAGATAAAAATTGGAAATAGTATAAAGTTTTTTGTGAGTCTTCAATGTCAGTGCTTTGTAACAGTCAGAAGTAAGGCTGGTCCTTCAGTCAAGCTTCAATTTCTTTGTCTTATTAACTTTGAGAGAGAGAGAGAGAGAGAGAGAGAGTGAAAGACTGATAAGTGATACCAGGAACATAACTATGAACAAATAAAAAGCAAATAATTGCTGTGGTATAAGACAAATAATACACTTAATAAAAAAATGACTTTGTGGTGGTGGCTGTAACTCTACTTCACACTGCTCTATTTTTTTTTGTATATTTTTAATTTTTTGCATATTTATAACATGTACACAGTGCAACATGTATGTTTTTCTGCACATAATCTTCTTTTTCATACTCGATTATATTGCTACAGTATCACAGCACCTCCCTCATGTTTTATTCCTTACTTATTATCTATATACTGTATGCATGCAAAAGAGAAACATGGCAATAGTTGGCAATAGTTTACCTCTGACACATCAGATTTCTCTTCCCAACAGCACTATATTCCTAAAAACAACATTGAATCTCTTGACAAAGCCCATACCAAGTGGGAGCTTATCTCTTAAGACTACCATGTTGATTTACTCAAGATCCCTTTTCACATTTTTGAAACAGTTACTGCACTCATTGCTCAACTTGGGGAAACTTGAGTATAGTTTTGCTCCCACTAGGTATCAACTATCATTGCTCATGTCTGAAGATGTCTTTTCTTCTTTGCTTATCTGAGGCAAGGCTGAATCCATTACAAGAAAAAACACAAACCTGGCTTTAGATCAGTGAAAGAACAATGTTGAGGAGCTCCACTATCACTCAGCAGGTGTGCTGTTCAGTTGGCGATAACTGTAACAAAGCCACCTAAACAACGGCCCTCCCCACCCTTCCCTCCCATCTACATAGAAATTCAACCACCACACAATAACACTCCATGCTGTGCCAGGTGGTTGTCAACACCAGGCATTTTTCCTTTAAATCAAACTGCCACTGTGTTTATTGATAACAAGTCAATTAGTTGATGGGAATGAGATGAGTAGGTCTCTGGGGGTCACTGCCAGTTTATTACACACATCTGTAGCTTTATCCTGTTCAGCTCAACATGAAGTCTATCACTTCACTTGAATTGAACATGAATTGTATCTGTTAATGTATCTGTGTGAACATGGTAATCTATAGCACCTACCATTTCAAACAAGCCCACACCGAGTTGTCACTCTAGACCTTTTTTAAATCAATACCTTCTAAATTAGAGTTAAATGGGATTCAGGAGTTGGGGCACAAGATTCTTTCAAGGTAACAAGAATGTGGGAACAGTACTGTGTGCTGCTCAAGTCTCTGGAGTTTTAAACACTGATATAAGGAACTGTGATTAAAATAAAAATCAATTTTAATCACAATTCCTTATATCAGGAACCCCATATATGTTTTTTCATGTTGGTTTAATTGAACTTGATCAGATGGATGGCACAATTATAATTAATTAAATAAATTATTAATATTATATATTAAGTGCAAGGGGCCAAGATATGAGACAGTATCATATGCATTTGTATGTAGGCTCTTAACCCTGAATCGTGTACGGAATTATAAACAGCATTTTTTTTAGCTAGGATTTGAGACAAATTTTGCTATTTTTAATCTGTTAGGTCTTTTCTTTCTATTTCTCTAATAGGTCTTGTGTCTCATTTGCATCTGATTAAGCATCTGTCTTGCTCTACAAATATCTCTGAGTCATCTTTTAGATGTCTGACTTGTCATTAATCCTGGCTGCTCATGTACAATAGTAGTCATGTGTGGCAGAGGCTGACACTAAAGAAACAAACTGTAGCCACCGACTGTGCATTTAATAAGAGGACTGACAGATCTAGTGCGGCAGAGCATGGTCCTGCAGAGAGCAGACCAGATTAATCTGCAGCTTGAATTCAAACAAGGTTGATTCTTACGCAAATACGCTGTCGATCTACAGAGACAAACTATCAAGCCATTCTCATTAGTGCTCATCCCGGCCTGTCACAACACAGACTATTCCACAAGGGGCTGAAACAGAGCCTCTCACGAATGAAATTCTAGTTCAAGGAGCCCATAACAAAGGCAGAACTGCGTCAGCTCAGTGAGTGCTGGGAGACACTCAAATAATCTGTCAGAAGGAAAAAAAAGGTCATTAGAGTGGTGACAGTCTTTTGGGACATAACCCATCCTTTGTGAACAGGCCTAGAAACCTGACTGCTGTATGTAGGCCAAAGCTGTGTGAACATAACGGTTGTAACTCCAGTAGCTCTTTCTAGTGCTCGTCTCATTTCCAGTGCAGCAATTCTGCCTTTCTTCTGGTCTTGAGCCGAAAAATGGCTTCCATCAGGATGGCGTAGCATTGTGCCTCCAAGTCTATATTTTAGGACTGGCATAAGAACCATAAAATCTGCATTCAACAAATATAGGGTGAACAAATATGTGAAATATCATACAATATATGGCATACAGAAATACGTTACATGTCAAGCATAGAGTATATGGATAAACAAAGATTCCATCAAAACAATATAAAATAAAAGTGTTACTCTGCACTATGTCCTATACAGCAGGGGTTCTCGAAGTTTTGAAGCTAGGGACCACTTGAACAAAAAATGCAAAATAAAAATGAAATAAAATAAAATAAAATAAAATTAACATTTCATGGGCACAATCTAACTAAATGTGGATATCAGGATGTTAGGACATTATCTAATTTAAAACCATGGGTATGAAACATATTTGTTTGCTTGTTAGTTCATCCATTCATTCGTTTATTCCTCCACTCATTCATTCATCTACAGTGCTTTATCCTCGCAATGGTTCTGGTTGATCAAAAAGCACCATGCAAACAAGTTAGCCAATTCACCTAACTGCCATGGTTTTGTGAGGTGTAAGGAAACTAAAGAACCTGAAGGAGAACCTATAAAATTGCATGGACTGGAAAGGGATGTGAACTATGATGTGGAACTGACACTATAATATACAGTATAATTTCACTTAATGTCTGTGTTGACAACAAATGTGAGTGTATATAAGTATATGAGTATATAACAGTATAATAGTGTATATGTATGTATATATGTATGTACGTATATGAGTATAACAGTATGCCGTGTGTGTATGTGTGTGTGTGTGGTTAGCACTCTCACTCCTCCCCATTTACCCCATATCATTCAGGTGGCATGGGGTGTCAGTTATGGACTCCCCACTGTGGTATAAATAGGAGTCTCTCCCTCCTATGGAGAGACACAATCCTCAGTAGGAATGCTGAGATCCAAATAGACACAGTGAGAAAAGAGACACTCAAATATCCAAACACACACACCCACACAGATCTCTACATCTGTGCTCCCATGCAGAAAAGACCCCAAGGGACACAACGCCAGCTGAGCCTCAAAAACAAGGTAGGAGAACCCAGCTGACTGGCAGAGTGAGTCTGCCCAGCTGTTTGTGTGTGTCTGCCTGTTTGTGTGAGTCAGTGTGTGTTAGCATGAGCTTTAAAGGATGCTGACAGTTAAAGAGACAGAGGACGCAGACAAAATCTTTTGAGAAGCGACAGAGATAATGTCAATATGTGGCCACGGCAGGACTGCTATGGTAAGCTCTTGTTGATTTATTGATAGAGAATTTGATTGATAGCTTTATAGTATGAGATAAAAGCTTCATGTCAAAGTTGATTTGGAAGACTGCCAGCTTTGACAGCTACTGCGATTCCTGTGGTTTAATGCGGTTGTGGCTCTTGATTATGTTTATTATGCTGTATTTGTTTAATATTTACAACTCCAGTCTCTTTTCCTCGACTTTTCATCTATAACAGTAGGCCTTAAAACTTTTCAATGAACTCTCTTCTCCCTTCAATCAATAACCAAGTATCATAGTTTCATTATTCTCCTGTTTGCTCCTCTTAAAATGCCAGTGTAGTGCCCTTAAGGCCCTGACTCCAGTTCCACTTGAGAAAATGTCTAATATGAGAGATTGATAGATCTTAAAGGATAAAGGTGCCCATTTAGCAAACTTGCCGTACCCAATAAAAAAGAGACATGCTAGAAAAAAACAGACACACTTACTCTCACAGCAGAAGCTTAAAAAAGGGATGAAATGAAGTTTTCAGCAGCCGATCGATTCCTGAATGCTTGTCTCATGAATTTTACAGAGGAGCTAAATGCCACTTACGGAATAATGCAGCACTGTGGGTTAGAGCTTAACACTTCATTGTGTGCTGGGATTTCAGGACACTCAGTACAAAACATTTTCAGAAATGAAGTAAATAAGCTTGATTTTGCCAAAGAACTTAAAGTGAAAATGTGTTTAAACCATTGGGTGGGCTGTGGGTGTAAGGAATTTAAATCATGTGCAAAAATCAAAAATCCACAGCAGCCAAACTGTGCAGTAACAACTCCTATTTCACCTCCTGCATCTGCTCCTTCACAGAACCTGAGACTCTGCTGATAACATGGAGCCTGAGCTGTATGTCCCACCAGATTCGCCAAGAGCCTCCATGCCAGATGAATTGTGTCATCCTTATTCCAACTTCTCAAACTGGAAGTTTAAACTCTTTCGAGTCCGGTCTTTGGAGAAGGCACCCCTGCCTAGTGAGCCTCCTGTGGAGAAGGAGGTTGAGCTGAAGGTGTGTGAACCGGGGGATGGCCTGAGTGTTCCTGGCAGTGTTATGAAGCTCTGTCTAGGGGGCAAAAATGTGGAGGGGGTCGGCAGACAAGTGGATCTCAAGCTTCAGGAGATTGACACACACATGAACCATCTCAGGTAAATAGAATGTTACGTTGAGATCTGGAATGATTATTTGACATTTCTATGATTTTTTAAGATTTAAGAATTGTAACATTTTGAATCAAAGTTGACATGACTTCATTTTATTATTTATTTTCTTTAAGCAATATATTCAGTGGCATGTAATATTAATATATAAACATATTGTTAGAACATTTAAAACACCCTTAACAATTCATGACAACAGTTAATGTTGAACAATTCTATTCAGGTCTTTATGCCGCTTATGTGGCATACTTCTGAGAAAAGCAAAAGGTCCAGAGCATGAAGTTCAGGGAGACCTGGATGAGTCCAGTAGATATGCATTGCGCAAGATGGGCTGCAAGGCTGCTAGATGGCCTGATATCATCCTAAAGGTGTTTAAAGTAGATGTGAATGGAGACATGGAATCCATCCACCCTCCTATGTTCTGTCATCGATGCTGGACTGTAGCTATTAGAGGAGGGGGAATATGTAGCTTCTCTAGAACCAGGGTCCCTATATGGAAGCCTCACAACTCACACTGTCTGCACTGCTACCCCAAGAGACACATACTTCAGCGAAGAGGAAGGAAGAGAAAGAAACCACTACATAGCCTTCCCAAAAGGGCAAAAAGAGATACGTCTACAGGGTGCAATAAAGTGCGGAGACAGACCACAGACAACCCACCGGCAATGGGCATGAGAGCATGGGTGAAGCCAGCTGCTCAGAGAAGCCTTTGGGTAAAGAATATAACTCACTGCCAAAAAGACCATCTAACCTCCAGCCTACTTCCAGGTGATTTCCCAAAAGACTTTGTGAGTGCTATTGTGTGCCAAGTGTGTGATCATCTATTGTCTGACCCAGTCCAGTCCCCATGCCAACACCTCTTCTGCCGCACCTGCATCCAAAAGTACAGCCATGTCTTAGGTTCCCAGTGTCCAGCTTGTGGCCTCCTATTTAACCCATGTGACCTAAATAGCCCTCACAAAGCTTTTCTGTCTATTCTCCACTCTCTACCTCTGCTTTGCCCAAGAGAAGGTTGTGGGGAGTGGGTCAGATTTGAGTCCTTTGCAGACCACTGTCTAAATCACTGTTTTGAGAGAGATGGCAGAAAGGAACAGCAGAATCCTGAGCAGAATCTGGATGGCTACTTGCCTGTAAACAAAGGTGGCCGCCCTCGCCAGCACCTGCTTTCGTTGACACGAAGGGCGCAGAAGCACAGGCTGAGAGACCTGAAGAATCAGGTGAAGGTGTTTGCTGATAAGGAGGAGGGTGGAGATGTGAAGTCTGTGTGTTTGACACTATTCCTGCTGGCACTGAGGGCAGGAAATGAACACAAACAGGCTGATGAGCTGGAGGCCATGATGCAAGGTAAGGCCAAGAAGCACATCAGCAGTGATAATGTCATTTTTAAAATGAATTAAACATCTAATTGACAATAAGAGTAATGGTAACTATCTTTAGTATAGATCATTTGTAACCAGGAATCTGTTGAAATTATGTGGTGAAAAAAGTGAAAGAAATGTAATACACTGTGGAATTATGTATGCTAAACAAAGGGGAAAATATTGCTCTATTATGAGATGAGATTTGTAGGAGCTATGCTTAGATTTCACAATACCTTTGCATAAGACTAATGAGGTCGTGAAACAACCCCAGAACACATCTGACATGTGCTTGTCTGCCACTGACCATCTTATTGTGACAGGATGTTAAATTTGTAAGAGATTGTTACCTCCATGTTCTTGCCTGTCCCTCAATTACACAGCTTTTTTGAAAAGCCTGTTACAATGTAAAAAACATCAGCATCTCTGGTATCTATAAATGACACAGGCCATGCTATTCTGTTTTCCGGAGGCCCAGCTGGTGTCTGTTTTCATCACTAGCCAATAGATCTTTTTTGTCCATCTCCCCAAATGACCTCTTATCATCATAAATATCAAATATGCTGTAGGGCAGAGCTCTCTATGCTTTGCTTAAAGTGTGACAGCCCATTCTTTCCCTCCCTACTCCCCCATTTACTTCAGATTTCTATACATACTCCTCTCCTATACTGCTTTATAAACTCATTATTTGTACTTGTGTAGGGTTCACAGTGCGATCATGTTCTCTTTGTCTACTCTTCCAGGCAGGGGTCTCGGCCTACACCCAGCTGTGTGTCTGGCCATACGGGTCAATACCTTCCTCAGCTGTAGTCAGTACCACAAGATGTACCGCACAGTCAAAGCTACTAGTGGACGCCAGATCTTCCAGCCCTTGCACACTCTCCGCAATGCTGAAAAGGAGCTTCTTCCTGGCTTCCATCAATTTGAGTGGCAACCAGCTCTCAAAAATGTTGCCACCACTTCCAACATAGGGATCATTGATGGGCTTTCTGGGTGGACAGCCTCTATAGACGATGTACCCCCAGATAGTATTGCTAGAAGATTCCGCTATGATGTCGCTCTAGTGTCAGCTTTAAAAGACTTGGAGGAGGACATCATGGAAGGACTTAGAGAAAGGGGGTTGGATGACAGCAAATGCACCTCAGGTTTCACTGTGGTGGTTAAGGAGTCATGTGATGGCATGGGAGACGTCAGTGAGAAGCATGGAGGAGGACCAGCTGTCCCAGAGAAGGCAGTGAGATTTTCTTTTACAGTGATGTCCATCACTGTTCAAGCTGAAGGTGAAGAGGAAGCAGTCACCATCTTCCAGGAGCAAAAGCCTAACTCTGAGCTTTCCTGTAGGCCATTGTGCCTCATGTTTGTGGATGAGTCTGACCACGAGATGCTGACGGCCATATTGGGACCTGTAGTTGCAGAGCGTAAAGCTATGAAAGAGAGTCGCCTCATTCTCTCTATAGGTGGGCTTCAACGTTCTTTCCGCTTTTATTTTAGGAGCTCAGGCTATGATGAAAAAATGGTGAGAGACATGGAAGGTTTAGAGGCTTCAGGCTCCACTTACATCTGCACCCTCTGTGACTCCACACGAGCTGAAGCCTCTCAGAACATGGTTCTTCACTCCATTACTAGAAGCCATGATGAAAATCTTGAGCGCTATGAAATATGGAGGACTAACCCATTTTCTGAGTCTGTGGATGAGCTGCGGGATCGAGTCAAAGGGGTCTCAGCCAAGCCTTTCATGGAGATGCAACCCACATTAGATGCCTTGCACTGTGACATTGGCAATGCTACTGAATTCTACAAGATCTTCCAGGATGAGATTGGTGAAGTGTACTTGAAAAACAACCCAACTCGAGAAGAGCGCCGACGCTGGAGGTCAGCCCTTGACAAGCAGCTGAGAAAGAAGATGAAATTAAAACCGGTGATGAGAATGAATGGGAACTACGCCCGGCGACTTATGACCCGTGAGGCTGTCGAAGCAGTATGTGAACTGGTTCCTTCAGAGGAGCGCCGTGAGGCTCTGAAAGAACTAATGGAGTTGTATCTCCAGATGAAACCAGTGTGGCGTTCTACCTGTCCGGCCCGAGATTGTCCTGATCAGCTTTGCCGCTATAGCTTCAACTCTCAACGTTTTGCAGAGCTCCTCTCATCCACATTAAAATATCGCTATGATGGCAAGATTACTAACTACCTCCACAAGACTTTAGCCCATGTACCTGAAATTGTTGAACGTGATGGCTCCATTGGTGCCTGGGCCAGCGAAGGGAATGAATCTGGGAACAAACTTTTCCGCCGATTCCGTAAGATGAACGCGAGGCAGTCGAAGACATTTGAGTTAGAAGACATATTGAAACATCACTGGTTGTACACATCAAAGTATCTGCAGAAGTTCATGGAGGCTCATAGAAACTCAGCAAAAGCAATGCAAGCCACCATCAACCCAGAGGAGTGCCAAGAATGCCCAGATGACTTTGATTTATCTCTTGACATAACAGACTTCTAGGGTTTGAGATAATTTACTTGAATACACTTGGACATTTCATTGCTTTACTTTTCATAATTGCACCCTTGATATGACAGATTTTCAAATAATGATTTCTTTCTTTAGATATACATCAACTCCATGTTGAACTAGTTTATTTTTAACCTTTTTATGTTTTATATATCTGTCTGCAGCCTTAACTTTATGACATAGATAAGATTGGGAGAGGATGGCTATACTTTTCTGTCTCAGGTTTTGCAGAAAAGCCTTCTTTTCCATCCTTTGCTGCTGGTGAAATATGGGAGAGTTTATTGTATTGCCAGGTTATGACACGTTCATGAATTTATACAGAAGGATTATTTATGGAATCAGATGAAAGCACGGTAAGCCACAGAAGGGGAATTGCTTTAAAAGAGACCACTTTTACGATCTCTGTATTAATTTATCACAGGTGAGGGCAGAGACAAAATGTAATTAGAGAAACTCAAACTGCCTCTGATTCAGTAGAAATAGTAAAAGAAAAGACTGCCGCCGTACACCAGGGACTTCTCGGGAAAATAGCATCAGGGTCACACATAGTTTTGCACATTCCCAGGGAAATGCTATTATCATTTGTACATTTCTAGACTTTGCACAACACCGAACACTTCATATTTGTTTTAGTAATTTTGCACCAGACCATACACCTCATTATTTTTAAACAAGTAAGCTAGTCAGTCTACTCATGATGCTATTTTACAGTTCTATTGTTTTATTAATATGTTGATTAACATTTTATATAATAACTGTCTATGTCAGATGGACTATGCTTTAATGGATTGATTAACTGATTTCCTTT